>NC_086172.1:158410430-158720965 GCF_023053635.1 Elgaria multicarinata webbii | reverse complement strand
TGTGGCTGCTGCGAAAAAAGACAAATTCCATGTTAGACATAATTAGAAAAGGAATAAAACATAAACCCTCATTCCACCTCACAAATTTGATCTGTTGAATGAGACATTCATCTCTAGTGAATAACAGCACAGGTTTGAGTATGTTTACTCAGAATTTGCTTGAGTTCAGCGGGACTTACTCGCTAGTACACCTGCTGAGGATTGTGGCATAAAAGTCCCAAGGACAGTTCTTCAAGTAATATAGTTACCCTATTCCCTCAGTAAATTGACCAAACTTCATTCAGTCATAATGTTGCCTTCTGACACTATGGAACGTTTTAAATCATCATGTTATGAAGATACACATTGTTCTGTGTGGAATGAGGGAAGGACATAGGGACTAGTGGCTCTTGCATGTGTTTATCTAGAAACCAGTTATAATTTAATATATTCATACACCCTGATTCTCAGCTGTGAGCATTTTCTTAAACATATGGAGTTGCTGCCTGAAGACAGCAGCTCTGCCCTGGAGGGCCTACTCCATTGAAGATAGGTCCAAGCTCTTCAAAAGAGGGAAACTCCCCATAAGGCATTTAAGTTTTAATGGTGTATCTTATTTATCTTACATTGCTTAGCATAGTTTGTTATGTACATGTAACTAGGAAAAAGATCACATTTCAGCCATGTATAGAGTCAGATGTATGTATAAATCAGTATTCTGATGTCACATTTCAGATAAGTATGTAATCCACAAAATTATTCCACTGAGAGTGGAATAATTTTAAGAAGATGCTTTGGTTTCCAAATAAATAAATAAATAAATAAATGACCTAGCAGCATGCACAGTAATTGTCTGACACATAGCAAACTTGTAACAGTTTTAATAACATATTCAAGTATTTTCCTGCATTATGCTTATGTAAAGGAGAACTCTGAAAGAGACAAAGTTGATAAGCAATGATTTGGCATCTTAAGAATAGGGGTCGAATAGATCCAACTAGATTTTAGCAGCTGGTGAAGATGCCATGCAACTACTTCCTCATGTTTTCAACTCACACAATCGTCATACAGCTTTGCTGCAAGCCAAATGTTGCACATTTCTGGGCAGTCCACATTCTCAGCTTGGCAATTTAATCATGTGAGTAGATTCTAATGTTTCAACACCTGACTTAAAGTTTTCTTTAAGGGGTTCTCATTCTTGAAAGTACTTTGAGGATTTACTCAGAAATGAAATAAATAGAATCACAAGGTTGGAAGGGACTTCAGAGAGCATGTAGTCCAACTCCCTAGTCCTGCTACAGCATCCCTGGGAAGTGGCCATCCAGAATCCCCTTAAATGCAGCCAGCGGAGAACCCACCACCTCCCAAGGCAAGCTGTCCCTTGGCTGAACAGCTCTTACCGTAAGGACATTTCTCCCATTGATTAGCCAAAATTTTCACCCCTGCAAATTGGTTCTAATCCTGCCCTCTGAAGCAATGGAGAACAAGTCTGCTCCATCTTCTGCATAACCAGATTTCACATATTTGAAGATCACTATCATATCTCCCCTTAATCTTCTCTTCTCCAAGCTAAACATTCCCAGCCTTTTCAACTGTTCCTTATGAGACTTTGTTTCCAGACCCACTACTATCCTGGTTGCTCTTCTCTGGATGCACTCTCACTTATCAATATCCTTTTTAAAATTTAATGCCCAGAACTGGGCACCGAACTCCAAATGTGGCCTGACTAATGCATAATAGAGAAGAACGATTACTTCCCATGAGGGATACTTGTTTCTGTTAATGCAGCCCATGACTACATTAGATTTCTTCCCTGCTGCATCACACTGCTGGCTCAAATTCAGCTTGTGATCTTAAGACTGCTCCGTCCTTTTCGTTTGTACTGCTGCCAAGCCATGTCTCCTCCATCCTATACTTGTTCCTTTGATAATTTTGTACCTAAAGGCAAAATTTAGGTGCAAAAATTTAGGTACAAAAAATTATCTCTGTTGAATCTTATCTTCTTAAATTTGGCCCAGTATTCCATCTTGTCTACATCCTTTTGAATCTTGATCCTGTCTTCTATGGCGTTGGCTATCACTCCTTGCCATAGAAGGCAAATTTGATATACAGCCCCTTCATCTAAGCCATTTATAAAAATGTTGAACAGCACAGGGCCTAGGACAGAGCCCTAATGCCCTCCACTCAAGGCCCCCTCCAGGAGGATGCCGAGCCATTAGCTAACACTCGTTGAGTACAGTGGCTCAACCAGTTGTGAATCCATCTAGTTGTAGTATTGTCCAACCCACGTTTTACCATCTTGTCAACAAGGTATAATGTGAAACCTTGTCTAATGCTTTGCTGAAATCATGAAATACAGCATCCACAGCATTCCCATGATCTATCAAATTAGTAATTGCTGAGGAATTCCCTGATAAAATCTGCTCCCCACATACCTCCTGCCCTGCTCTGAGTTAGTAGAGCTTTGGAAATGGCACATCATCAACCATTCCACTCCCCATATCACACACACATTATATATACATATATACACACACATATACATACATGCATGCATACACACACACACACACACACAAACACATTGCTCTGCTGGCAAATAAATACACAGGATAAAGAAAAGAGTTCTGGGAATTTCACTACCCAAAATATAGACAAAAATGGAAACATGCTTTCAGAAAATGACTTTTTCCATCTTCTGACAAAGACGTAACAACCTACAATTAAAAAAAAAAAAAACACCCCTTTCCCACTTCCTCCCAAAAGACTAAGTGATAACTGTCCATTCTCAGAGTCACCATTTTTTCTGGACCTTAGGTAATAATAGTAATTTCAAGTTGTGTCTTGGATTCTCCCTGCCCCTCTCTCCACACACACATCCCACACACATTATGCCAATGTTTTGAGCAGTCTCTGCTATGCAGGGTCAGTCCTCAGAAGTAACAGCTACACCATTTCAAAACAGCTGAGCTGACATTTTCTTTTTAATGAGATATTAACCGTAGACCAAGGAAAGTTTTCTCACAGCAAAAATGAATCACTTGAAGTGACTTGGCTTTCTTGCTACAGCTGATTCATACTCAGCTTTTTAAAATGTGCTACACTTTATAGATATTAATACAGGAGGGAAACAGGGTGTCCTGTTGAAATCAATGGAATTTTTGATGGTTACTACAAACATCTCTTTGATTTCAATGGGACTTAAGTGAAACTAATTTTCTCTGGTAAATACTTTATTATATTAAGCGGTATATAAGAATGACTTAGACATAAGTGAAGGGTGGGAGTTGATGTGCATGGGGACATCAGAAATGGGACAGCATGTGCGTCCCTCTCCCCCTCCCTAAGTTAAGTCCACATATGTTCAGGTGAATGTTTAAACAGGGCTACTGTAACATACCCAGAAGATCTTTAATGGCAACACTCTCCTAATCAGTCAAAGGGGGGGGGGGGGGAGAGAAGAGAATTTAGAGCTCAGAAGACAGGCTCCAGTTACCTATCAGGAAGTTTGGGACCTGACTTTAGAGTTGAAATCCGGGAAAGCATCTGGTCCCAGTTTTGTTCCCCTTGAATTACTTAAGGCCAATGCAGATTTGTGGGGCCCACTTTGGTCTTTTCTTTTTAGTTTTGTTAACACAATTGCCCTTGTACCCAAAATGTGGTATAAAGTAATAATTACTCCTAATCATAAAAATGTGTTTAAATAAGACTCGTCTAAAGACCAATAAGCCTGCTGTCCGATTTTGGAAAATTATCCAGTAACTTTTTAAATACTAAATATGTGGATTGGCTTAAGTTATTTTGGGCAAGGAGCAGGCAGGATTTAGAAGGGTCCATTCTACTACAGACCGTTGTTTTATTTTAGCACCTCTGGTGGGAAAATGTTAGATTTCCACCAACAAGAGGCTATGTGTAGCCTTTGTAGATCTACAATCAGCCTTTGATCTGATACCCAGAAAGCAGCTGTAGGATGAGCTAAAGGCTTCATCAGTTGATAAAAGGTTGCTTTCTCTAACAAAACAATTATATTTGGAAATAGCTGTGTAAATTCAATGCAGCATAGGAGGTCATTTATTCAATTCTATTACATCATCTAGAGGAATTTGGCAAGGCTGCATGTTAGCTCCACTTTTGTTTAATCTTTATTTATTCATTATTTATTTGTAGCAAGGTCAGGCCCCAGTTGATAAAACATCCAGTAAGGCAATTAACATCTTTCCACAGCTAGAAAAGGAATCATCGGTACAAGAAAAACTACAGTATAACAGCCAACAACGAGCATAAAAGAATACCCAAGAGCTCAAATACATACTTAAAAAGGTATGAAAACTGAAAATGTAAACAGTCTTGGTGGATCAGACCAATGGTATACAGCAGCACAAGACACTAGCCGAGTCCTGCTGCTCCTATAATTCATTTCTAGCCTCCGGCATTTCAACATATCAGAAGAATAAAGATATGTTGCCCTGCAATAACATAAGAGCTATGAGCTATATATTTACACTAACCTCGAAAAAACAAAAGTATACTTTGAACACTAAAAGAACTATAGTAAGGGGAATGCCTTAATTTAAAAAATTAAATACATTACACATGAGTCAAGGCATCATTAAAAGTATATTTCATCTGCTGCTAAAACAATTATTAGTTTCAACCTGGGAATCAAAAATACAGAAGGATAAGAATTAAGCCTATTTTAAAATTATATTTTGATATATAAGAAAATTCAATTCATATCCATCCAAGTATTTTTTTCCCCATATGATTTTTTTCCCTCTTGATTCAAACTACTATACAATATAAGATAGATAGATAGATAGATAGATAGATAGATAGATAGATAGATAGAAAGAGCAAATCTTTCTCCAAGTGTCAATACTTAAAGGGCCAGAACGGAACCATCCAAACATAAAAGAGAGGTATCAGCAGGGAGCAACCTTGGTGAAATAGAGAAATTGGGAGAGGACCCCAAAATAGCCCAATGAGAACGGCGGGGTGGAGGTGGGGGGTGGAGTGGAAAACCTGGGAGGAGGCGAAATGAGTATCCTGGAAATGACTTGGCTGGCTGATTAGGACCCTGAGCACTCCACACAGCAACAGCATGTTGCAGGTTCCACTTGTGTGTGTGCTTTTGGTATGTGTGCTTTTGATGTTTCACACATGCACACACATAAAATACACTGTAAAAACATCTCACTGCATCCCCCAGTCATGAAACAGATACTTAATCGAAGCAATTGGAAGCATTTTGCTGTTTACAATTATCAGCCGAATTTCAGGACAAGCAACCGTGAGCCAGTGACTCATCCAGTGCTTGACATCAATGCAAAGCTTCCAATTCCAAAAGCTCAGCTACATCAATACTAGCAGCATCTCCTCTGCCCTTCCCCCTAAAGCCAACTATTTCGTCTTCATGCCTGCATGACAACATAACTAATACTTTCAGTGTTTGTACAGTGCATACATATGAGTTCTTCACTCTTTCCTCCCGCTTCCTAGGTTCAAGTTTAATTGTTCTGAAGCAATGATTAATTTCTCTTCAGTGGGAAAAGTGATAATTACAGCAAACATAAAATGACCTGGCTGCCATAGAATCACAGAATAGTAGAGTTGGAAGGGGCCTATCAGGCCGTCGATCCAAGCCCCTGCTCAATGCAGGAATCCACCCTAAAGCATACCTGACAGATGGCTGTCCAGCTGCCTCTTGAAGGCCTCTAGTGTGGGAGAGCCCACAACTTCCCTAGGTAACTGGTTCCATTGTCGTACTGCTCTAACAGTCAGGAAGATTTTCCTGATGTCCCCCCTTAGTAAGCAGAACAGTAGTAGTAATCTAAGGATGAGCTCAACACCTCCTGCTTCTCTTGGTATGGGAACCAATGCGCTGACAGCTGCCTCTGGACATGCCCATTCCATCGCTGCTTTTACATTTCTTCCTGCTACCAGATCTAGCTAACCATGATGGCTAGGAAAACTTCACATTCACCAGAGTCTGAATGGGGGAAGAGGAGGAGCAGTACTCAGCCTCGCTATTCTCACCCACTGCTGAGCCCTTCTCACAAGCATTACAAGCCTCTCAGTTAAAGTAGTTAATGCAGGCACCTTCTCAGGCATAATCTTCTCAACAAGGCCAAAGCCAAAACTATGCTCTAGGTTCTGGACTGAGGCTGACCTATACATATTCCTCAACCTCTGGAATCAGTCCAGAGGCACAGGAGGCCCTGTAGAGCACCAGACACAGCACTTTGTTCCCGTAGTTTTCTCAGCAGATGACACTGCAAGGCTTTGCACGTTTCCCCACAAAGTGCAAGAAAAGCTGCATGGGCTGAAGACGTTTAAGGAAATAAACCACAACAAGCACTTTGGATTGGGCCACACACCATGGGGGTGTCTTCACGGCACCGGATTGGTGTCGGATAATCCACACACTTTCTCTCCCCCAAGGTGGTGTTGGATAATCCTGACGCTGCGGAGGGAGCACAAGGCTTCTAGGCAGCCATCCGAGGACCAGAGTCTCCCCACCCTCTTCAGGTGGAAGGCGACCCATTGCAGGTCACCTTCCACCATGCATGTCCCGCCACACCTGCACTGCAACTCCAGAGTGAGGCTTTGGGGCTGCCTTGATGCCATCTTCCACAACCTCACCTCACTTTTTCTCCCATAGCTTCAGCGGAAAGTGCACGATTGCAGCAGGATCATGTAAGTGACGCCGCATCACCGCATACTAACCCCGGGGATTTCTGAGCATTTAGACAGCCCCCATGCCATTTTGTTACAAGTTGGCAGTAATTCTGCTGAACAATAGGGACATGACACCTGGGGGGGATCTACACTACTGCTTTAAAGCACTTTAAAGCGCTTTATAACAGTTTTGACAACTGTTGGGGCCCAGGACACACTGCATATACAGGTTTCAAAACATTCTCAAAGTGCTTTAAAGCGCTTTAAAAGCAGTAGTGTAGATCCCCCCCTTAGTCATACAGCTGGCAGTAAAGTAAGAGAAAGGGGCGGATCGTATCAGTATCCGTGTTCACATATACTACAAAGGTGGATAAATATTATAAAAGCCTTTTAATGCATTAATAAGTTTCACTAGTGCAGAAAAAAAAGTATATTGCCACTGCAGGGCTGTGTAGTCTGACATTTAAGAACACATTAACAAATACTAGGAACCTATTAAAAAAACATTCAAAGTCAAGGATTTTTTTTAAAAAAAAAAACCAGACCAAACACGTTTCAACCCTAAAGGAGGGTCTTCCTCAGTGGTCACATATACTAAACACTTAGAGGTACTAGGTAGTTATTTACAAATTGCCAATACCACTAGATGTTACTGTCCCTTGCTTTTTAAAGTACTGTATTTTCTGGCGTATAAGACTACTTTTCAACCCAGGAAAATCTTCTCAAAAGTTGGGGGTCGTCTTATATGCCCAGTATAAGATGACTTTTTAACCCAGGAAGATCTTCTCAAAAGTTGGGGGTTGTCTTATACGCCCAGTCGTCTTATACGCCGGAAAATACAGTAGGTATTGGGCTAGTATATTTCAGCCAGTATCCCAGGTTTGGGATACAGCTTCCTGTCCCAACTGCCAAGGTGGTGTTCTATCTGCAAGGAGCCTCTTTATTATGTTCTGTAGCGAAAGCTGGCCCCAATTTCGCTGGTGTTTTCACATGTATTTCTTTTGTTATTAAAAGGCAGAATGTCACTACCAGCCATCTAGCTCATTATATAGTGCAAGAGACAGTTGGAGCCCAAGTGTATTAAGATGGAGTTGATTGTGATTGTGGTCTGTTTTTTTTAAAAAAAAATCCCTTGACTTTGAGTGTTTTTTTAATGGGTTCCTAGTATTTGTTAATGTGTTCTTAATGTGTTCTTAAATATCAGACTACACAGCCCTACAGTGGCAATATACTTTTTTCTGCACTAGTGAAACTTATTAATGTATTAAAAGGCTTTTATAATATTTATCCACCTTTGTAGTATATGTGAACATGGAGAGTGATACGATCCGCCCCTTTCTCTTACTTTATTGTCTTTACTTTAAGGGGCCTGGATAGCTCTTTTGCTTATCCATACAGCTGGCAGTAACATCCCCTTGTCGCATCTATCAAGGGTTAGGCATTGTCCCCCCCTCCCGCCCCCATGAAGCCCAGACTTTCATCCACTAGGGATTCCTCCTCCCCAACACCAGGGCCATCAAAGAAAGTGTAGACTTCACAGAGACATTGCCAAGCCAAAAGACTCCCCTCTGACACATCCACCCATCGCAAGTACTCCTAAGCAGCAGCATGTCGGCCAGCTGCATTACCGCCAGATACTGCACACCCCCACCCTGAAAAAAGGCTTCATATGGAACCTGACACAGAATGGCCTCCCATCACTTCAGTTGAAAGTTCTCAGGCAAAGACAGCCAGAGAGCATGTCGGCGACTGTTGGATCCCATCACGATTGCCCTTACAAACTACCACTTCTGCTTCAGAGACCAGCAGCCTCACATACTCCTCCAGGACAAGCAATCCAACTGGGTTTCAACCAGTGCAGAGACACGCAGCTGCTACTAGTCATAGGACATGAAGTGGAGTGAGCTATACATGAAGCGGTCTGGAGCACCTTTCTACGCACAGTCCTATCCAAGTTTGACATCCCCAGGGATGCTTCGGACATTTGCGGGTCCAGATGCCAGATCCTGCTGTTCTCCTGAGGGTCCCTGCACAGCAACTGTGCCAGTAAGAGGGGAAGCAGCTTACGTGCCGCACAACAGTACATCTTGATGGATTTGTTATGCATCCCTTTGCCCATATGGGTGCACCTCCACCTGAAGAGGGAGTCATACTAGAAAGTACAGTTCTTCCAGAGATGACTGTAGGGAGGTGTGGGAAAGGGCTGCTTGATGATCAGAGTAACCCCACCTTTAACCCCAGCACAGGAGAGCAGAAATTGTCAAAGAGCAGCAGCATCTAAGAACATGGAACAGAGAACTGCTCCACGAGAAGCCACCAAATCGCAGCAATCAGAGGAGGAGGCTGCAGACGGAATTGTGCCACAATGCACAGACAGCAGCACCCTTGAGAAACAAATGCAAAGTCTATCCTGTACAGCTTACTATAGCCTTGTTTCATGTCACAGAATGCATATATGAACTTTTCATAGAACTTGATACCAGTGAAGAGAGGCATAGAGCGAACAGTCTCCTCTCTGGGAGAGCCGTAAATCACACAGCTCAGAGCATCTGCACTTCTGGAGAGTAAGCAGCTACTGCTCTGTGCAAAAGCATGCATGCCTCAGGTCATACTTCTGAGCGGGTCATAGCTGAACAAACTGCTGCAACAGACAAGCAGGCCAATGTTTTTTAAAAAATACCAGCAGCTGTCCCAGGACAGCAGGCTCAAGCCGCTTATCATCCCTACCCATACATACACACACACATACATACACATACACACACACATACACACACACACACACACACACACACACACACACAGAGCAGCTTCTCCCACTCAGTTTCAGCAGCATGTAAGGGTGCCTATAGACGTACAATTCCCAGCCACTTCATCCACTGCTTCAGCCTATGGCTCTTGATGTGATTTTCCCAAGGCCACCATTGGGAATCCAGAACCAGCACTACTAGGATATAGCAATGGGCCAACAAGCCGGCCAGGGTGTCCTGCAGGCCCATATTAAGATGTAAGACATCCCCCAAGAGGCTGCCGACAGCTCTGAGCAATGCCTCTTCCCCACTGCCCATGAAATCATTGGCCAAATTATGTCCTTTCTTCTCTTTCTATCTTTTCTTCTGTCCTCCTAATAATTAAGTAGCAGCTCTGGAGTGCACAAAATGGAATGAAATGTTCTGTTAAGGTCTCTGGGGCACTTCTGTCCAGAATATGCAACAAGGCTTGCAGAGAAGGGGGAAGCCATCAGTTACATTTCCATTTCCACAGCCACTGCAAAAACCATGGAGCTAAAAAGTACACATTTGAAGTGGTTAATTGCCTCCCTCGGTAGAAAAGTCTGGTGTATGAGGTGGAAAGGTGCATCCCAAGGTGTTCCTCAGGTACATTAGTGATGGGTGGGAAGGTTATGTTTGTGTAGAAATAAAAATGCGTTTTCTGTTCTGTTCCCCAGCCTTTCCCCACTGCCACTTGTTGTCCACCCTCCTTAGTGTGTCTTCGAGAGACGATACACATTATTTTGCAAACACCTATATCAAAATATAGAGCCTGTGGGATGCACCAAGATTTGCTTGCTAGCTTGCGCAGACTACTTAGGCTAGGGAGCATGGAATTCAGGGCCTGTCAGCACAAACATGAAGGCGTGGGCCTTCTCAGAGGGTCTATTAGCCGGTGACAAAGCACCACACTCAGCACCACTGAAAAGCAGCGCCATGCGTTCTTGGTAAAGGATACATATCTAGCCTTATTCCCATTTTTTTAGCATCCTTCCCCCTGTCCCTTTTCCTCAATATCTTTAACTGCCCACAGCTTGCTTGCTTGTTCCTCCTCCACCCAAAACTGTAAGTATACCTGCCCTGCTGTTGACCATAGGTCACATCTCAAATTTCAAAGTCTGAGAAGCCAGTACTGGCGCTAATGCCGCAGTCATGGCCACCTTCTACGCACGCCTATAGTGCATCCTCGAGTATCGGGCCCCTCAGGGGAGTTGTTCGACCGCTTTTGGAGGATCTGTACAGCGACTGTTGAAGTCTTGGAACACCATCTCAGTAAAGTTGGAGGAGCGGAAGGGGGCAACAGTGCGTTTTGAAAGAGATTGGCTCTATGACCACATGTGAATCAGGTGCACCGGATAATGTCTGCTACAGGCGATCAGGCACTAGCAGCCATTGCAACCACTGCTATGATTGAGCACCTGAACACAAAACTGGGTTCTACGCCCTGCTAGACCCTTCCACACACACAAGCTGCTTGAGCCTTGGTGCTCTAGCTGGGTGGTTTTCACAGAGGTTTAAGATATCATAGAAAACATTTGACACCATCGCTGACGAAATCAGCTCAATAATCCAGAGGGAAAATAGGGTAATGCACTGGACTCTGCCAGCAAAAAACGTTTAGCTCTGATCCTCTACAAATTGACATTCAACCTGGGCTCAATCATCTGGTGGCAGTACCATGAGTTATTTAGATCAGCAGTCCCAAACCTTTTTGGCACCAGGGACCGGTTTCATGGAAGACAATTTTTCCACGGACCGGGGTGGGTGGGTTGAGGGGATGGTTTTGGGAAGCCCCCGCCCCACTCCAGCGTCCTGGCTTCGCTTCAGCTGGGCAGGCGAGATGGCGCCCCACACCCAGGTACGCTGGGGTGGGGGTAGGTGAAAGCAGCTCATCATGTTACTTCTATCCACGTTAAGTTACCCAGGGATAACTGACTGATTTTAGGGAATATTTGGCTACTGTTTCCCATTTTATCCTCCTCCTCAGACTTCCCCCTTGAAGTAATTTTTTCCTACCTTTGATAAGGAGCCTATAATTGCTCTCTATAAATCCTAATGTCATTGTTACACACAACCATTCTTGACCGCTATTTTCGTGAAAGAAAAACCAGGCTTTGCTTGCCAAGATCCCAAACCCCACTTTATCATGAGTGGTATAAGAAGGCAGCTAGGAGTTAAAAGATGTAAGAAAGATGCAGATCTGTCATAGGAGAATGTGTAAGAGCATTAGAAATGGTATGCGTAATCAGTTTAAGGGTGACATGCACTCACCAATGGGACTTCGCTCCCTCTCCTATCCCTGCAACCCACCATGCACACACACCCCAATCTGGTCCAGATGATCCCCCAATCCTCCACAGCAGATGGGGGAGGAATCCCATTGGTAGACAGACACTGTTGGATTCCTCCCTAATGGTTCATCTCTAACTACATTCTATCAACCATTTGATCCAGGAGAAGTTCAAGCATCAGGCATAGGGACAATTTCTATCCCTAATACTTCCTGTGGACTCTGAAAAAAGGAGATGTGTTGATGGCCATCATGACACACCATCAGAGATAACCTCTGCTCAATATACTTTTATGCTAGCTTTGGATATTGCACAATATAGAAATGCAATAACTAAATAACTAAATAGTGGCCACGAGTTTAATTATTAAAGCAGTGTGTGGGGAATGATTTCTTTTCACTTGCCTTAATCTCCTGCCTATCCATTTCAGAAACCACTCTTCTTTTTGGAAAGAGACTCATGCTTTATAAAGCTGTCATATTTCAACCCCTACCTTTCATCACTTTCGTTTTCAAAGTAAAAGGCCAAACTACATAAGGAACATGACCTCTGCTGTTACAAGGCCTATGAAAAGAAATTTCTCTATATTGTTTATAGTATTTGGATTATTTGATGCATGATATTCATGGCATGATCTTGGGTAATAAAATGTATGAATAGATAAATATCTGCTTCAGATTGATTCCACTTTGTTATCTTGAGTGACACTTCTAATGACTCCTCACAAGAATAAATGAACAATGAACAGTGAACAGTTTCTCCCCCAATATCTTTAATAAGAATACATAATATCCCAGGAGATTTCTTTCTAAACAAAGGTTATGTTAATCTTTAAAAGTGCAAGTCTTTCTTTAGTTGATTTTAGGGAGGAGTGGAATGCAAGAGAGAGAGAGAGAGAGAGATCTTGAGCATCAACACAATTATCTTGGGGCTCTCCCAAGTCAGAAGCTAAGCCCCAAAGGGCAAGTCTTATTAGGGGATGTATTCCAATTATGTTGTCTGAGAGGCTAAATTGACTCTTCAAAATACATATGGAACAGGCACCTGGTAATAAGGCAAAAGAAATGAAAGTCAAATTAAAGAACAAGAAAATCTTACAGCCTGTGTACTTTCTCTTATAAAAACTTTTAAACTAAATTAAAAAGAAGAAGAAATAGAACATGACCTTACCAGAAATTCGCATCTTGTTAACCTTAGCATTCATATATTACGTTTTATCATGTTGTACTTCTGGGGTTTAATTTTTATGGACGGTCCAGATAGCTGTAGCTACTGGATGGTATAGAAATGTAGTAAGAAAGTAAGTAAATTCATTCATTCATTCATAAGGTTGTATACAAGAAAACCATACTCTTTATATGTCCAACTGCTCCTCAGAGACAGATTATGAAGCCTGAAGAAACTGTAGGGCAGAACTTGTGTAGGATGGTGACTAAACGAACAATTATTAGTGGGGAGGGGGAAAGAGTATGAAGTGATGGACAACCTGGCACTTCCAAAGCCCAGCCAGCTCACACTGCCCAGGGCAGTGGGGGAGAGCAATTTCCCTCCAATGATTTCATTACTGGATCTTTGTTTCTTGTAATTTTCCCCATTAGTTTCACTGGGGAAGGGGTGGAAGAATCAATGGCCCAGATCCTGCAGCCTCTTGGGGGAACGAAAGGGCCCCAAATCCAGCAGATGCCTGACCGCCTCCCACCTGCCCCCAGTCTACATAGGTGTAGGGCCTAGCCATGGTGAAATCTACAACAGCAGTAGATCAACACCCCATGGAGTTTTCTGTAGGCTTACCAAGATCTGCCGGGCAGCCCTGTTCTCCAACTGCCAGAGGGTCACATTGGACTCATGATAACTCCTCCGAGCCAGCGGATCTGACAGTTAGAATTGCTCTCTAAGCACTGAGCCAGAAAGTTCCATGGTCAAATCTCACCCCGGGTAAGATTCTCACTAAGTGGACAATAGTTTCTGCCCCCATAGTCACCGCAGTCTGTAGTACTGATCTACCCCACATACTGAGTGAGAGAACCATTTTCAATAGAATCATAGAATAGTAGAGTTGAAAGAGGCCTCCAAGGCCATTGAGTCCAACCCCCTGCTCATTGCAGGAATCTACCTTAAAGCATACCTGACAGATGGCTGTCCAGCTGCCTCTTGAAGGCCTCTAGTATGGGAGAGCCCACAACCTCCCTAGGCAATTGGTTCCATTGTCACAGTGCTCTAACAGTCAGGAGGTTTTTCCTGATGTCCAGCCGGAATCTGGCTTCCTGTAACTTGAGCCCATTATTCCGTGTCCTGCACTCTGGGAAGATCGAGAAGAGATCCTGGTCCTCCTCTGTGTGACAAACTTTCAAGTATTTGAAGAATGCTATCATGTCTCCCCTCAATCTACTCTTCTCCAGACTAAACATGCATATAGTTGTTGTTATTATTATGAGCATATTAAAGTATTTCTGATGGGTTAAAAAAGGACAAAAAGTATTGTAAGGTAATATTTTAGCAGAAACAAGAAAACTGTTGGCAAAAAAAGCCACCTTAAATTGACGATTGGCATAAGAAAATAAGGTACATGATGATCATGAGCAAATTATCAGCAATCTTAAAGGTACAGGCAGGACACAGAGAAACAATAGCTTCTTTCAAGCAGAATAAGGAAAGTTTGCAAAGTTTTGGAAAGATAAAAATCTGCAAGAAAATGTTCAGATTGAAATCCTGGAAATATCTGAAATACCATTTTGGAAATATGTGGCCTTTGAATAAGGGTGCTCTCTTTCTTACACAACCCCCTTTGATAATTTCCAATTATTTAATATTAACATCCTACTGTTACTGCTAATAATAGGAGAAACCTTTGCACAGCTTAAACACAAATTTCATTTATACAACTACAATCATTAATAAAGTATATTATTGAATACAACAGTATTTAGTATTTTATTATGGGGATTTATGTTCATTTTTTAAACATTTCCCAATTAAAATGTTTTATTTTATAATTGAAATAGTTTAATGAAGAACTTTGTATTTTTTAACTTGAATTATTAAACAATGTATTTCTCAGATCCCTTTTTAAACAATGGTGTTAACTGGTCACACTCCAGACTACTGATCTGGTACATAGGCTGCTCTGCTGGTACAGAGACTGATCTTAGGGACATGTACAGTACATATTTTTGTAAGGAAATTAACAATTTCACATTTGAGTTAAGACTGCTCAGATGGATACCACCTGGACCCAGTGATTTGTTTCCTTTCAATTTGTCAATAAGACTAGGATCTAATCTACACCAAGCAGGATATTGCACTATGAAAGCGGTATATAAAAGGAAGAAGCCACTCTACTGCTTTACAGCGGTACTGAAGTGCACTGACAACTGTTGGGCCCCATTGACACATACCATATACTGCTTTCATAGCGCTTTCTGCTTTCATACCGCTTTCATAGTGCTATATCCTGCTTGTAGACTAGGCCTAGGACTTCATCCTATTATCACTATTTCCCTAAATTTCTCAGGCCTTAGAGCTAGACCTACCTTTTATCACGTGATGGAGGAAGGAAGATCTCACGTTTTGTTTAACGCGAGATCCCTCCTCCATTTACACGTAAGGCATGATGACCTCAGGAGGAGAGGCGTTGCACCCGTTATTTTTTTTAAAAGCAGTAGGAGCGCACGAGTGCCGAAAGGTGAGTGTTTTTTTTAAAAAAAAAAATAATTTCCCTGCATCCCCCACCCTACCCACGATGGGTGCAGCTACCGGATCCGCGCGAAGAATCGCACAGAGCCGGGTCAACCCGTGGCAATGGGCCACACGTTCCGCGGTCTCAGGCTCAGCCCGAGACCGTGGAAAAACTGGGCCCAAAGTGTAGGGTTCTATCCTGCAGCAAGGGAGGGATCATCCCTCCCTGATCTCGGGATCCCCTGTGCATCATGTGGACACACAGGGATGATCCCGGGGTTCCCCAGGATAAAGTCCCGTCTAGCTAAGGCCTCAGACTCACTTTCTAAAAACATCATGTTATCCTACCTCTTCTGCATTGAAGACACATGAAAAGAATTCATTCAGATTTTCTACAATCTCCTTATCCTTCTTTAGTACTCCTTTAACTTCATTCATTCTCACCCAACAATTCAACTGCCTCTCTAGCCAGTTTCCTCCTTCTGATATATTTAAAGAATTCTTTATTGTTGGCCTTGATGTTATTAGTGATATACTTCTCAAAAAAATTATTTATTTCTTTATTTATTACATTTTTATACCGCCCAATAGCTGAAGCTATTTTCATTGCAAGTCTTGGTGTCTGCTTGCATTTCCTTTGTGCTTCCTTAACACTGCACATTAACCATGCTAGTGACCTCTTGGTGCTACCCTTTCTGACCTACGGTATACGGTACTGTGGTTTTCAACAACCCACAAGCATTTCTAAGAAATTTAACCTCTCTGACTCACCCTTTCAACTTCCTTTTTACCAGTTCCCTCATTTTAGAGAAGTTTCTCCTTTTGAAGTCAAGTGTCACTGTGTTGGAAATCCTTGGCAATTTTCTACTTACATATAAATTAAATTTGATAGCACACTGCTGTCACTGTTTCCAGCTGGTTCAACAACACATATATGTTATACTAGGCTCTGGACCACTTAGGATTATGTCCAGAGCTGCCTTCCCTCTGGTCAGTTCCATGACTGACTGTTGTAGGGCATAGTCTTTTAGGATATCAAGAACTTTAATCTCTTCATCATAACTAGAAAATATATTTATTCAGTCAACATGAAAGTGACTTGAAGACACCCATTACTATAATACTTCCTTGTTTGGATACCTCCCTGATTTCATTTACCAGCTCAAGATCACTCTGAGCATTTTGGTCAAGAACAGGCAGCCAGGTAGTGTCACCCATAATGATTCTGTGGAGGAGTCTGCCCCTTTTTAGGTTTCTAGCTTGTTTGACACTGTGCCCTCGTTTTATATATTTCACACTAAAATCTTTAGAATTTCAAAATGGAACATAGCTAGCAAAATTTGGTGATCAAGTTTCCACAAATGTAGGCTTTATTTTGCAAGGCAAACAAATACAGTTGGCAGTGAAGCTGCACTGTTCAATACAAATTCAATGCAGTGGCAGTCTGTTCACTTTGAAACAGCCGGCAATTCACATTGAACTGCAGCATGGCCAATGGTCAAGGATGCTGGGTATTTCAGTCCAAAACCTCTGGAGGGCACCAGTTTGGGAAAGGCTGCTTTAAGAACATAATAACTTGGTTTGCTCATAAAATTAGCATTGAAATTAAAAAAAAAATACCTTTAAAGCGAAACTCAGTTAATAAATTTGCAATTAATGTCTGAATAAACTATACTTTTAAATTTAATATACCAAACATGGTAATTTTATAAGCAAATAAAGTTATACATAACATATTTTAGGTTCCTATTTTATGTCTGACCAGAAGAACTTCAGCAAGTAATCTCTGAAACACATGAATCATCCTAGAAGCTAAAAGAAGCAGGAAAAACTAGAGGCAAAGGAAGGAACAGGAACAGCATCTGTTCCTGTTCGTAAGGAAGTTTAGGGAAATTCGTAAACTTGTTCATGCTTGTGAGGCGGAATATAGGGAAATCTGGTCTGAAGGAAGGAAAAGAAAAAGCTATTGGGATTTTATTTGGCTGGGAAAGACTCAACTTCGGAATGGTAGCATCCTTATTTAAGAACCTTTAAGCAATCTCATTTTATTCAATTTTGTATGAACAAGGACAGACTCCAGTTAGACAGACATTCTCTGAACAAACTGCATGGTAGAACAGAGGAAATCAAGTCAGGAAGAATACAAAATCAAACTAAAATACAGATGAGAGACATACAGATGACTCCTAGTAATTCTTCCGCTATATCAAGTTATCAAATCATGTCCTAATGAAACTCTTTCACGCTTAAAAAGTATTTGAGGCCTACACACATCCACTGCAATTGCATTTATCCTTCTTCTCCATCAGACAGATGGCCACCTATTATTATTTTTTCCTACGAGACATAAAGTGCAGAAACCTTCCTTGCATTCTTAGACTGCCCAAACATTAGCAACAAGACGGGAAGTGAAAAATGACTCCCACATGTTTGGCCTCTACTACATTGATTGGTGAGCAAACATTGTTCCAATCTGTAGCTATCCAATGAATACACATAGAAATTTGATTGCATGGATCACGAGGTAACTTAAAACTGCTTAGGAAATTACTCATGGAACAATTACCCATGAAAGTAACTATGGGGAGAAATTACTTGGAGAAACACAAATACCTTAAGATTTTATTATTTACAGCAGCTGATAAAATAGGCCCACAAAGGTTACTTGCATGGTAAAAGCTAGTGCTCTGTTAAGAGGCCTGCTAATAAGGATCAGTAGATGAGGAAGGGAGCACACTGTTCTCCTCTGCAATTCTGTTCACTTGCCTGCTCACTTCTCTGCATAGTTATTACAATCAGGGGAATGCTTAAATATTAGGCTGAATTACAGACTGCAAGATTACAAGATCATGGGCCTAATCCAACATGGTGCTTATGACACTTTTGATTCTCTTACTCCCCAACAATCCTGTTGTGCAAGCAGACTCTACTGCTTGTGCAACGGCAATCCAGCACTTCTGCAACAACTCAAAATTAGTGGAAACACCCATTTCTGGAAGGAAGCAGGTCAGCAGAGCTCACATAAGACAGCTCCGCCAACCTGCCTCCTTCCAGAAACAAGTGTTTCTGCTCATTCCAGGGCTTCCTCTAGTAAGTGCTAAATGTCCCTTGTGCCATGGAATTGGTGGGATCCACCGCTTCTGGAAGGGAATCAGTGGAAAGGAATAAGCAGGGTGTTAGGCGCAATGCTGGATCCTCCCCTTTGCATCCAAACCACATGGAGTTCATACAGAACTTGTGTATACTCAATATTTAAATAAAGGGTATAGTACTTAGCATCACTGAAAAAAGGACATGGTGAATCCAAACAAGTGCTTCCAAGTAACCTTTGGGTAATGAGACACCTAAGAAAGCAAAACTGAGATAATAGCTATTTAACTAGATAAGAACCATTATCAAATATATAACTGGCTTAAAAGGGTGACACAGAGATGATATTAGCAGAGTGCAAATTACATTTTAAAGAATGAGACAGAGACAAACATGGATTTTGAGAATTCTAAAAATAGCTGATCATACTGAAAGAAATCTTACAGCTGGCACTTCAATTAGTGAGCATTGTACAAAAATGCAAGTTTAAATCAAAATCATCCAGCTCATCACCTCCTTCAAAGATGACATCTGCATGAAAGTCAAAAGAAATCCATATTTTGGACAATTAAAGTTCAAGACAGTTAAACATCTGTTAAGTAAGCATTTCAAGCAAATGGGAAGGAGGGTGGCAGACAACCCTAGATATAAGTATCAATAATATCCTCAACTTTTAATCCCTCAGGCCTTACAAACAAATCCCTAAATTCCTGCCTTTATATTCTCTGAAGCAGACAATAAACTAAAATACTGCATAATCATAGTGTAAATTGTACTATGAATATAACACCAGCCAACTATTAGTCTTTTTAATGCCACTGCTCAGTTCGGTGATCGTTAAAAAAAAACAAAAGCAGGATAGCTCATTATAGGGGAGAACCGTAATAGAAAGCCAATAAGTAGCCAAGCAACTGTACTTGTGTGGTGCATCACATGCCCATGATATTGCATGCAAATTTGATGGACAGTTACTCTCACACACTATTTTAATGTTTCTTCTATTGTATTATTCCAACATACACAAAGTAAACACTACAGGAGGCATGGAGATGAAAACATTTAAATAAAAAGGTACTCTCAAAAAACTCCAAAACAGTATCTGAAGGAATACCTGAGTAGATAAACAGCCCTTTCAATATCATTGAGTTCCTCATCAACTGTCAATCTCTCTATTTCTTCTGGCGTCTGTCAAATGTGAAACAGAAATTAACATTATTAGCATCCCAAGGCCATGCTTTAATCTGTTAACTACTTCCATACCAAGTTCTAAAGCCAAAGCTATAAATATACTTCAGCTGCAATGCCATACACACTTAGCTGGGAGTAGCTCAGTGGGGCTGACCTCTAAGTAGACATTCACTGTTAATCATCATGTTCAGTGTGACTTACCCCCTGACTAACTGTTCCTGTGATGAGGGTGTTAATTATGCTTTACAGCCTGAAACACAATTTAAACCAGAACACATGAATTTAAAGAGATGCCAATGGAAAATGAATCCAAGTGCTCCTGCTTAATTGATTATGAAGATGCTTTATATGAGTCATCACTGATCCATTTAGCCCAATACTATCTCTGTTCTTTACCAACTGGCAGCAGGTCTCCAAGGTCTTAGGTAAGGATCTTTGCTGGATGTGCTGAATTCCTTTAACCACAGATGGCAAGGACTGAACCTGGGATTTTGTGCATACAAAACATGTGCTCTACCACTGTCCCCTTCCAAAGCTTCTGAATCAGAATGATAGGCTGTAATTTTTAAATCACTTTCCCTGGAACAGTCTCTTGGAAGTCTGTATTGTTCCAGAGAAGATGGCTTTGGGGCCTTAATTCTCAGAATCTCTAATAACATTTCAAAAATGAGGCAGTTCACTATTTATTCAACAATAGCGTATTTTACTTATTAAACTACAGCCTTACAACCAGGAATGAAAAAGATATCAAATTATATAACCATAAAAATATTCAAGGCAGAGCAGTTAGTATCTAGATTTTTCCCCTCCCCCTCTTGTGTCTCAAATCCCATTTCTAAAAGCATTATGCTATTGCTGAGAATTCAATGCCTTATCTGTGCAACCCATCTTTTCAATTTAAAACAAGCTGAGCCTGCAGAACAAAAACTAGCATCATTTGCTTGACATACACTGATCTGAAATAACTGCAGTTTGATTTGAAAGTATTTTTTGGCTTTTTAACAGACAGACAGACAGACGTACCTTTAAGCTCCTGCGCACCGGCCTTTCGATAATGGTAAGTTCCTGCAGATCTTCTATGTAACCAAACAGATTGTTCTGGCTAAAATCCATTTTGTAGGAGAAGATGATTATCGGATGCATGTACTAGGTTGAAGCTCCAGTCCTTAGCAAATCAGGGTTGTGTGCAAGCTTCACATTGCACTGAGGCCAGAAAGGAGAGCGAGCGAGAGAGCACGCAACACCCTCTTGTCTAAAAGGATGTACTGGTGGAGGTGGGCGAGTAGAGACTGCTTTGCTGCTGCTCTTGCTGCTTCCTCCTCCTCCTCCTCCTCCTCGTAGGACGCTACTGAGCCCCCACCGCCCAGGAGGAGCCTCGGCAAACACAATGCGGCACCAGCACAGCCCGCCGCCGTTGCTGCTGCTCTTCGAGCATCACTCGCTACTTAGACCTGGCTCCGGCAAGGAAACTTTCTCTCCTGCTGCTTCACTTTCGTCTCAGTCTCTCCAGCGTTTCCAGGGAGAAAGAGACACCAACATTTCCCCTCCTCCTTCTCCTACCTACCTACACACACATACACACGCATGCATGCATGCACACGCCCTCCTTCCCTTCCGCTCTTGATGCGGGGGGCGGGGGGG
Source organism: Elgaria multicarinata webbii (assembly GCF_023053635.1). Taxonomy (NCBI): domain Eukaryota; kingdom Metazoa; phylum Chordata; class Lepidosauria; order Squamata; family Anguidae; genus Elgaria; species Elgaria multicarinata. The sequence goes on along the minus strand of NC_086172.1, from coordinate 158,699,652 downwards.
GGGTGTGGATGAAAAGGCAGGACGGAGGGGATGGATCTGGGGCTGCAACTTCTCTTTGGCCCAGGAAAGGCGCCGTTCTTTTCCCCTTCAGGCAGCAGATCTCGAGATCCTACTCAAGGCAGATCCCACGGGAAGCTAATAATAGACCGGTGAAGGAGAGCTGGGTGGGAAGGAATGAGGGGAAACGTGGCACTTCCCTCCCCTAAAGAGTGCGAAAAGTGGGTGGGGGGCGTGCAGTTAACAAGTCGCCCTACGCTACTGGATAGTTCCCGTAAGGAAGATAGCCTGGTTGTGAAGATAAGAGACTAATGGTAGATTGGGGGTGGGGATCAGATTCACCCCAAGAAAGGGGGGCCTTAAATGACAGATTTGGGGATGACTCCCCTCGGGCTGGATTTCCCAGTGAGAGCAGTTGCCTTGTTGGACGAATGGGGGTTGGGTTGTTGGGGCTGGGCATAAGAAGCAGCTAATAGGGTATATACGTGTAAATGCAATTTGGTGTTGTCGTTTTTCCGGTTCTTGCCGTTCTCCTTCCCGGGAAAGATGACCAAGGAAAGGGGGAGGCGAAGGGCCAGATTAGATGGGGGGGTTCCTTAGATCCAAGCTGCCCCCCTCAACAGGCCGGATCCCAGCTGAGACGGGGCGGGAAGAGCTTGGCGCTTGGGGCCACTTAGGCTCCCTCGGAAGGATTCGCCTTCATGGGCCTAGGGCGGGCGGGCTGCTCTCTCCCCGGGGCCGAAACGAGCGCGCCCCTCCCCCGGCGACTGACTCCCTCCGTCCCTCCCTCCCTCCGCGGCTCGAGAAGCCTCAAAGCCGCCGTGCGAGGGACGAGGGAGTCGAAGCCACCTTCGCCTCCGCAGGTAGTGGCAGCGCGGAGCCCGTCGCCAGGGCAACGAGCCGCTACAGCGGCCTCGTTGGGGCAAAAAGGGCTTCCCGAGCGCACCAATATCAGAACGCGCCCAGGAGCCGCGGGCGAGAGGAGGGCGGGCGCTCTCTGACCAGGGCTGGTTTCAGCAATCCCTCTCCAGCTAATCCAGACCTGGGGTTGCCCTGACGGCCAGCGGCTCTTTCCTGTTTGTTTGTTTGTTTGTTTGTTTGTTTCATCTCCGAAGTTGTCCAAATTTCCACCTACTCAGACATAAATTTTTCCTCAGCATCATTTCTGCTGAGGAAAACTGCACTTGAGCATCTTGTGCCACTGAAACCTGGCTTGTCGCAAAGGATTCTGGGCGGCCAGCGCGTGGCCCTGGGACTGAGGAGACCCAGGTTCAGATCCCCACACAGCCGTGAAGTCCTCTCGCTGACTGACCTTGGCTCAGTCACGGCCGTCATCACTCCGCCCAAGCTAATCAGCCAATTAACCACCTCTCCCGGTACACCGCCCAACAGGTTAACGCCGGAGCTGCACGCACAGCAGCCGTAGTAGTACACGCAGTGCTGCCATGACGTCGTTTGTGCTCCAGTCCAATCTAACTGCACGTGTGAAAGTTGGCCATGCAGCCCTGTCCTGCCCGGGTTGGCTGAGAGGTTTCACTGACTGAAATCTCTGCTCAGCCATGAAGCTCACTGGGTGACTTGGACCAATGACTGTCTCTCATCTTAACCTACATCATAGGGTTGTTTTGAGGATAAAATGTGGGAAGGGGGCGAACCATAAGCCATACTGAGCTCCTTGAAGGGAAGGAAGGCTATAAATCAGTGGAGGCTGGTGGCTCCGATTTCGGCTAGGCTGTGAATCCATTCTGGGTTTCAGCCAGGACTCTAGAGGAGCTATCCAAGATGCTGAACCCATTTTGGGGATAGGGTTCAACGCTTTGGATGCGTTTCAGACAGAACCAGCCAGAATACTAAAAGAACATAAGAAGTGTCATGCTGGATCAGATCAAGGGTCCATCTAGTCCAGCACTCTGTTCACACAACTGTCGGACAGGGAACAACAAAGCAAGACATGGTGCAAGAGCACCCTCCCACCCACGATCCCCAGCAACTGGTGCATATAGGTTTACTGACTCAGATACTGGAGGTAGCACATAACCATCAGGGCTAGTAGCCATTGATACCCTTCTCCTCCAGGAATTTATCCAATCCTCTTTTAAAGCCATCCAGGTTGGTGACTATCGCTACATCTTGTGGTAATGAATTCCATAGATTAACTATGTGCTGTGTGAAGAAGTAGTTCCTTTTATTTGTCCTGAATCTCCCACAAATCAGCTTCATGGGATGACCTTGGGTTCTAGCATTTCAAAAAAGGGAGAAAAATGTCTCCCTATCTACATTCTCACACTATGCATAATTTTGTACACCACTATCATGTTTCCCCTTAGCCTCCTTTTTTCCAAGCTAAACAATCCTAGCTGTTGTAACCTTCCCTCATAGGGGACATGCTCCAGCCCATTGACCATTTTAGTTCCCCTTTTCTACACTTTTTCCAGTTCTGTAATATCTTTTTTTAGGTGTGGAGACCAGAACTGTACACAGTATTCTAAGTGTGGTCCCACCATAGATTTGAATAAAAGCAGTATCATACTGACAGTTTTATTCTCAATTCTTTTTCTTATAATGCCTAACATGGAGTTTGCCTTCTTTACAGCCGCCATGCTGAGTTGTAATCCAGCATGGTTCATCGAGCTGTCCACCGCAACCCCAAGATCTCTTTCTTGTTCATCACCACCAACTCAGATCCCAAGAGCTCTCCAAGGTGCTGAATCTAATTTGGTGCTAGGGGTCAGCACTTTGGATTGCTCCTTCAGAGTTCTGGCTGGTTCTGACTGAAACCAAGAATGAATTCACAGGCCCACCGAAATCAGAACCATAAGCATCTAATGGTATAAATGTATTAAATAAATGAAAAAGGTTTCAGCTTCCTCATCCCACATCAACTACACCAAACAGTCCCTTGCAGAGGAAAATCAATAATGGCAGGCAAGTTGTCTATCAAGGAAGTCTGCCTGCCATTACTGATCTTCTAATGGAGAAACTCCTGGTGAGGTTCAAAGGAGCCCCCTGAGTGACCCACAACACAATTTCAAAATTGTTGTTCTGCTAGCAGCAGTTCTCAGGATCCAAGCTACTGAAAACCAATAGATAGAAGTTTTACTGATAACTAAAGTCCACATATAAGCCCATATATGCCTATAAATTACTGAAGGGAGATAAATCCCCTAAGTGGTTTCTGCTTCTGACAGGTCACTTCCTAATGAGATGCCTCTCTATAAGAAAGAGCCTTATCATGGCATTTAAGCACACCACCTGTTATAATAATTATTAAAATTATTATTAATATTAATACAAGAATCCTGGGTCAGTTGCCTGCTCAAAATATTTAACTTCCTGAAGGACAACCCAATAGGCATGTTCTGGGTTCTTTTGCAATATTGCCAAGGATCCTGGAGGTGCCTAATTCTTAAGAGAGTTTTGCTTCAGCATTCCCTGTGATGTTGCAAAAGTTCCCAATCTCTCAGATCATATGGTGCTTCATTAGAACCAGGGCTGGCTTCAGCATTCAGACATGTTGTGGGCAAGAAATGTTTCCCCTTCAGTACGGTCCTCTTGCTCACCCAGAGAGCCAGGCAGTGGCTCATTCTCTTCACCACTGTTTCTGCCAGCAGTTAAGCAAGGAGCAGCTGCTGGTGGAGATGAGCAGCAGCCAGGAGCTCCAGTTGGCAGAGGGCCATTCTTGGGCCCTCAGCAGCTGCTCAAGGCCACCAGCCCCTAATGCTGGCTCTTTGAAACACTGCAGGCCCAAAGACCTGCTAAGATTGCTTGTGCTGTACAGAGAGGGGAAATCCACAGGCAACCATAATATTAACACAGGCAAAGAACTGCATCCATGTTTAAACTCCTTTACAGTGGCCTTGTTCACAGTAAACTTCTGCTGTGCTTGTTAGACTGGGTTGAGGAGTAGAGCTTTAGTCATCTTCACACCTGAAGTGTAACATCAGCTTATTATCTATTATTCTGCATTTCAATTCAGAAAAAGCACCCACAGTGGTTAACAATATAGACAAAGACGCAGTACAATACAAAGAGGCACACACACACAAACACCTGAAGAAGATTTAAAGTTCACAGTGCCCCAAAACTCCTGCCTGAAGCAACCACCTCAATTTGCATCTTTGCTGTATGTTACGTCCATCTCTGCACACAGAGAACTGGGTCCTGCTTTTCACAGGTGCAGACATGCAATTTCCAGTATTTCGTATTTTACCTGGAAGCAGGGCCAGCGCTACTATTAGGCCAACTAGGCAGCCGCCTAGGGCGCAGACCTAGCTATATGATGTTTGCATTTGTGTGTCCCCTGCCTCGATCCAGAGGGAGAGGCGGGTAACGAATATTATTATGATTATGATTATGATTATGATTATGATTATGCATTATGGACTTTCCCTTTAAATATGATTGCAGCCTCTCAGCCACCTTGATCCTCACGTTGAGCTTCATCCCACATACCTGCTTCCCTTGGATTATCCCCGTAGCGCTAAGCTTTCACGGTTGTTGTCGTTTTTGCTACAGCGACAGCGATTCTTTGCATACCAGAAAGTGAGTTTAAGGGGGGAAATGTAAAAAAATCATAAAAAATCAACGGATGACCCAATTCAATTCAAATTTTGTATGCTTAAAGCTCTCCCTAATATCTATTACTGTGCCAATTTTGGTGTCTTTATCTTTAAAGCTTATGCAGATTAAGCATTTGTTTAATTTTTCTTCAAATCCTGCTCCTGCGCCCCAGCGGTGGCTCGGAAGGTACGCTCAAAAAGTAAGGGCTAAATACGGTGAATCTTTTGGCTTTATTGCACAATTAAGGCAGGATGCATGGGAGTACATCACAATCAAGCAGATTATAAGGTGGAAAACTTCTGAGTCCTTTGCATGCAATTCGCAGTGATTGCACAGTATAACGCTGGTGTGATAAAGCTCAAAGACCTGGCAGGTACACAAGAAGATATTCTTCAGTTTCAGGTGGATTTGGTTGATGTTAATGTCCAAACTGTTGGCATGGGAGGGAGGGGGGAGTGTTTTAATTATTAACATTTATATACCTCCTTATTTGCTAGGAGGTATATAAATTTAAGGCAGTGAATAACAATGTAAAACTTTGAAACCACTAAATTTGGTTACCTGACGGCAGGACTTCGGGAGGCATTTGAGCTAGAAAAGCCTCATTGAGAACTGATCCACTGAGAACTACTATGTGGAATTTTTTAACAAAACTGTGAAATACAAATGGGTCAGAAATAAACATGAGAACAGTTCTCAAACTATTATGTTCTCAGACTGTGTATGTGCTCCCCTGCTTCTAGACAGGAATGGTTATGTACTTCTTTTTAAAGTAGTGAAGAGAAACTACAGACACAATTAAAAAAACTAGAATGACCTTGCTCATAGTAACAACATTTTTTAAAGCATCCTCACAACGCCCCCAAGCAGGGCTGACCCACAACACTTCCCTCCTTGAGGCAGAGCAGCAAATGGTGTCCCGCTCATCCAAGTCAAAATGCGTAGTCCCTAAAGCTAGCCAAGTTATTCTGGCACATGAGACACAAAATCCCACAAGCAACTCTCTCATCTTTGACAATAAAACTACAATAGTAATACATTAAGTAACTAACTGCCCTTCCATGACAGCGCAAATCTGCAGCCTGAGGCAACTGCTTCACTCTGCTTAATAGTAGGGCTGTCCCTGTCCCCAAGAGCCAGTTATTTGCTAGGGAGAACAGGAAATTGGGATGATCCTTGGTAAAATACAGAATAATAGTTAAAGGATATAGATAGCAAGCTTATGACACTGAAAATGCATTTGGGAACACCATGCATGTAATGGGTAAAATTGTGGGGGGGGGGGGCAGGTAGGAATTCTCAGTCATTGAGATTGTTCACATGACACAACAGCCCACCATGGATTATTTTGAATATGCAATCCCCACTTGGTGTTTCTTTGCATTGTGCGAACTCGGTGAGCTTGGGTTATTAGGAGGTTAAATAACCTATTGTCTGTTTTAGGTTTATGCAATGATTGTTTAACTCTCATATAACCTGCGCTCACTGGGTTTGCATGAGACAACAACCCCCAAGCAGGGGTTGAACTTGCTCCCTGTGTGTACTGTGGCTCTTCATAGGTTAAATAACCCGCGACAAGCCATGATGTGATATCCAAACCTGGTCATTGTACGGAGCGGCCCTAAATGTTATTGTGGAAATGGAACTGCATTGATGTTAGCAAACTTCCCCTCATGCAACTGGATTTGGGATTGCAGCCCAAGGCTACAAGCCTCAAACTATTTTGCTCTTGATGAAAGCTCTCTCGAAATTATTTCAATGGGCTTCTGCCAGCAGCATCCAAGCAGTTTGAAGGCAAGAACATTGCCTCGCCTCTACCTCTTCTCTTCCTCCATATTGTACTGGAAGAGAACTCACTGCAAAACAGGAAATGGCAGACCGACCAACCCCACAAGGCTTGGAACAAATTAAATTACATGGCCTGTTATTTGACTTCATGCACATTCTAATTATACTTTTATACTGAGCAGACACTAAGATACAAGGGAACAGCCAGAAATGTTTCTACAAATGACAATAATGAAACTAGGAAGCAGCAGTTCCTTAGCAACAAACTGGAAGCTGTGTGTTAAGTAATGTTCTTATTTTTATCAAGGCTTGTGTGTACTAGCAATTTGGAATATCTGTTCCAGGTATTTATACACAGGCAGATATTTCATTTTATAGAGAGGGGTGGGTGGGGCTTATGATGACAATTAGGACCACTACCTTTTTTCCTGACAGAAGCACTGTATATTTAACAAGTGCTTGATACGCAGAAATTCAATCAGGGCAGTTTTTCCTGTGGGTTGAAAATCAGTAAATGGGAGGCTTGGCCTCTTGAATTTCTGACAGGTTTCTAGAGGCTCTGCTTCTCATCACCCCATCATTAAGTAAAAGAAACTGGGACCCAAAATGACAGTTTGTTTAAAGTATATTTAAAGTAGGAATTTTGTATAAATTGCCAAGCGTAAACAGGCAATTTTACTAAGGCAGAAACATCCTCAAAAGTATTATCTTATCTTTTTCTTCTTCACAGAAAACACGTTATTTCTGCTGAATTGTTTGGTTAAAATATCTGTATGGCTAATTTGGATATATTCCAAAAAGACACCAGGCCTTCTGTCCTCCTAAGCACTATGTATGTATGTATTTGAACTACTTATATAATGCTTGATATCTATAAATGGTTTACATAAGAAATACATAAAATACAATAGACAATATACAAGTCAGTATTAAAACAATATAAAATAATAAATACATTAAAAACATTACAGAAATGGTAAAACAGAGCCCTGCAATTACATGTCAGGGAAAACTTGAGTAAACAGGAGTGTCTCCAAGAGGCATGCAAAGTTCTCCACAGTTTTCACTTCTTGGATCACATGTGGGAGTGCATTTCAGAGGGTGGGTGCCACTACTGAGAAGGCCTGCTTATGTGTCATTGCTTGACACAAAAGACTGAAAAAACTGGGCACATTTAGTCTTGAGAAGAGAAGACTCAGGGGAGACATGATAGCACTCTTCAAGTTCTTGAAAGGTTGTCACACAGAGGAGGGCCAAGATATGCAGGTTGCTTACCTATAACTGTAATTCTCTGAGTGGTCATCTATGCATCACACCTAAGAGTGTTTGCGCCTGCGCAGAGCCCTAATTGGGAAAACTTCGATTGCTCAGGATCGTTCTTTTGGCGGGAATCCCTTCCCACTGTGCATGCTCCAGGGGGTTCCCGCCTATCTCCTCAGTTCCTTGAGACCATGACTGTGGTTCAGTACCGCGGAGAAAGAGTAGCATATAGTTACATGTCAGTATCAGAACTTCGGGGAGGAAAGCGACACCAAAGAGGGGATGGTGGGTGGGTGGTGTGAATGCACAGATGACCACCCCGAGAACTACAGTTACAGGTAAGCAACCTGTATTTCTCCACCGTGGTCTCTGTGCATCATACCTATGGGTGAGTAGCAAGCTTAGAGCACTTAATGGTGGTGGGCAGGTGTTGCTCATGGATGTCATTGCAGCAGGGCAGACAGCACGGCCCTTCTGAATTGGCAATCTTGTCTCACTCACACATCTAAGTGGTAGTGAGTGGTGAAGATCGATGGTTTTGACCAGGTTGCTACCTTGCATAGGTGCTGAAGAGGAACACCCCTTGCAAAGGCAGTTGAAGTTGATATGGCATGGGTTGAATGTGCCCTGATGGGGCCAGCTAAGTCTTTCCCCGAGATCTCATAGGCCAGGCAGATGGTCTGGACAATCCAAGTGGACAGTCTCTGGGAGGAGACTGGTGACCCCTTGCACTGTCCGCTACGGCAGGCAAAATGTCTGGAGGTCTTTCTGAATGGTTCCATTCGTTTCTTATAGGAAGCCAGGGTTCAGTGTACATCAAGAGAGTGCATGGTGGTTTCTAGTGCTGTGGTTGGAGCTGGAAAGAAACTGGGTAGGACTATATCCTGGTTTATGTGGAGAGGAGAAATGACTTTTGGAAGAATGTCCGGACATAAGACCACCTTGTCCTTGTGAAAGACAAGATAAGGGGGCGGGGTCAGTTCTAAATGTGCATTACTTGGAGACCACGACGGGCAGAGGTAATGGCTATGAGAAAAACTACCTTAAGTATGAGCATTCTGAGGTCAACTGTGACCAGTAGCTTGAAGGGCTTTTTTTGTGAGGGTCGTAAGCACAACAGGGAGGCTCCATTGAGGCAAGGTGGCATGTATTGGTGGAGCCAAATTCCATAGGCCCCTAAGGAACCTCTGTACTGTAGGATGACTGAAGAGAGTGTGCCCTTGAATGGTGGAGTGTAACACTGATATCACAGCAAGGTATACTCTGAAGGACAAATATTTCAGTCCTGACTTAAATAGGGAGTGGAGGAAAAGCAAGATGCGATCCACGGATTTGGCGGAAGTGCAGAACCTTCTCCACTTACTACTGTAGGACCTTCTGGTAGACGGCCTTCTAGATGCTTACAGTACTTCCAGGATGTCTTTAGAAAAAGTGTGGGACTCTATTGCCCTATGATCCTCCAGGCTGTCAGTTTGAGCATGGGCAAGTCAGGATGGCGAACCCACCCCTGCTCCCTGGATATCAAGTCTGGTACCAAGGGGAGTTGTAGGTACCAACCTTGGACCAGGTTGTGTAGTGGTGTGAACCAAGGGTGCCTGGGCCACAATGGGGTGATGAGGATTGTGTTTGATCTGTCTCGGCAGAGTTTGGCTATTATTATTATTATTATTATTATTATTATTATTATTATTATTATTTATTTATTTATATAGCACCATCAGTGTACATGGTGCTGTACAGAGTAAAACAGTAAATAGCAAGACCCTGCCGCATAGGCTTACAATCTAATAAAATCATAGTAAAACAATAAGGAGGGGAAGAGAATGCAAACAGGTACAGGGTAGGGTAAGCAGGCACAGGGTAGGGTAAAACTAACAGTAGAAAGTAACAGTAGAAGTCTGCACAACATCAAGTTTTAAAAGCTTTAGGAAAAAGAAAAGTTTTTAGTTGAGCTTTAAAAGCTGCGGTTGAACTTGTAGTTCTCAAATGTTCTGGAAGAGCGTTCCAGGCGTAAGGGGCAGCAGAAGAGAATGGACGAAGCCGAGCAAGGGAAGTAGAGGCCCTTGGGCAGGCGAGAAACATGGCATCAGAGGAGCGAAGAGCACGAGCGGGGCAATAGTGTGAGATGAGAGAGGAGAGATAGGAAGGAGCTAGACCGTGAAAATGGTAGTAGGGGGAATGGTGGGAAGAGTTAGTGTAGGCTCAGGGATCAGAATAGGGTGAAAGCATCCCCTCTTGATGAGTCCCCTTTTCCTGCTCTGATGCAGAACTGTTCGCACACCACATTGTGGGGGGAGATGAAAAGTTGGAAGATTTGAGGTGAAGAATGAAGAAAAAGGGAATGAAAGAATGTAAAAAAGGCAATTCCTCAGCCTTTCCTTCTCATAGAAGGAAGAAAATCTGGAGAAGCTCCCGATGCGTCTAGTCTGAGTGTGGCTGAAAAGGAACTGAGGAGGTAGGCAGGAACCCCCTCAAACATGCACAGTGGGACAGCGGGGAGGGGTTCCCGCCAAAAGAATGGTCCTCAGCTATCGAAGTTTTCCCAATCAGGGCTCTGGGCAGGCGCAAACGCCCATAGGTGTGATGCACAGAGACCATGATGAAGAATTCTTCTCGATCCTCCCAGAGTGCAGGACATGGAATAATGGGCTTAAGTTACAGGAAGCCAGATTCCGGCTGGACATCAGGAAAAACTTCCTGTTAGAACAGTACGACAATGGAACCAGTTACCTAGGGAGGTTGTGGGCTCTCCCACACTAGAGGCCTTCAAGCGGCAGCTGGACAAGCATCTGTCAGGTATGCTTTAAGGTGGATTCCTGCATTGAGCAGGGAGTTGGACTCAATGGCCCTTCCAACTCTACTATTGAATGATTCTATGACAACACACCATCGGTTGTGGGACAACCAACAAGACCTCAGAAGATCTCAGGTGTCAAGTTGGTACATAGAGTGAAAGGAGATGGCCATATCACATGTGCTTTCCCTCAATTTGATGTTCCAATTGTTTTAACTGAATATCTCTACACTTCTGTGGTTTAAAATAAAATAAAAGCAGTATATGCAACAGGTTTCCCCTCACAAAAGCTTTAGGACTGTGCCACACAAGTCCAAATCTGCTTACATAATCTGCTTTCCAAATCTGCTTACATAATTCCCACTGACCCCTCATTTCACAGAATAGATGTGTTCGTTCTCTACCTCAGATCTACATTTTTCTCTGTCCAATTCTATAACTTAAAGTAGAACTGAAATGGTGTCAGCCTGAAATAGCCAAAGGCCCAGTCTGAAACATTATGGTCTTAGCCTACACAATTGTTGAGAAATAATGAAGTAGTCAAGTGTAAAGTAAATAATGTATGCAGCCAAAGAAAGATACATTTTTTTCCAGTAGGCTGGAGTATTCTTCAAATACCTCACATTCCCAGACTTTTCTCATATAATTGAAGTGTTTCTGAAGCTATTGATCAAACCTTTCTCTAGGTGCTCTCATTCCCTCTGTCTTAATTCATTTTTCAACTTCCCTTCTCTTCTTCTTTTCAACATTATAAGAACAATGTTGAACCTTCCATAAAATTCCCCCCTCCCCCGGTTGAAGGGTTTAGATCTTCTTATGTGCCTATTATTATTAATAATAATATTTATATACTGCTCAATTATCTAACACAGATTCCAGAGAGGTGAACATAGGTATAAACAGTAAAAGAAAGGAGATTTTTAAAAGCAAATTAAAATTGTTCAATTTAAAACCAAAGGAACCAGAAAAACAGTGGCTAATCAGTTGAAGAAGGCTTCTTGAAACAGAGTTGTTTTCAGGAGACACTGAAAGCACCCTAGTGTTGGTACCTGTCTGACCTCCAGGGGCAGGGAGTTCCACAGAGAACTTTTTTATATACAGTCACTGACTCACAGCCCTTCAGATATTTATTTATGTTAATTTTAGGTTGCCTAATAACAGTGGTCCTCTAGGCCACTTGGATTCCAACTTTGACCTGTCCTTCCCTTGACATGTCAGAATTCCTGGTTTGTACATCGTTTGCACATCACACTAAACAATGCAGAGACAGCGTATCTGTTGATTTTTTATTCACGCCAACTTACAGTGGGAGCAATTGGGCAGCATGCACTAGCACACAGCTGCGTTCGCGAAAACACAAGGTTTTTAAAAAAACAACCCTAGATTGTCCTTCCATGCCAACTGGGCCAATGTAAAACAAAAGTTAAAAATCAAAATTACAATAAAAATACAATGCAAAAGCAATAAATATAACACAACAGGTCAAAATGTATCACTTAAAGATAGCGAACAGACACAGCAATAAGCCAATTTTAAACAGAGAAACAGAGAGTAAAATCCCCCGAACCAAAGCATATTTCCATACTCATAACAAAAGAGGAAATGAATTGAGCAGAAATGAAAAACAAGAGGAAAGGTACGAAGGAAAATAAAAGAAGTGAGGAGGAAAGGGGGAAATAATTACCACATGGGGAAGATCTACACAGGAGCCCCTTTCTTTTGTGAGGCGCCACTGTGCCAGTATTTTTTTTTTTTCAAACGCAATTGCTGTTCTGTGGGCACAAGTTAATGGATACAGCATAGTTTTGACTGTATTTATAATGTGATCAAGTACCACACACCAGTTTTAGCATTGTAATTGTGGGACAAGTAGGAAGCATTTCAAAGATCATACGTGTTTCATCAGCTATGTTTATTGGCATGAGCACACGGCCCAAGCCACACTTAGAATGTCATCACACAGGTGGATTTTTGTGTTTCTCTACCATTGCTATGACCTCACATGCTTGCTACTGCCCGCTTATGGATGTTCACGCATCCTTGAGACGATAACGTCCGCCTCCCACTCGCCTCCCTCTCCTTCCACTCATTTTTCTGTGCCACCACAGGAAAGGCTCTGCGAATTTGCCCTTGCTATTTTAATCTAATATCCTTGTTAAGCATGTAGCTTAACTTAACAAGGATACCTCCATCTGGGTGTTATTGGTATCAGTAGCAGACCTGATTACATTGAGAAAAACAGTAATAATAATATGACCAGGTCCAGAACTGAGGATGAGGTCACTGGCATCATGAGTGTTATAAAAGGCAAGGGCTTCATCAGGCATTAGAGGCTAATTGAGAAGTTGGCAACCCTTTTAAAGTCAAAAGCAAGAGTGAGGAACTTCTTTTCTGTTGAGGGCCACATTGACCTGGTTCACACATACTGACAACCCAGGATATGAGTTGTCATTGAAACATGGTTTGTTGTTATGTGTTATGGTTTAACTATGGGGTGTGAATCACAAACAAATCAGAGTTCACAACCCAACAACAACAAACTATGGATTCCTTTTCAGTGTTATTCATAGTTAACAACTGTTAGTTAAACTATAGTGTGTCCTTGCTCTGATTGCAGCAGGCTCTAGATGCCATTCAGCTTATAACAGAGGTGCTTTAAATCCAAGCCATAGTCAGAGCACAATCAGTCAGTCAGTCAAGAGGATCAGGCAACAACAGGAGCGGTCACAAAACAGGAAAGAAGTCAAAACATGATAAAACAGTCAGTATGTCAGAGGCAGAGTTGTAAGGCAGTCCAGAAGGTCAGGAAATAGGGCAGTGGCACTGTTCAGGAGTCAAGGCAGGATGGACCAAACTTGTTCCAATGATTTCTGATGAAGGCTTTCAAGAGCTTCATCCCACATACCTGTTTCCCTCGAATTTTCCCTACAGCGCTAAGCTGTCGGCGTTGTTGTTGCTACCAGGGGGCAAGATCCTTTGCATACCAGGAAATGGATTTAAGGGGGGGGGGGAATGTAAAAAAAATCATTAAAAAATCAATGGATGACCCAATCTGATTCAAATTTGGTATGCTTAAAGCTCTCCTTAATATCTATTACTGTGCCAATTTTGATGTCTTTATCTTTAAAGCTTACGCAGATGTAAGCATTTGTTTAATTTTTCTTCAAATCCTGCTCCTGCGCCCCAGTGGCCGCTGGGATGATATACTCGAAAACTAGTATTAAAATACGATGAGTCTTTTGCTTTTATAGCACAATTAAAGCAGGATGCATGGGAGTACTTCACAATAAAAGCAGATTATAAGCTGGAAAACTTTGGAGTCCTTTGCATGCAATTCACAGTGATTGCACAGTATAAGGCTGGTGTGATAAAGCTCTAAGCCTGAAGGCTGCTAGACCCCACTCAGAGCTCTCCTGCAGTCATCAGAGCTATTATCTCTCTTTTTCATTTAACCCCTTCTTCACCCACCTCTCTCTCTCTCTTTGCCACCCTTCTCTCTCTTTTTCTAAAGAGTGGATGAAGCAGAGCAATCTCCCGATACCTGTGGCTCTCAACAGATATATAATAATGATTTCCAATGACAAAGAATAGCTTTGAGGTGCTTTTTCTTTGGCCTCGCTTTGCTAAATAATTATGCCATGAACATCCACACGTGAGCACTTTGGGCCATTTAAAATGGCCAAGAAGCAACTGTGGATACGATAGAGATGAAATCATGCTAATTATTGCAATAATTTTATTCCACTGTCTGGCCCAGACCTCTCTCTTCCAGAAACCTCCTGTTTGCTGTCTCTTCACATTGTAAAAGAAACTGTTCCAGCCATCTGTCTGTCGTTGTGCATAACCCCAAATCCTCCATTTTCCTAGTGTATAATTTCATCTGTACTTTTTTTTCTTTGCCAAGACCAACTTGCAAAGAGCTTTCGATCACACAGGGGAAAATAACACACTATGTCTTCTTGTGGTGTGCTTTCCACCTACAGCTACTTGGTACTCCCCACCCCCACTCCAAATCACATTACTTCTGTACATGCCACTTCTCTGGGTGGGGGGAGAGGAGGAACAGAACAATAGGAAAAGTAAGAGAAAATAACATGTTCTTATTTAGGTGAAGCTCAAGGTGACATTTAAATTCATACAGCTATTGTATTAAGATCATTAACAGTCTTGCTGGGTCAGAATAGCAGATACTTGAAGAGAAATGATATAAGTGCACCAGAGGAACACGCCAGTCCCTTTTCATTAATGCTAACAGCGTGATGTGATCAACAACAGCTTTATTTTAAGGCGATGGCGCAATGGAAGATGGGGCACCTCCTCTACCTATAAGGGTTGGGCAGAAAATGAAATTTCACAGATGCATCTCCTTCACTTCATAGTGTTGCAGGGATGAGAAAAACTGTCCCCAAGGGTACAATTTATTATTTTATTTATTTATTTATTACATTTTTATACCGCTCAATAGCCGAAGCTCTCTGGGCGGTTCACAAAAATTAAAACCATGAAGAACATAATAAAACAACCAACAATCTAAAAACACAAATACAAAATACAACAGCTGGGATTGTTCAGCTTGGAAAAAAGGAGGCGAAGGGGAGACATGAAAGAGGTGTACAAAATTATGCATGGTGTGGAGGAAGTGTGGATAGACAGACATTTTTCTCCCTCTCTCAAAATACTAGAACCTGGGGTCATCTCATGAAGCTGATTGGTGGGAGATTCAGGACAGATAAAAGGAAGGACTTCACGCAGCAAATGGTTAAACTTAGTAGTGGCTGAAATTGGCCAGTGCTCGCCCCGCAGCTGCTGCAGCTCAGTCCCAGCAAACTGGGCCACGCAAGCCATCACTCCACAGCCCCCCACATGGGCTTCCAGTCCTTTCCCCTCACTGTGTTAATCGCAGCCACCATTAATGCAACAGGAGGAAATGTGTGATTACTGGACGCTGTTAGCATGGGAGGGGAAAATGCGCCCTTTTCAGAACTTCTGGAAATTGTCCTATTAAAAGGTCCTATTAAAGCAAGAGTAAAGCTTTACCCTTGCATTAATAGGGACTTTAAGGCCCTTATTTGTGCAGGGTGGGAAAAATGTGCTCTTTCCAGAGGCTCTGAAAGTACACATTTCCCCCCTGCTGCATTAATGGCAGCCGTCATTAACGCAGCGGGGGGGGGGGGGAGGGCCAGGAGCCAGGGTGGACCCACGCCTGAGCACCTGTGGGTGGTGGTGAGGAAGGGCCAGTTCGTGAGCACTCAGTCACGGATCTGAACTTGTGTTCAACTGGGTCCTACTTTAACTATGGAATTCAGTGCAACAAAATGTAGCAATGGCCACCAATTTGGAAGGCTTTAAAAACAGGTTGGATAAGTTCCTGGAGGAGAAGGCGATCAACAGCTACTAGTCCTGATAGCTAGATGCTACCTCTAGGAGCAGAAACAGTAAGCCTATGTACACCAGTTGCTGGGGAACATGGGTGGGAGGGTGCTGTTGCACCATGTCCTGCTTGTGGGTCCCTGGTCGGCAGCTGGTTGGCCACTGTGTGAACGGAATGCTGGACTACATGGACCCTTGCTCTGATCCAGCATGGCTCTTTTTATATGGAAGCTGCAGGGGCTAATCTCACCTCCTGCTACTGACGTGCTAGCCAGCCACACACCCCACTGTACCTGTGAGAAGAGACCCTGCACACATATTGGGGAATCCTGGGCTAATCAGTCTTCTTCCCCACCCCACCTGCTATGGAGAAACTCCCTACCTGCACATCGGAATATACATGTAGGGCCCTTTCTCATTGGTACATACATGTAGGGCACTTTCCACACCTGCATGGCAGAGCATGTAACAAAGTGCCAAAATGTATACAAACCAAAACATTTCAGAAAACAACATTTCCTTCCTATTGAATAGTTTCATGTAATGAGAAAGCCAAGGAGTTGGCAATTACCCACTGCGCTTCTGCCTCCTAGTTAGTTAGGGTGACTATATGAAGAAGGGGACAGGGCTCCTGTATCTTTAACAGTTGTATAGAAAATGGAATTTCAGCAGGTGTCATTTGTATATAGGGAGAACCTGGTGAAATTCCCTCTTCATCATAACATTTAAGGTGCAGGAGCTATACTAGAGTGATCAGATTTAAAAGAGAGCAGGGCACCTGCAGCTTTAACTGTTGTGATGAAGAGGAAATTTCACCAGGTTCTCCCTATATACAAATCACACCTGCTGAAATTCCATTTTCCTGCATTGAGCAGGGGGTTGGACTTAATGGCCTTATAGGCCCCTCCCAACTCTACTTTTCTATGATTCTATGAAAAAGGGGGTGTTCCAGTGGGTGGGGAGGGGAGAGCTCAGAACACACAAAATCCTATGGTCTCTTCAGACCCGGCTTTGTCCCAGCATTGCACCTGCTCTGGATGGGCTTAAAGGACCGTCCAGACGAAAAAGGAGATAAAGGAAAATGGAGGGGTGAAAAACACCTGTCACACCTCCCACACTGTTGGCAGCAGCCCAGCAAGGCATAGGATACTAAAAAGCCCCAGAAATTGTAGGCTTGCATCTAGGAAATGTCTACCCTATAGGGTTGTGTCCTAAAAGTGAAAATGCAATTGTTTAAAAGTGTTAATACAGTCCGCCCCGCACACTCAGGTCCTCTGGGGTGAACTTACTTCAGTCAGCTAAAACTAGGCTGACATCAGTTTCCCAGAGGACCTTTTCTTCTGTTGTCCCCAGATTGTGGAATGGCCTACCGGAGGAGATTCGGAAAATTAACTCTGTGTGATTTTAAGGCAGCTTTAAAGACTAGCCTTTTCTGGCAGGCCTATCCAGATCAATGTTAAATCAAGAATTTTTAAGCTGTATTGATTCCTGTTCTAATGTTGTTCCCCGCCTCGATCCAAAGGGAGAGGCGTGTAAAAAATAAATATATTATTGTTGTTATTGTCGTTATTATTATTATTATACCACACTGGCTATGTGAAGAAGTATTTCGTTCCCTCCTGTTCCTGAATCTCCCACCAATTAATAATCCATCAAAACTCCACCTTAAGCCACAGCAATAACGCCCACTGGATAGCATACAATTGCAGAAAAAAGACAGAAAGTTGAAAACTACAGAAAGTAAAGATGATATAAAGGAGTGTGTGGAAGAAAAAACATACACATCAATCAATCTCAGTCTTTTGTGTTGTACCCCGCCTCGATCCAGATGGAGAGATGGGTTATTATTATTATTATTATATTCCCTTTCAGTTTTAACCCTGTGAGTGTTTAGCCAACTCTCGCATACCTAACAAGAGAGGGAAGAACTCAGTGGAGGCTGGTGGCTCCGATTGCGGTGGGAATCCGATTGCTGTGAATCCAGGTGCTGAACCCATTTTGGGGTCAGAGGTCAGCACTTTGGATCGCTCCTTAGAATTCTGGCTGGCTCTGACTGAAATCCAGGATAGACCCACAGCCCCACTGAAATCGGAGCCACCAGGCTCCACTAGAAGAACTGCAGAACCTTTACTAAAGTATAAGCCGCCGCCCACTCCTAATAAGGTTTTGACGCATCCGGGCGCAGGAGAATGACGTCAGCGTGCTATGGCCGCTCCCAGGAGGCTCCCCACGTGGTAGGGATTCCAGGAAGCATCGCCAAAGAGTCCGGTGGAATCTTTACGGGAGGCTTGTTGGTTAGTACAAACACGGCTTGATCGGCTATCAGACCCGCAAGCGGGCTGGAATAAAGCAGGGGGTGGGGACAAGGACTGTCGTCCGAGCGACTGTATAGATAAGGACTGGGAAGGAGAGGATTGTAAAGGTTGTAACCGAGAGGACGAGGAGCTCAGTAATTGACTCCCTTTCCATCCCGCCTCAATCGCTCTTGTGGGATGCTGTTTTCCTTGTTCTATTAAGCCGTTTATAGCATGCTGGCTGGGACATGCTGGGACTTTTAGGAATTCATTCTGTGTAAACATGCATAGGATTGTTCCTCCCGCCTACTTATTGCTTGTTTTTAAACTTGTATTTATATGCCGTCTTTCTCCGAAGAGCTCGAAACGACAGACATAGTTCTTCCTTTCCCATCCTTCCTTTATCTTCGTAACAAGCTTGTAAGGTTGGACTGGGCTGCAGTTTCAGATTCATGGCTGAATGGGGGTAGGACCTGCTCCCCAGTATTTGAAAATGAAGCCTCATTGAAATCAATAAACCTTCTGAATAAACACTGGTGAGAGTAGGGCTGTATTGTCATCCTGTACACGTGGATGCTGGTTTGATTGAAACTCACACTGTAACACTACTGTTACATTCTCCTACTGGTTGAGGGGCACTGTTGCGCAGTTCTGGCATTATGTTGCTGCTGACATGGTATATTATTGGGAGGTTATTGATTGATAGTGATGGAAAAGTCTCTCATTATTTTTCTCCCTCCTTAAGGAAAAAATATTTTTCCCCCCCTCCTCTTTTACCATATGCTACCTTCAGTAAGAGGCAGTATGCCTATGTGCACCAGTTGCTGGGGAGCATGAGAGGAGGCTGCCGTTGCACTTAAGTCCTGCTCGTTGGTTTCCCATGGGAAGCTGTTTGGCCACTGTATCAACAGAGTGCTGGAAAAGATGAAGCCTTGGTTTGATCCAGCATGGCTCTTGTGTTCTTATTTCTGTTTTTGTGATTCCTTACACTCTTTTGTAAGCATTCGTTTGTTTCCTGGTTGCTTGGAGGGGAGCAGAATGCCGCTGGTTTTTTATTGCCGTTAACAAATATGTGGCAGATGGATTCAACAGGTGCCCACACTCTATCACTATTTGTACATGGTGGCAAAAGATACATCTGCTGAATTTCAGCCTGTTGTGCAGCTGTCAAAAGTTGGTACTTTGCTGGTAGAAAAGTACAGCCTTGCCTAAAGAGCTGCATGTTTAAAACTGGATGCAGTGTCAACATGTGACACTGAATGTCCAGACCGTGTAATTTAGAATTAAGGCTAGAGTGCTGATCAGATTTTTCAAGAAAGACATTGGCACCGTTCAGAAGATACCTTAAACCACGTCTTTAACCAAAGTGGTTGAGCCAGAAAGCTGGGCCGTGTTCAGAAGACACCTTAAACCACGGCTTTAACTATGGTGAATAAAACAAAAAGTGATTAAAGCTGTGGTTTAAGGTGTCTTCTGAACACAGCCTGGCCTTCTGGCTTAACCACCATGGTTAAAGCCATGGTTTAAGGTGTCTTCTGAATGGGGCCACTGTGTTTCTGTATGGAAGCTTATCTTCTTTTATTTCGTTATGGCGTTACTTGTTAGTAAGTGAGGAGCAAATTTAGCAGCATAACAAAGTTTCTCTCCTTAGCTATTTGTTATATCTGCAGGCACCTCTAAGCATAGCAGAAGCAGTCAAAAGTGCCAAAGGCCACTGCCTAGCAGTGTCACATTAGGGTGCTGTCTTATATATGTTAAGACATAAAAAGTGATATATCTCCCAGCATGCCTCAGCCAGCCATGCTTGCTAGGGATTCTGGGAGTTGTTGGATTTTTTTTTCTGTCTAAACATGCATTGGATGTTTAGTGATGTTGGGCCAGTCATACACACTTGGGCTCACCTGCCTCACTGGGCTGTTCTGAAAATAAAATGGGAGGAGGCTATGTATGCTTCCTTGGGGGAGGCCAGAATAGAAATGTAATAAAATAATGTATCACATTTTTAAAAGTTAATATCATTGTTTCACAGTGACAATCATCTAGAAATGGCAATAGTCCAAAAATGGTGGATCAACATTTTGGTCTTCCTTGACACTCTGTCGCTGGCTGTTGTGGAGTAAAGAAGTGTCAAAAGGAGATTGGAGTCTGAGACTCCTGAGTTAGACTTCATCAGCAAGTTCAGTTCTATCACGAGAGGCTTGAATCAGGATAAAGGATTGTTTTTATCATGCTACATGTGTTAATTGGCCTATCTAGTCCCAGGTTGCATGCCACCTGAATTTGCATAATTATCCTCGTTGGCACGGTTTCTCGAGTCATATGAATCTGGCAAGGGTGACTTGTTTGGGTGGGTAACAAACAGTCCTACATCACCCCATGGGGTTCTACATGGTTTGTTACCCACCCCAACTAGCCACCTTCGCCAGGTTCAGATGACACAAGAAGCCACATCAGCAAGGGTAATTATGCAAATTGGGGCAGCATGCAACTGGTATGCGCAGGGTGGTTAACAAGCCCCGTAGCTTATTAACCACCCTGAGATTGTGTGAACCAGCTCAATGTGATTATCACTGCCAGTACTTTCTTCATTTAATTTCCTTCCGGCCTCACTGTTTATAACCCCACATACACCCAGCCTACCATACGTATCTTATATAAATCTGAAATTAAGACTCCATGCATAGGATGAAGTGGGCTATAGTTCACAAATTTATTTATGCCAGAATAAATTTGTTAGTTGTTAAGATGCCACAAAACTCTTTGTTGGTTTTACCATCTGATTCGTTACTTTGGGCTCATCTACACGGGTGTAGCGGGAGGGAGGGGGAGGATCGCGGACTTACCTGCTTCTGCAATCCTCCCCCAGTGTCTATACAGCTGTGCGGTATCCTGGAAGGGAAGAGGGACGTTGCTGGCGCCTTCTCCCCCCCCTTTTTTTTTTTGAAGAGGAACTGCGCATGGTGAAAAAGTAAGGAACCCCCTCGCCAAACTCTGCGCTGACCCCCCCCGCCACCATCCCAGGGATGGTGAAATTGCTGTCCCCCACCCCCATGGGCACAGAGCCACCCCGTGCAGCTCTGTGCCCATTTGAGGGCCTGTAAGGCTGTGCCACACCAGCTGCGGTCCTCGAGGTTGTCCCAGGACTACGGAAAAACCGGGACATCCCCGGTTTCAGTTATCACGGGGAAAGACTGTGGTCATCCCCAGTTGACCTCAGGATCCCCATTTGGACACACAGGGATGACCTAGAGATGACCCCGGGATAACTGCCTTGTGTAGACATGCCCTTTGTCATTAGCTCAAGTGTCAAACATGTTGATGACTAACGTTCTCATAGCATTAGTACTTGAAGAATATTTGGCCATGATTTGACCAGTCAAATGCCCAATCCTGTCTAGGAGGTGTGCTCAAGGCCCCTTTCCTTCCATGTTTTCTTCTGCGTGCAAATCCAAGAAGCAAATTCCTATCCTACGCTGACTTAATTGTAACACTTTTTGAGTTCATAGATCCCAGCGTGGCAGTTGCCAGTTATAATGTAAGTTGAACGTCCTTGCTGCTTGAAGTAAAAATAAAAAAAATGAGAGGATTGCTGTTCAGAACAAAATATGTGGTACCAAATGTTCAAAACTAGGAAGAGAACAAAAGCATATGAAGGGCATTTTGAAGCATGTTGTAGTAGGAGGTGGCTCACGAGTGAGTGTTTTAACTTGTTCTTCCCCAGGAGAAACGTTAACTACAACATTGCAGTAGCTGTTGTCACCTTTTATATCAATGGACTAAACAGGCTAAGGAGGAGGAGGAGCCAAGGGAGAACACAGAATAACAGGCTCAAGTTAAAGGAAGCCAGATTCCAGCTGGACATCAGGAAAAACTTCCTGACTGTTAGAGCAGTGCGACGGTGGAATCAGTTACCTAGGGAGGTTGTGGGCTCTCCCACACTAGAGGCATTCAAGAGGCAGCTGGACAACCATCTTTCAGGGATGCTTTAGGGTGGATTCCTGCATTGAGCAGGGGGTTGGACTCGATGGCCTTGTAGGCCCCTTCCAACTCTGCTATTCTATGATTCTATGATAAGGTCTCCTGCATTATTAAGAGCCATTCCCATAGCTACTAGCTGTCCCCTCTTTCCCTGGTGTTTGTTCCTTTGGAATAGGAGGGCACCATAAGATGCCCACTTCATTTGTTCTGTATTCATATCCTTGCACATAAGCGTGTATATTTTGCTCCTTTTCTTTCCACGCTGTCACTCTCCCACTAAGGGTGCAATCCTATGAGATGTGCCCTTGATGCTCATAAACCTCCGAACTCAAAGGCTTACTAGCATCCATTGCAAGGCAGGAGACGTGGTGAATCGTTGTCTCCACTGCTCTTCCCACTCTGCATTTTAACTAGATAGGCTTTTTTTGCCCGTCTAGCTGGGGCGCGTCAGGAGGGGAGGAAAGGAGGCTGGAGAGGCCTGAGGATACTGCGTAAGCCACCCTCTTCAGTACCCTGCCCACTGAAACACCCCCTTTACCCCCTCTCCGAGGTTTCCTCTGTGGCAGCTGTGAGGTGGAGCTGGCAGGGAGCACTGATTCCTGGGCCTGAGGTCAGAGACCTATCTCCAGCCTCAGATCCGGGAATCCAAAGTATCCTATGTAGCCCCCACCCACCCCCATAGGTGTTGTCTAGGGGCTGTAGGGTTGTTCCCTAATTGAATTCAGCAATATAATATCGAATCAGTTGCATTTTTTTCCAGAAAGCTTCCCTAAATCTATCTGATCTTCTGTTTAAGTGGACCATTCAAGTCACCAGGAAACAATAAAGCAGTTCATATTGGATTCCTAATGGCCAGTAACCTGCTAAAATTGCCTGTTCTTGTTCATTTACCAATACGGCGATCTATAAGCTTAACTTCAGAATATTACTTTTTTAATATAAACATACTGAAATGGTTAAGGGCTTAATCTTGACTTGACCAAATAACTTCTGAGATCAACGTTAGAGGCCCTGCTTGTGTGGCCACGTGTCAAAGCCATTAGGCTTTCTTAGTGGTGGTCCTTCACTTGTGGAACTCTGTTCCAATGGATGTCTTCGGGGGGCATCATTACAGGTATTACAACCCCTAAAGACTTAATCATGACCTATAATTGTCATGACCAATTGTCATAATCATGACCAACTGTCTCTGCAGAGGCCACCAGTGAGAGAGGAAGCAGCAGCCAGGCACCTCTCCACCGTGCCTGGGTCAGCTCCAGCTGAGAGCCCCCTCCCTCCTGCTGTCAACTGTAACTGCTGAACTTTCCAACTAAGATTGTAGTGCCTGAATTTGCTTTCCTTTCCCCCCTCCTCCTCCCCCCTCCCAATCCCTTTTCCTTTTGTGTCATGTCTCTTAGATTGTAAGCCTGTGGGCAGGGACTGTCAAGAAATACTTTTGTAAGCCACCGTGAGAGCCTTTTTTGGCTGAATGGCGGCATATAAATCCTTAAATAAATAAAATAATTGATCACTCCTTCCATTGATTGGTTGCCATTAGGATGACCATATGGAAAGGAGGACAGGGCCCCTGCATCTTTAACAGTTGTATAGCAAAGGGAAATTCAGCCGGTGTTATTTGTATGCATGCAGCACCTGCTGAAATTCCCTCTTCATCACAGTTAAAGCTGCAGGAGCCCTGCCCTCTTGACCAGATAAAAAAGGGGGTAGGGCTCCTGCAGCTTTAAATGTTGTGGTGAAGAGGGAATTTCACCAGGTGCTGCATGCATACAAATGACACCTGCTGAAATTCCCTTTTCTGCACAAGTGTTAAAGATACAGGAGTGCTGTCCTCCTTTTCATATGGTCACCCTTTATGTAAGAAATTTAAATGCAAGTCTCCCTAACTTAAATGAGTAATATTTATTTATTACATTTCTGTACCACCCAGTAGCTGACAAACTGAGACACACGGACACATTTATGCACACCTGAGCTTAGGAATGGTCAATGAATTGTTAAAGATACTGGAGCCCTGTCTTCCTTTCCGTATATATAGTCTTATCTGGTTTTAATGGTAAATTTCAGTGTTATTGTTAATTTTGATTGGATTATCATTTCAATATTATTTCTTATCAGTTGTCTTGTTGTGTTTTATGTTTTTGTATTTTGTGTGTTATCTTGGGAGGTATTTCCCTAAAAGCGGGCTGATAAATCTTTGAAATAAATAAATAAAACGATGTAGTGAATGTAGGGATTTTTCGAGTTATGGTGAATGTGCGATCAGAATAGGCAGGAAGGTCTAGGGGAGTATGGGTAGGAGATTCAGGGGTTAAGAAAGGAAGAAGCAGGCATCTCAGAAGGCAATATGGAATTTGGGGCAGAGAGGACTTGGCAAAGGTGGGTGGGAGTGGTCCAGAGCCATGGGAGGAAGAGGGAGGATTCTTAGAGGTGAAGGCAAAGTAGAACACTGAATAGACAGAGAAGAAATGCACATAACTAGGAGCTGCAGAGACAAGAATATGCATATTGATCTGCAAGAACCAAATCAGCTACTGCTCTCGAGGGAGGCTCAGGGAGTGCTGACAAGGGAGAGGGCCTTCTCAGTGGTGGCCCCCTAACTAGAACAAGTGCCTCACGGGGGCCAACTCTTTTATCTTTTTGGCGTTAGTTGTCTAAACAGGTCTAGTATTTTATTAAAATATTTTTAGCTATCTGAATTGTTTTAAATTTTGTACGTTTAAATTTTTATGCTGTATTCTATGCTGCATTTGCATCTTGTATTTTATTATATTATAAATTGTTGTAAACTAGTCAACCTCCTAAATTAATAACCTTATTTGCAATATTTCCCCTCTTTTCTTCTTTAAAGCCCAGTCATGAAGCTCAAACAAGGGAATAAGTTTAAGACACCATCCAAATTTAAGCGAAAGGGCATCAAAGTAACCGGAAAATGGAAACCCATCGAGATTGACCCAAATCTCTTTGCTGATGAGCAGCTTGGTGGCTTAGTATGTTTCGAGGAACTTACAGATTATAATTTGGTGTCTTCCTCGAAAGCTGGAGAAGGAAAAGTCAAGAAGAGAAAACCCATTAGGCATGAAGAAGAGGACGAGCCTGGAACCATTCCCAAAAAAAAGAGGAAGAAGGAGAAAAATCTGGAATGTGAAGCAAGGAGCGAAGATGAACTTCAAGTGGAGGAAGTGGAAATGGATCACAAGGCCAAGAGCGAAGAGACCCTTGTTAGCCAGGAGCAAGATGAGAGTGAGGCAGGGGATGCTACCGGCCTAGCAAGAAAACCAGTGAAGAAAAGGCGGAAGAGAGAACGGAAGAAGAAAACGTGTTCTTCTCAAGATGGCCTTAAACAGGATAGATCTTCTAAAAAGGCTAAAAACTGGACGGCACAAGTCTTGTCTGCTTCTTTGGATCGGGAAGTAAACGTTTCTGCATGGAAAGGCCTCTTTGTTCCTAAGCCTGTTCTTCAGGCACTGAGCGAATTGGGGTTCAGCGCGCCGACACCCATTCAGGCTCTGACTCTGCCTTCTGCAATTCGAGATGGCATGGATGTCCTTGGGGCTGCAGAAACAGGTATAACGTCACACTACAACAGTGTCTTGTGTGCACCAGCTTTCCACGGTCAATGATGTGTATATTCTTTATAACGGGGGTGTTGAACCTTTTTCAGCCGGAGGGTCGAAATCCATTTTGGAGCACCTCTCGGGGGCCACATTCCAGTGGTGGGTGGGTGAGGCCAAAAGCAAAAGGGGCAGATCCTAAAATAGCAGCATATGTTATCTTAAAGCTCTTATTGCCAGTAACTAAGCCTTAGGAGAGAAATTTCAACCTTTCAGAATGGGAAAAAACTGTGCAAAAGCCAGGGAACAAAACAGCTGGTGGAAGGATGGGGCAAGGGAAAAGGGGAACCCAGGGATGTGTGGATTTGGGTCCCCGTGAGTGGGGGGTGCAGATTTGGATATGGGAGGATTGGATTCCCCCCCCCCCCCCAACGTGCATCACTTTACATTCTTTTAACTACATTCTGTAGCTCGTTCACCCAGTTCAGAAAGATTATTTGGGAAGTCTTTGCAATTCTGTTTTTGCTTGTTGTACCACCATGAGTCATTTGGTGTCATCTGAAAACTTGGCTGTTGCACTGCTCACTGCCATCTCATTCATAGGCTAAAATGCACAGGCTCCAGTACAGATCTGTCTCTGTATAAGGCAGGACCATATGTTTAATTGGGAGAGAGCTCAGTACCATTACTCCGTGGTAAAGCACATTGCTCTAGGTCGAGAAGATCTCAGGTTCTTTCCCTGATCTCTGCAGCTACAAGGATCAGCTAGCTGATCTTTAAAGGAACCCTTGCTGAATCCTGGAGTTCTGCTGCCACTCAGAATAGACAACACTGGACTAGGTGGGAAAAGAGTCTGATGGAGGGGTCCCCAATTTGGCACTCTCAGATGCCATAAAATTCACAGCACCTCCAATGGCACCCTTGAAGTGCCCACAGGCACCCTTAAAACTTTTTAAATGATTTTATTTTATTTTTTCCTGTTTTTTTTTAACATAAACACATGGATTTGTATATATAGCAATGAATTATTATTACTTTTCTATAATGTAATAGCTGAAGCGCTCTGAAATGAAATGTACACCACTTTCTAGCAATTATACATGGGCTTCAACAAAAGCAGACCATTTATTCAAATAAGTATCCATTTGAAGGTGCCCATCCTTTATGCCCATCCTTTCACATAAACACTGTAATGCCCTCAATTCATTGCATTATAAGAGGTGAGCATTTATCCTTCCAACGTTGTTATATCAGTCTTTTAGCTGTCAAAATGGTGCAGAGAATTTATCTGTGCTGACTGTTTGTACATCTCCATGAAGCAGGTAAATTATTTAAAAGAATGTGTACATCAGTGAATCTTAAAGGCTATTCCAGTACAAAATTTTCTGTGTCATAACTGTTCCTGAAAAACAGCAACTGATGGACGCTGCCAAAAATATATGTTGTAGTAGTAGTAATAAAGCTTTATTGTTTCAACCTATGGTTACAACAAGCATAATAAAAACAATACTAAAACAAATCATACATACAAGGTCAGAAATTTTGCTCTATTCAATTGAGCTGTAAGAGCGAAGTTGGCCAATGCCAATAGGACAGTCTTGTTGTTGCATGTAAACACCAGTTGGACTTATTCACAAAAAAACGATCTAAATATTTAGAATGAATTTCAGAATAGACAGGGCAGTAGAACAAATAGTGAGGCAGATCCTCCACTTTGCATTAGCTGGATTGCGCTGCCAGCAATAAGATGAGTTTAGACAATCCCTTGTTAAAGAGACTTTGTGGTGTCTAATAGACCCAAAGCAAGCTTTTGCTGACTAAGGCGTAACCTAAGATCATAGATACGATAGGTAGATGCCAAAGCAGGGATTAGGCATTTTGTGGTTCTCAAATTTCTAAATGTGCCCATGAGTCCAGAAAGATTAGGAAGGCCTGGTTTGATGTAGCATAAATTCACTTCCTATCTTTCTAACGTCCCTTTTCATTCTCTTTGTGTGTGTGTTTTAGGAAGTGGAAAGACTCTGGCTTTTGCCATCCCAATGATCCATTCCATTCTGCAGTGGTACAAATCAAAAGGTTTGGCAAGCGGAAGTGACAGCCCGCTCGAAGGAGGAGCAGAGAGCGAGGACGGCACGCCGAGGCAGGCAGCGAGCGAAGAAACAGGGGGCTTGAACTCTGATGGGGATGAAGCCAGTGATGCTGTGGACCACGACGAAGCTCTGGAAACAGGCTGTGCGAAGGTGCTGGAGGATGCGGAGTTCGATTTGGGTCCTGCAAAACACGATGCAGATGCACATAAAAGCAATCCTCTCCTGGGTCTGGTCTTAACTCCTACAAGGGAATTGGCCGTTCAAGTAAAGCATCATATTGACGCAGTGACCAGGTTCACAGGTATGTCTTGTTTCCGGTGCCCCAGCTGTGTACAGATGGCAAGCTTCCCTCACTGACTTTGCTACTGGCTCTGACTTCATAATATGGAAGCCTTTCTTCAGAAAATGTTTCCTGCAGTTTCCTTCCCTGCAAGTTTCTAGCTCTCATTGCCGTGAAGGTATGCTTGGAAGTGTGTGGGCATGGTCTATTGAAATATCAGAAGCCGGAGAGGTATCTAAATAAGGATTTTAGTGGCGGGCAGAGGAACTTCAGTACCTTGCGTGGTTCCTCCCCTGATCACGACTAGCAAAAAGTTAAACAAATTATCCAAA
The DNA here is from genome assembly GCF_023053635.1 of Elgaria multicarinata webbii. Taxonomy (NCBI): domain Eukaryota; kingdom Metazoa; phylum Chordata; class Lepidosauria; order Squamata; family Anguidae; genus Elgaria; species Elgaria multicarinata. The sequence goes on along the minus strand of NC_086172.1, from coordinate 158,671,358 downwards.
ATAAGAGTGGTTGTTATTTTGCATAATTTAGTGATTTGTGCAGGTTGAGAATTTTTCTTTTTTTGGCCATAGAATTGCATGGGTGTAAGTTGTTTAAAGAATAGTACACGTGGTCTTGAATATTGAATATGGGTTGGATGCCGTTTTGTGTGTTTGGAGATGCAGCTCGTCTACACATATTGAATTAGAAAGAGATTCATAGAATAGTAGAATTGGAAGGGGCCTATAAGGCCATTGAGTCCAACCCCCTGCTCAATGCAGGAATCCACCTTAAAGCATCCCTGACAGATGGTTGTCCAGCTGCCTCTTGAATGCCTCTAGTGTGGGAGAGCCCACAACCTCCCTAGGTCATTGGTTCCATTTAGTACTGCTTTAACAGTCAGGAAGTTTTTCCTGAAGTCCAGCCAGAATCTGGCTTCCTGTAACTTGAGCCCGTTATTCCATGTCCTGCATTCTGGGATGATCCAGAAGAGATCCTGGCCCTCCTCTGTGTGACAACCTTTCAGTTATTTGAAGAGTCCTAGTTCTGCATCTAGCTAATTGCTGGATGACTTCCCCTGACGGAAGTCAACCAAAACATATTGGAAATTCTTTATTAAGCTGCAGTTAAAATTTATCAGTGTTCCCTCTTGCATTCTTGGTGCATCCCTCTTCCTGCGTGTGATCTGTATGGGTTTTTTACTTTTAGGAGGCAATGACTGAATTCACTCAACATGATAACCCACACACAAGGTTGAGTATGGTTTGAGTGTGGGTAATTGTTGAAATGTGGGTTATATTTGAAACGTAGGTTCTTGTGTTATCTGAACCCAGCCATGCTACCAAACCATGCTTTGTTAACCACAGACAACCCATGAAGAGAACCCATGCTTTGTTGTTGTGTTGTGAACTATGGGTTGTTCGTGGTTAACAAACCATGGTTTGTTAGCATGGCTAGGTTCAGACAACATGTTTACCCATGTTTCAACAACAACTCACAGGTCACCAACAACCATTATTATTTTTATTATTATTATTATTAATTTATATAGCACCATCAGTGTACATGGATTATTGTGTTGTGTGAATCCAGTCACTATGACCAGCATCCTACCAATATGTTTTTAATAGATTATAATTATCTTATAATTATATTTCTGGCAGTGAGCAAGGAACAAAATAATTACAATACACATCTAAACAGAAGCCCTGTCTTGGTGACTTAGGTTGAAAGGAAGCTGTCTTATACCTGGTTAGAATGTTTGTCAATCCAGCCCAGTATTTTCTAGTCCAATCAGCAATTGCACTTAGTGCAGAGTTAAACTATGGAATTCGCTACCACAAGATGTCGTGACGGCCACCAATTTGGATGGCTTTAAAAGGAGGTTGGATAAGTTCCTGGAGGAGAAGGCTATCAATGGCTTCTAGTCCTGATGGCTATGTGCTACTCCAGTATCAGAGGCAATAAGCCTATATCCACTAGTTGCTGCGGAACATGGGTGGGAAGATGCTGTTGCACCATGTCCTGCTTGTGGGTCCCTGGTCGACAGCTGGTTGCCCACTTTGTGAACAGAGTCCTGGACTAGATGGACCCTTGGTCTGATCCAGCAGAGCTCTTCTCCAGGTTCCCAGCCAAGAGGACTTTCCTATCAACTCCTAGCTGATCTTTATAAACTGGATACGCCAGGATTCAACCTGGGACCTTCTGATTGCCAAGCATGTGCTCTACCACTGAGCCCAGGTCCTTCTCCAGGAAACACAAATAAATATGAATAGAGCAATGCATGGCTGATGCAGTGGAACTTAACGCCGTGGGAGTGGGCCAGGGATTTCTCACAAAGGTGGTGAAGCGTGTCATTACTTTGCTTTTTTATGCTAGAAAAGCCATGCACGGGGACGTGCTGCCGCTGAAACAGTGATTCCTCTCCTTAATGATTTGTCCATTGTTGCCTTCCAGGCATTAAAACAGCCGTTCTGGTGGGCGGAATGGCTCCCCAGAAACAGCAGCGGATCTTGAAAAGGAAGCCGGAGATAGTGATTGCGACCCCAGGGCGTCTGTGGGAGCTCATTCAGGAGAAGCATCCGCATCTCTCAACACTGCGCCAACTCAGGTATTGAGAGCATTTTTCAGAAGGGAAGGAAAGAAGAAAAATCAGCCTTACCTAAAGGAGCAAAGGCTCTTCAAGTGTTTCTAAATGCTTCTAATATTTGCTGATTGGGACTCTTCTGTTAGATCAATGTTCTTTTCACCCAAGGACGAGATCCAAACAGCCCTTAAGCACGACTCCACCATTCCAGCGACAGAGGGTTCAAAAGCGCTTTATTGATTAGTAATCAAGGCCTGGTCTCTTCAAAGGGAGCAATCAGACAAAAGACATAGGGAATACGATACAGTATTTGAGCTTGCAAGGGGCAGGGCCCAGTAGCAGCATTAACCAATCAGAACATAACACTGAGGCATAGCTAATTATGCTAAACAGTCCTGTAGACAATACCTTTGGCCTGACAGTAAGTTATAGAAGTTAACTTCGACACAGCAGCACTTGGAGACAGCTGGAGCCAGGATTCTTGTTTATATTAGATAAGAAGGATACAAGGATGCACACAAGGAGACATTCTCATACAGGGCATTATGACATTTTGCTTGGTGTGCAATGGAGACTTTACAGTTTCCTGTTAAAAATGGAGGTGGTTATGCTAACATTTCAGCCTCACGTACACCAAGCAGGATATTGCACTGCGAAAGCGGTATGAAAGCGGTATCTAAAAGGCAGGAGCCACACCAAGCAGGATATAGTGGTATGAAAGCAGCATATGGTATGAGTCAATACCCCAACAGTTGTCAGTGCATTTCAATGCCGCTATAAAGCAGTCATGTGGCTCCTGGCTTTTATCTACCACTTTCATACTGCTTTCAGAGTGCAATATCCTGCTTGGTGTAGATTAGGCCTTCCTTGAGCCTGCAGCTTACAAACGCTTGTATAATTGTTGTTGCGGTTATAATGGGAGCCGTTCTCACTCTTGCTCTGTGTTGCTGCCAGCTGCCCTCCACTTCCTGGCTTGGCTTCAAAGAACACTTCCAGGGAGTGGTGACCACAGTCTTACGACTTATCCATTGCCCTTGTTAGAGCAGCCTTCCCCAACCTTAGACCCTCCAGATGTTTTGGGTCTCACCTCCCATCACCTCCAGCCAATGGGAGTTGTAGTCCAAAACCTCTGGCGGGGACACCAGCTTGGGTGAGATTGTGCGAGAGCGTTCACATGAATGATTGTTGTATCAAAACATGGTACTGAGGTGGATCAGCCCCACTGAGTCTGGAACAACTCTGAGCACCAATGGTGGCTATGGATAGCCAAGTACAAAATAAGGCACCCAGGATGCAGTGTTGGGTGGGGGGTTATTTGCAGGGACTCTGACATCATCTCCCACCACCACCCCTCAGAGTCTCCTGCTCCCTCTGAGCTTAGCTGCAATCATTACAGTAGTATTTATTCATTATGTTATGTATTACATTTATATCCTGCCTTTTTCCTCAAAGGAACCCAAGGCAGCATACACAGTCCTGCTCCTCTCCATTTTGTCCTCACAGCAACAGTAATCCTGTGAGGTGGTTTGGGCCGAGAGTCTGTGACTGGCCCAAAATCACCCAGTGAGCTTCCATGGCCGAGTGGGGACTAGAACCCGGCTCTCCCGACTCCCAGTCTGACACTCTAACCCTTACACCACACTTGGCTCTCCAGTAGCCGGTGTGAGATGAATTCGGCCTACAACAATATATACCTTGTTGTAATGTAAAGTATTTTGGGCTGGCTCCATCTCAGATAGGCTGTTGGCTCTTTAGCTTTACAAAGGGTTACCTTGGTGAAGGTAACATTGCTAGAACTGGTTTGTTGATATGGATCAACACAGCTGCCCAAATGTTTGGACTCTGCTTAGGGGCGTGGCTCTGGTGGCTGTCATGATGGGTGCCTACACTTCGAAATTTACCACTACACCACTGATTAAAGCTCACCAAGACTGAAGGGCCCGTGCTGTTTTAGAGTATTTTAAGAAGTGCTGTGCCGAAAATGTTGATTCTTCCATTTTTGGCATTTCGTGGGGCGGATGGCGGTGGAGGGAAGAGAACTCTAGCGAAAGTGGCTGAGAAGGTGAGAATTTTCTCCTTGCGAAGAGGGTCAGGGTTTCCACATAACTTTTAAGTATAGGCAGTTGTTGAGGGTTATTCTTTCTATTTATTTTTTTAAAAAAACGCCCCCAGCACTTGTGGGAGTTGAGGAGTTTGTCCTGAATGCCTTTTGGAGAGGGAGAGCCAGTGTGGTGTAGTGGCTAAAGGGTTGGACTGGGAGTCGGGAGATCCGGGTTCTAGTCCCCACTTGGCCACGGAAGCTCACTGGGTGACTTTGGGCCAGTCACAGACTCTCAGCCCAACCCACCTCACAGGGTTGTTGTTTTGAGGATAAAATGGAGCGGAGGAGGAGGATTATGTACGCCGCCTTGGGTTTCTTGAAGGAAAAAAGTGGGCTATAAATGCAATAAATAAATGGTCTCCAGTAGGCATTCAGAAAGAACTGCCAGACTCCCCCAAGTCCTGGTGGGTGTTTAAAAATAACAATAATAATCAATAGAAGGAAGACCCCTCAACAACTGTGTACGCTTAAAAAGACATGTGGAAACCCTGTCCCCGTCCCCAAGGAGAGAATTCTCCGAAATTCTCCCCCTCCCTGCCAAAGAGGCAATAAAAACAATGCCACTTTCGCAGGGAGAGAAAAACTTCCCGAAAATAAGGGGGCAGGATTCAGCCCAGCACTACTTTTCAGGGGCACGGGCGGCGTGTGCCATCAGTGGCGAAACTTCAGTTAGCCCCACTGCGCCCGACGAAGGGCCTCTCGAGGCTGCCATCCTTTTTGTGTGCTTTATCAGGAATGGCTTTCCTGAAGCGTGTCGGAGTTGCATCTATCTTGAATCAAAACCCCTCAGACTCCCTTGCTTGTGCTTGACAGGTGCCTGGTGATCGACGAAGCAGACCGGATGGTGGAGAGGGGGCATTTCTTAGAGCTCTCTCAGTTGCTGGAAATGTTGAGCGATTCTCAGTATAACCCGAAACGTCAGACGTTTGTCTTCTCTGCCACCCTGACTTTGATCCATCAGGCTCCCCTTAGAGTCCTCCGGAAGAAAAACGCCACCAGAATAGACAAAAAGACGAAGCTGGAGATGCTGATGCAGAAAGTGGGTATCAAGGCCAAGCCCAAAGTGATAGACTTGACGAGAAGAGAGGCCACTGTGGAGACTCTCACGGAGACCAGAATCCACTGCGACACGGAAGAGAAGGACTATTTCCTCTATTACTTTCTGCTTCAGTACCCAGGCAGGACCATGGTTTTTGCAAACAGCATCGATTGCATCAAACGGCTCACTGCCCTCCTCACTATATTGGATTGCAACCCTCTGCCTCTTCATGCAAACATGCACCAGAAACAAAGGTTAAAAAACCTGGAGAGGTTTGCCGAACGCAACAGGTCAGTTTATCATAGAATCACAGAATCATAGAATAGCAGAGTTGGAAGGAGCCTACAAGGCCATCGAGTCCAACCCCCTGCTCAATGCAGGAATCCACCCTAAAGCATCCCTGACAGATGGTTGTCCAGCTGCCTCTTGAATGCCTCTAGTGTGGGAGAGCCCACAACCTCCCTAGGTAACTGATTCCATTGTCGCACTGCTCTAACAGTCAGGAAGTTTTTCCTGATGTCCAGCCGGAATCTGGCTTCCTGTAACTTGAGCCCGTTATTCCGTGTCCTGCACTCTGGGAGGATCGAGAAGAGATCCTGGCCCTCCTCTGTGGGACAACCTTTGAAGTATTTGAAGAGTGCTATCATGTCTCCCCTCAATCTTCTCTTCTCCAGGCTAAACATGCCCAGTGTATTTGTTTATTTGGTTGCTGCTTTTTCCTGCCCCTCAAAACGGCCCACGTGAAATGGCGAGAATACAACTAAAATCAGGAAAGAGGAAAACGCTGCCACATAACCATCTAGGATCCGGTATCCGAGGCAATATGCCTGTTTGCACCAGTTGCTGTGGAACATGGGTGGGAGGATGTTGTTGCACTCATGTCCTACTTGTGGATTTTCTGCAGGCAGCTGCTTGGTCACTGTGTGAATGGAATGCTGGATTCGATGGACCCTTGTTCTGATCCAGCATGGATAGGTTATCTTCTTTTTGGGCCACTTTTTCATTTAGGTTTCTTTCTCTTCATTACACTTCTTGTGACATATCACAAATGTGTGTTTTTTTGCTGGTGTTCAATATGCCTAGCCATCTGGTCCCATCAAATTCAGTTTGGATGCCTTTTAAGGAGTGTGTTGAGCTTTGCTTAATAACCATTGGTCCTCGCTTCTGCCATTTCAGCTGCGCCCTCTTGACAACAGATGTTGCCGCTCGGGGACTCGACATTCCTCATGTGCAGCATGTCATACATTACCAGGTACCAAAACAAAATCCACTCCTATTCTCTGTTTGCAAATTTTGTGAATAACGTTAGGGCTGTGTACTGCTTCAGCTCCGAATCTAAATTCCGAGCCTTAAGCAGGCTGATTCGGACTGAATCGGTCGAAAACCGAAGTGGGTTGCCTCTCGGCCGAATTGGTCTGAAGTGCTTCGGACTGATCCGGAACACCCCTGGGCCAGCCCGTTTTTAAAATGGTGACTCTTGAAGAGACCTGTACAACTGTGGGTGCTCACAGTGGGTCTAGGTAAGGAGCATGCACAGTGGGGGCGCAAGTGGGGCATCCGCTTGGCAGACACCCGTTAAAGAATTATTCAGACATCCGAATCTTGATCCAGATCCTCAAAAGAGGTATCCACATGAACCTACCCGTACACTGCACTCAACATCTAAGGTCCTCCTCCGAGTGTCTACTCTGAGGGAAGCTCGGAGGATGGCAACAAGGGAGAGGGCCTTTTCAGTGGTGGCCCCCCAATTATGGAACGATCTCCCTGATGAGGCTAGCCTGGCGCCAACATTGTTATCTTTTCGGTGCCAGGTTAAGACTTTTCTCTTCTCCCAGGCATTTAACAGCATTTAACAATGCTAAGTTTGTTTTTTAATGGACTCCAGAACTGTTGTTTTTTAAATGGATACTGTTGTGTTTATACTGTTGTTTTTATGTTTCTGATGGTTTTTAAATTTTATATACTTTTTAATGTTTACTGTTTTAACTTTTGTGAACTGCCCAGAGAGCTTCGGCTGTCGGGCGGTATATAAATGTAATAAATAAATAAAATAAATAAAAGGTGGAGGTGTCTATGCACAGCCCGAAATAACATGAATGGTTTCAATAGCAAGGAGGGTTTTATATTCAGTTGGAGTCCAAAAGCCTCCACAGTGGCCTCTCTTGTGGGTTGAAACCCAGAAAGACAGTGGTGAGAACCTGGCTTAGGATCCTGGTTTGTTAGGAGAGGAACAAGCTAGAGTTCCCAGTTTGGATGGCATTCTAAACACAAACCACAGATGGAAAGTCCCTGGCTTGTTTAGCCAGTCCTCATGGCAGGAGGGGCCAAGCAGGGGGCAAATGTGCTTGCTTATTCACAGTAAGTCAGAACTGGCTCACTGTGACATGCGAACCAGGCGTGGTGCCGAACATGGTCACATGCCATTCTCTCTGCCTTGTCCCCATGAAAGCGTTTAATCCCTTGCGCCATTGCAGGTTCCGCGTACCTCTGAGATTTACGTGCACAGAAGTGGCAGGACCGCCAGAGCTGCCAATGAGGGCTTGAGCTTGCTGCTGATTGGCCCAAGCGACATGGTGAATTTTAAAAGGATTTATAAGACGTTGGAGAAGAATGAAGAGCTTCCTTTTTTCCCTGTGGAAACAAAATGCATGGCAGCCATCAAGGTAAAATGCATCTTGCTTTTGAAATTGTTGGTGTTTTGTTGAGTGTGACACTTTCCATGGTTACTCAAGACTTCAGAACAAATGATAATTTTTAAACACCTGGTATGGGAACCTGATCAGAGAATGTCTGTGCACTGTAGAGGTGGTTCCAACTAATGACTGCTTCCTGGGATGTCCTTTCTCTGGCTTTTAGGTTTTTCTGCAAGGTGCTCTTTCAAAACAAAGAATTGTTTGCGTATAATCCTGCTCTTCCTCCAAGGAGCTCAGGGAAACCAAAGAACCCATCTTGTAATCATTTTCTAAAACCTCCTTTTTCCTGAGGTTTTCATCCTTTTCATCCTGGGCAACCAGGATGATCAGGGGTCTGGAAACAAAGCCCTATGAAGAGAGACTGAAACCACTGGGCATGTTTAGCCTGGAGAAGAGAAGATTGAGGGGGGGACATGATAGCACTCTTCAAATACTTAAAAGGTTGTCACACAGAGGAAGGCCAGAATCTCTTCTCAATCATCCCAGAGTGCAGGACATGGAATAATGGGCTGAAGTTACAGGAAGCCAGATTTCGACTGGACATCAAGAAAAAACAGTTACCTAGGGAGGTTGTGGGCTCTCTCACACTAGAAGCATTCAAGAGGCAGCTGGACAACCATCTGTCAGGGATGCTTTAGGGTGGATTCCTGCATTGAGCAGGGGGTTGGACTCGATGGCCTTATAGGCCCCTTTCAACTCTACAATTCTAGGATTCTATGAAGACATGGGGCTCTCCATAAGCCATTTCTGAAGAGGAGATTTGCAAGGGTAAAGAAGAAGAGGTTGAAGATGAAGTACTTTGTGACAATGAGGCATCCTTTGTGGGACATGGTGCCACAGTCTCTTGCCTCTTGCTTCTGCTTGTGGCTACTAGTCATGATGGCTATATCACAGGCAGTATGCCTTTGTACACCAGTTGCTGGGGTATATGGGCGGGAGGTGCTGTTACACTCATGTCCTACTTGTGAGGTTCCAACAGGCCGCTGGTTGTCCACTGTGTGAACAGAATGCTGGACTAGATGGAGTCTTGGTCTGATCCAGCATGGCTCTTCTTACATTGTGCTGCTGTTGCAGTACATCGTTCTAATTCAGCTAGAATTTGGTGACATTAGAATTCTTTCATAGAGCCAGCCGGGACGTACTGCTGATAAATGTAGTAACTTTGACCTCAGTCTAGACATCCAGAAGGTGAAATCTTTGTCCATGCATTTTCCTACGCCTATAAGAAATGAGCAGGTACAAAATCACATGTGGCCAATGCATCATGGGGAAGTGATACGTGGTCGTTCTGTTTTGATCTACTACAAGTTGGTTCAGACCTTTCGTTTCGTCAAACAGAAGAGCCCTGCTGGATCAAGCCAAAGGCCTAACTAGGCCAGTACCCTGTTTCGTACAGTGGCCAACTAGATGCCCCTGGGAAGAAGGGCGGGAGGGCAATCGCATTCTCCCACTGTCATCATTCCCCAGCAACTGGTATCCAGAGGTGCCCATCTCTTGAGTTCCGTTACGTTGGAGCAGAGCTACTGCGCTCTAGCAGAGCCGAAGTCCATTTCTTTCAGTGCACATCTCTTCTTGGCCACCAGAGCCACAAAACCAGAAACTAATATGTTATGCAGGTGCTCGCCTGGAAGAGACAAGCAGAAGAGAGCAGGAGTTATGTGGAGATGTTAAAATTAAAGCTGTTTTTAATGAGCTCGGTTTTAAGCAGTTGATTGCAAGTAATGGATGATTTTCAAGGTTAATTTTTCCTTTCTTTAGCTTCTTAAGAATTTCCAGTCATTTCTACTGCTTTAATAATGTAGTCTTTTACTGTGGGTTACAGGAGTAGATAAATCAGCATGTCCAATCGACAGCCTTGCGCGGTCCCTTTTTGGAAGTGTGTGCTCTAAGCCTTTGGCGAATCATCGGGACCTCTGTCTGTGCTAAGGACTTTTAAAACTGTCATTTTAAATGTTTTAATATTGGAATATGTTTAATATATTTTTAACTTAGTATATTTCTATTTATAGGTTTTAAATGTATATGTTTTAAATTTTGTAATGTCGCCTTGAAGCCCAGCATTGGGCAAAAGGCGGGATATTATTATTATTATTATTATTATTATTATTAATAATAATAATAATAATAATAATAATAATAATAATAATTGTACCACAATACCTGACAGAACACCTCTCCCAACATGAACCTACCCGCTCACTGCACTCTACATCTAAGGTCCTCCTCTGAGTGCCTGGAAGCTCGGAGGATGGCAACAAGGGAGAGGGACTTTTCAGTGGTGGCCCCCCAATTATGGAATGATCTCCCCGATGACGCTCGCCTGCCGCCAACATTGTTATCTTTTCGGCACCAGGTCAAGACCTTTCTCTTCTCCCAGGCAGTTAACAACATTGTGCTGAGTTTATTTGTTTCTAACTGACTCCAGAATAGTTGTTTTTACAAGGATACTGTTGTTTTTATGCTTTTTATGTTTTTAATCTTTGTATGTTTGTTTTTAATGTTTACTGTTTTTAACTTTTAGGATTGTGTTTTTTGCTGTACTGTTTTGAGTGCCCCAATTCTGTCTCTGCCATGTAATAAATAAATAAAAATGTTTGGCCCTTGTGTTTTGTTGCAGGAGCGCGTGAATTTGGCGAGGCAGATTGAGAAGGTGGAATATTTCAACAGCCGAGCGAAGCACCATAACTCTTGGCTCCAGCAAGCCGCAGAAGCGCTTGAGCTTGATCTGGATGATGACGATCTAATAGGCAAGTCACAGGGTTTGTGGGCTTCAAAGGGAGGAGCCATCCAAGAAGGAGCCACAAGGGTCCTATCTCCTGGCCGAAAAGAGGAACGCTGCACCCATACAACTGAGAGTCGTGGTCATGGTTTCTATCTTCATTTAAAATCCATTTTGACCCAAAGTAGCTGTGTGTGTATATATATTTGGGGTCATGTTTCTGTGAGGGTGTGGGGCCGGGAGAGGTTAAGCCACAAATTCTGCAACCATGGTTACATCATAGTGCCGGTTTAGACATGTGCTACGCGTAGTGCGCAGTTTAAGTGTTCAAGAAAAGCACATGATGCAAACTTTGCCTTAGAATGCAGGCAGGCAATCTCATCTCTGGATGCTTCCCAAAAGAAGGGACTGTCAGGGTCAAGCAGGGCATGTGCAGCAGCTGCAACAGTTCATGATCCTTGGAGCTCCAAAACTGGAAGCGGTTGCACTTGAGATCTGGGCGCTACTGGCTTGGGTGAGATTCTGTCCCATAAATTCTTACCTCCTACTGCAGGGAGGATATTCCCAGGCAGTCTCCCATCCAAGTACTAACCAGGCCTGACCCTGCTTAGCTTCCAAGATTAGAAAAGATTGAGCATGTTCAGGGTAGTATGGCCATAGACCTCCTACTGCCTTACATTGACTGGGTTTGCACAACATGACAACCTGCCATGGGCAGCCAGTCTTGGTAGATTGTCATGTTGTCCAAACCTCTGACGCATTTTCCTCAGGGTGGCTTATTTTTCCTCAAGCAAGCCACCCTGAGAACCCATGACTTGTTCATACCCATGTACCCAAACCTGGGAGAGCGATTTTATCAGGGGATGCTGGGATCATCCACAGAGACAATCTCACTAGTGCTACCTCCAGCCTCCCTTGCCATTGACTGCCCCCTCAACCAGTGCTCAAACTTTGGAAGGACCGTCACTTGTTTACCACCTTTTTAAAAAAAAAACAATGAGGCTTCGGGAGTACGCAAATGGATATTGGCTCCCCACCCCATTTTTGCAGCATGAACAATCCACAGTTCACAGCTGAGCAATAAATCATGGGTTCTCTTAGAATCATAAAATCATAGAATAGCAGAGTTGGAAGGGGCCTAGAAGGCCATCGAGTCCAACCCCCTGCTCAATGCAGGAATCCACCCTAAAGCATCCCCGACAGATGCTTGTCCAGCTGCCTCTTGAAGGCCTCCAGTGTGGGAGAGCCCACAACCTCCCCAGGTAACATTCCATTGTCGCACTGCTCTAACAGTCAGGAAGTTTTTCCTGATGTCCAGCTGGAATCTGGCTTCCTTTAACTTGAGTCCATTATTCCGTGTCCTGCACTCTGGGAGGATCGAGAAGAGATCCTGGCCCTCCTCTGTGTGACAACCTTTTAAGTATTTGAAGAGTGCTATCATGTCCCCTCAATCGTCTCTTCTGCAGGCTAAACATGCCCAGTTCTTTCAGTCTCTCCATAGGGCTTTGTTTCCAGACCCCTGATCATCCTGGTTGCCCTCCTCTGAACATGGTTAACAAACCATGGTTTGTTAGCATAGCTGGGTTCAGACAACACAATAACTCACATTTCAACAACAACCTGCACTCAACCCTTTACTGTGGGCTATCGTGTTGTCTGAACTCAGCCCAACTCTTTGTCCATCTAGCCCAGCACTGTCTGCTCTGACTGGCAGCGACTCCCTAAGGTCTTGGATAGTAGGCTTTCCCTAGTGCGGTTCCCCAAGATCATTGGCAGTGGAGACACTGGGGCTGAACCAGGACCTTCTGCATACAAAGCATGTGCTCTACCACTGAGTTAAGAACCTCCCTTACTTGAAGGAGGAAACTGCTCAGAAGTAACATTTGATCCAGCTTTGAGTCTCTTTTTAACAAGAGATGTAGGGAATTGAACCACTAGGTGCTTGCCCTGAAAAATCTGAGGATGTTGCTTAAGCGATAAAACTTCGCTTACTCCTTTTGATATTTTGTGACGTTGTCCTGTGTGTGTCTACAGGAGGCCGGCCCAGCGAGCAAGAAGAGAGTGAGAAACAGAAGATGCTGAAGGAGATGAAGAAGCATCTGAAGCGCTTTCTCTCTCAGCCAGTATTTAAAAACCTCATGAAGACCAAATACCCAACCCAGTCCGGAAAACTGCTCGTGTCTGATCATATGGGAGAATGTTCCCAGTCTGCGTTAGGTGCCATGTCAAAAGCCCAAGTGAAGAAGATGAAGAAGAAACAGCAAAATGTAGAGAAGTGGAGTAACTGAGAGGACATGTGGGGTTGCAATAGAGACAGAACCTCCATTTCTCTCCCTCCGAGCTTTCAGGTCCTCAGATCCCCTCTTGTGCACATAGGAGTTCTGGAATCCTCTGTTGTTGTTGCTCCCGTGCCCAGTCTGGGTGCGCGTGAAGACCTCTGCCCACCTGGTTCTTCCTGGCACAAATGTTACAAGTGTTGCCTAGCTTCTTGTGTGTTCTACATGTCTTCTACATGTCATCAGGAAGAATCAGGTGGCTAGTAGCTTTTCAGTGCAATTTGTTTGATGAAGCAGTAACTTCAGAGACAGGAGCAGCCTGGTATCTTCCAGTGCCATTGTATGGGATTTCCCCTTAGGGGCAACCATCGTTGTTGTTGTTTTGTTGTTGTTTCCCATACATTGTCCCTGAAAGGGGCCGCATATCACATCCCTTTGCTCCCAGGAGCATTTGTACCCCCATTTTTAACACGCGGCAGCCGCACGTTTTGGCCACTTGGAGTGATTATTTGACTCTTGGGTTTGTTTAAAGAAAAAGACATGTAAAAGATAAGGGCACCCCTCAGAAATGTTAACTAGTTAAAGAAAACATAGCAGACGTTTGGGACATGTGAAATCCAGAGAATAACTGTGTTCTGATCCACACATTGGTCGTAGTGGTGTGGATCACGTCAGTTTGCTTCAAGATCTGGAGCAAACAAATTCACTGGCCATTCCTAAGCTCAGGTGTGCACAAAGGTGTACGTCTCAGTTCTTCAGCTATTGGGTGGTACAGAAATGTAATAGATAAATATTACTCATTGAACTTAAGGGGACTTGCATTTAAATTTCTTATATAATAGGGTGGCCATATGAAAAGGAGGACAGTGCTCCTGTATCTTTTAATATTTTTGTATAAAAGGGAATTTCAGCAGGTATGCATGCAGCACCTGGTGAAACTCCCTCTTCATCACCACAGTTAAAGCTGCAGGAGCCCTCCCCTCTTGACTAGGTACAAAAGAGGGCAGGGCTCCTGCAACTGTTGTGCTGAAGAGGGAATCTCACCAGGTGCTGCATGCATACAAATGACACCTGTTGAAATTCCCTTTTCTGTGCAACTGTTAAAGCCCTGTCCTCCTTTCCATATGGTCACCTTATTACATAAAACTTGTTTGCGATTCTTGAATTTTATGTTAGCATTTGTTTATATTTACACGTTTATAGGCTTAGAATGCTGCAGCAATAGGGTTGTTCTCTTTTGGAGAGGGGGGAAAGATGAGATGAGTTTACCCTAAGCAAAATAGAGAATGTACTTCCTCTTTTGATTTGTGCAGTGGAAGTCTTTATTAAAATATTTTGAAATTTTTTTAGCACGTAAATCGTTATGATACATAAATGCTGCAATGTCGATGCCATCTTGGTTTTGTAACTGTGACAACTTTTATTCAGCCTTCCAGTACTTTACAACACTCTGTTGCCCCCATCTGGCAGCCTAAGAGAATGCAACCTTGGCTCTTTCTATATCCCACAACCTGGAGATCTACCTTAAGTAGACCTCCTGCCTTAAGAGTTGTTACTGCTTTGTGTTAGCTGCCCTAGAGCCTCTGTGCACTTGTTCAATGGGAATATCAAATCTTAAAATTAATTATTATTTTAAGGTTATTATTTTAAGATTTGGAATGAATTCATTATTTGCAAAGATTTAAAGGCAACGAGCCAGTAATAGCCTTGGTCTGTTCATGCACAGAGGGGGAAAATAGAGGCACTTGCCAAAGCAGAAATAACTACAGCGGGTCCTCAAAAGAAGATCTAAAAGAGGAGAGGGCTAAGGGCAGCTTTGTATGTTACATAAAAAAACAACTTTCCTGTAGAAAATTTGGTGCACTGCAACTCATGTGGGTTTCTCATTTGCATGGACACAAGTTGTATCTGTAACTCTGTGGCTGAGCATAGTGAAGATTGCACCAATTCACACCTGCATTTTCCAGGAAACCACCTGGGCCTACTTTGAGGAGCTGTTCATACAACATGATAACCCACACTGGGTAATTGTGTTGTCTGAACACAGTGTGTTTTCTGCATGGTGACTTGTTAACTATGAAGTGCGGCTTATTTTCTTGAACAAGTTACCTTAAGAACCCATGTTTTGTTGTTGGGTTGTTCGAACAACACAACAACAAATCATGGGTTCTTAAGGTAGCTCGTTAACAAGCCACCCTGGTTGCATCAAGACAACACAAGAACCCATGGTTCAACAAACCACCCACAGTTCAAAACAACCCACAATCAATCCCTGGGCCTGTTCACGTGAAATGCTAAGTGACCGTGGTTAGCATTTGGAAGCGTGGGGGAAGAAAAATCCTACAATGGCTAATTAACCACCCCAGCTAACCACTCCCCTGCAATGGGATTAAGGGGCCCTATGTAGGTTTACTGTGTCATCTCTTAGGTTCCACAATGGCCATTCTGCATGAAAACGTTACCATAGAGTTGACTGCCTAGTTGCACTTCTGGCAACTCTCTAGGCATCACGGCCAGATTCTATGATTGCCATTGCATAGTGACAGATTGAGCGGCTGGTGTGACGGTTGCTAAGATTACCAGTGGCAGCGGGAAGCCAGGGGACTAACTACGATGTGGGTAATAGTAAGTAAACTGTGCTGTGCAGTTTCCGGTTGTGTGACAGGTGTGTGCATCATGGTTTTGCTAACTCTCCCTGCCTATGCATTCCAGGTATGTAGCCCCCTATTTTAACATGGCATCCAGCATGCCAGTACCAGGTGTGCTTGGGGGTGTGGGCTGGCATGATCTCCCTGTGCTGTCTAGGTTCCATGCAGACTAAACTCTAAATCTATGCTTGTCTATATCTGCATATAGCTGCAGTGCGCAGATGAGAAAGGGCTGCACATGCAAGTCTTGCTCTGCATGCTTGGAAGCTATGATTGGCTGCAGCTTCCCACCATGTGGCAGAAAACTTGCACATGCAACCCCTTCTCATAGCCATGGGTTGTAAGGTGGCCATGTGTCCAACTTTGCAGAGGACAGTCCTCTATTTGAAGGGTTATCCAGTCCAAGACAAGGTAAAGAACCGTAAGAAGGAAGAGCAGAGGCTTTGAAGTTGTCCATCAACAGTGCCTGGGCAGCAGATGGAGCAACACGTTGTTGTTATTAGTAGTATTATTTCAATTTATACCCGCCCCCCCATATACAAAATACCTAGGGACATGCAGGACACATGGTCACAGTCTTCCACACTCTGGTGAGGTGTACTGTCTCCAGCTGGACATCAGGAAAAACTTCCTGACTGTTAGAGCAGTGTGACGGTGGAATCAGTTACCTAGGGAGGTTGTGGGCTCTCCCACACTAGAGGCCTTTAAGAAGCAGCTGGACAACCACCTGTCAAGGATGCTTTAGGGTGGATTCCTGCATTGAGCAGGGGGTTGGGTTCAATGGCCTTGTAGGCCCCTTCCAACTCTGCTATTCTATGATTCTATGATTCCCAGATTTGCATCTGTAGATACAAATCAGCATATGCAACTCTTTATCTTCTTTCCCCCCTCTTTTTTTGGTGATGCATGAATGGCCACCCTAGCTGTACAGTGTTTTCTATGCATCAGTGCCTTTTATCCAGGAATTTATAATGTGAAGTAGTCCTTAGAGAATGGGATTAAGGGATTACATCCTGATCCGATGCTCTGTTGTATAGTAGTGAAAGTAAGGCTAGTGTCGGCCTGCCTTCTGGACTGCATTGAATTGATCTGTACACTCTACCTTAGGTGAGCAATGCCATTTTTGTTGGAATATGCCACATCACTCCAATCATGAAGGTGACCTGACCCCTTGAGTCTCATAATGCTGAGCAGGCTCTTGGTTGCCAGTATTCTTAGTTCTTAGAACATAAGAAGTGTCCTGATGCTGGAGCAGACCAAGGATCTGTCTAGTCCAGCACTCCGTTCACACAGTGGCCAACCAGCCATCGGCCAGGGACCAACAAAGCAGGACATGGAGCAACAGCACCCTTCCACCCATGTTCCCCAGCAAGTGGTACACGCAGGCTTACTGCCTTGAATACTGGAGATAGCACACAACCATCAGGGCTAGTAGCCATTGATAGCCTCCTCCAGGAATTTATCCAACCCCCTTTTAAAGCCATCCAAATTGGTGGCCATCACTACATCTTGTGGTAGTGAGTTCTATAATTTAACTATGTGCTGTGTGAAGAAGCACTTCCTCATTGATCTCTAAAGTACCTTGGATCACAATCATTTTACTGCCAGCACTTCTGTTCCTTTAGCAGCTAAAATTCACTATGACACTTTCCCTATCACTGTTTCCAATCCAGAAAAGGCTGTACCTGTTGGATTTCTTGTTGATCTGTCAGTGCTAAAAGTAAAAAAGCCCTACCAAGAAAGGGCAGGGTGGGGGAGAGAGAGAAATAGCAGCGCTAAGATGGTACACTGCACTGTTTGTGTGAATATTTAGTTTTGCTTAACACTTCCAAGTATCCCCCTGTCAAGGCCATGTGAAGCTTTTCAAACTTCAACCTTACACAAAGCAGCTGGAGAGCTCTAGGGAGTGCTAGCGACTCAGAGAGCAATTATTTTCTAGGTCACTTACAATTGCCAATTAGAATAGTTACTTAATATAGCTGTACCCAAGGGTTATTCTGTAAAGACCCGTACGACACAAAGGCACAAGCCCTGCTTTAATAAACGTTGGCACCTTCACACTTTTGATTGCTGCCCTTGCACAGAGGTTGGATGTAGAGTTGCCAACATTTTTTTCTGGACCTGGCTCCTCTGCCTCTAACAGCAACATAACCTGCAGCCATTTGGAAGTGATATTATTTATCTCTGTTCCACAATAGGTTTACCCTGTGGATTTCTGCCACATAAAGCACTAGATTACCCTTTTTCCTCCTGGTCAGTTGGTTACCTTCATTTCGAGGTTTTTGACAAATGGGTTCTTCTTGAGAGCCTATCCGAAGGCCTATTCTGTAGTGGCAGCAGCTGCAACAGCAATGACTTTCATCTCTGCTATTGGGTCCACATGGTCCAGTTCAACAGAGTTTTTCCCTGTCCCGTCCATCTCGGGGGGCTGGCCCTACCATTAGGTAGAGGGAGGCATCTGCCTCAGTTAACAAATGCTGGGTATTGGGAGCAGCAGAAGGTTGTTGGAAGACAGTATTGTTAGGGTGACCATATTTGGGAAACCAAAAAAGAGGACACCTAGTGTGTGTGTGGGGAAGCAGCTTTCTGAGTCCTGCAGAAAGTACGTTATTCCCCCGCCACCTTAAAGAACCCGATTAGAGTGGAGGAGGGGAAAGGATTTCATTCTGCACCACCACCATCCACTCCAATTGGGGCCTTTTCTATAATGTCCACGAATGACCCACTTTCCCCTTTAAGACCTCAATTGGAGCTTGGGGTGGGGGAATGATGTGCCTCAAGAAAGCATGTCATTCCCTCCTGCCATGCTAATGGCAGCCTTAAAGAGGAAGGTGTGTCATTCCAGGACATTGTTGAAAATCCCCCGATACCATGGAAAGAACAAAAACCAGGAAAAATCCGGGGAAATCCTGACAGTTGGTCACCCTAAGCATTGTGAGCCACACAGCAGGCCTGTTCAGATGACACAATAAGCCATGGTTAGGCCACTAACCGTTTTGCAGCAAATGGTTAGTGAACATATTTAAACCATGGTGTGTAACCACCACGGTTAGGAATGGTTCACATGACACGCTAAGGCATAATGTTTAGCTCAAAATGCTTAACCACTGTGGCTCAGTGTGTCATCTGATCAGGGTCACACTACTATTCCTAAATGTTAAGAATGCACTTGTCATGTTCATAGTCTATATATCTCTAATTGCATGATGCTAAGTTACAAGGGAGGACTGTCTCCATAATATCTGTTTTGTTAGTTTCTTATAGGGTGACCATATGAAAAGGAGGACAGGGCTCCTGTATCTTTAAATGTTTAGCTCAAAATGCTTAACCACCATGGCTTAGTGTGTTGTCTGAACAGGCTCAGCATCCCCTGCATCCCCAAAGCAAGCCTACTTATCCCTGCACAGAAATACAGGAGGATGAGCCTGGTAGCCCCATCGAGAGCATCTGGATCAAAATAAATGGGGCAAGAAATAAAAGGCCAGTGTGGTGGTAGGGAGCCTCTTTCAGCCCAAGGCCAAATTCCATTTTGGTAAACTCTCGGGGGGGGGGGGGGCAAAGCAAAAAGGCCGAGACCAAAGGGGTGGGAACAAAAATACAAAAAGTACCAGCATGTTTTCCTTAAGACTCTTACTGCCAGTATCTAACCCTTCACAGGGGCATTTCAACATTTACAATAGTGAGAAGATTGCACAATAAGGCAGGAAACCACCAAAAGATTGTGGGGGAAAGGGGGCTAGGAGAAGGGGGCATGGCCATGTGGCAAGAGCCAGAGATTGGAACTCTTGAAAGGCCACATTTGGCCCTAAGGTCCTGAAATTCCCCAGCCCTAAGCTAATGGGCCCCTTCCTGTTTTGGTGCATTCTCCGTGATGTACCTGTGATTTAGTCTCACTCCAGGGCATTGTGGGTATTTTTAAATAGTGGCTCAATGCAACTTGATGTGTGTGTGGGGGGGCAGATATCAGCGCAGCAGTGGGCCCCAGCAACTGGCCAAGGATGCCACCATAGGTTCACACCAGGCCTCCTTCCAGCTTTGGCTTCTGGCCTATTGTGACATCAGTGGGTAAAGAGGCCTTGCTAACTTGTCAATGGCCAGCTTCAGTGGAGGGCAACCTCAGGGCTTTTGAGGTGATGGCATTGAGAGCCAGTGTAGCATAGTGGTCAGAGTGTTGGTCTGGAACTCATGAGATCTGGGTCCAAGACCCCACTCAGCCATGAAGCTGACTGGGTGACTTCGGGGCAGTTGGTGATACTCAGCCTAATCGACCTCACATGGATAAAAACTTCCTGACTGTTAGAGCTGTACAACAATGGACTTCACCTAGGAGTCATATGACCCCCATCCAGTGATCCCACCTCATGGGGCAGGACTCCAGAAGTGGGACTTCCAGGGATGGGATTGGACTTCCAGTAGGGGCAGAGTTAACCATCTCTCCCATTAAAATAAGGCGCAGGGCTTCCCGTTTGATGCGACATAGCCTTTTTTACTCCTCTAGCACATGTTGTGCCCCGGACTTGTGTGGGGTTAAGACCTCCCTCTGCCTCGTTGTAGGCTCAATGAGCCACAGAGATGGTGTCCTGATGAGGCAGCTTATGGGCACTGTAGACCTGCACCAGTACCCAAGACCCAGTGGAGGGTGGCACCTCTGGCATGCAGACTCCCATCTTGCACTGAGAGGAGAAGAAACCGAATCAGCTTCTCCAAGACAAAGAGTTGTTCATCGTTTTTTTTTTTTTTTTTGATTGCACAATTTTATTGATTTCATTGCTTTAAATATGTCATGTAAACTGCTTTGTAAGGTCATTCTATAAAGCAATATATAAAAACCTTTAATTAATCAATATCCAGTTGCTCGTTGTGTGACTGAATTCATGGCTTCTTTGGCCCTCAGACTGAGAGTTTCTGGAAGATCACTGTGTCCTAAATAAGTCCGATGACTGGTTTTTCTCCCCAATGTAATCCCACATTTCCCAACTGCAACCCTGTGGGGTGGTAGAAATCATGGGGTCTTGCTTCATACAGTTGTGAAATGGGTGAGGGAGGAAGTTGCTGACCCCAAACCAGACTAAACAGCCCTTGTAGTTGAGGGGACCTTAAATAGAGGCCTGTCCTCTGACAAACCTTGAAATAGAGGACTATCTTTGGCAAAATGGGACACCTGGCCTCCCTAGCCCTAGGCTCTGCAACGTGGTGTCTGTTGGTGCCAATGTGAACACAAATGTCTCCCTCGATGTCCACCAGGATCCCTGGTTTTTATTTTATTTCATAAGATTTCCTAAAATTAAAATGGCGTGTGTATTGTAAACTGAGAGGTTTAATGTGCCACCCTCCAGTGCCATCTTTATTTTGGTTCAAAAGAATGCTTTTGGGTTTGGAGCTTGGACCCCAGCTCTGCCTTGGACTTTTGTTCTTGGGAAAGTGGCTTTTGATTTAGCCTCACCAGTTTGCTTTCTGGTTACTGTGTGTTTTGTGACTGGCCAGGCCCCACCATGGTAGCTGTGTTGAGTTGGGTTCTGGTTCTGCCAGGTCCAATTCATCAATCAGGTTCTTTTGGTTATCAAGATGAAACGAGCCACTTGGGCAAACAGATGGCAGTTTATTGATAGAAAATGGTCACAGAATATTATTATTATTTATTTATTTATATAGCACCATCAATGTACATGGTGCTTGAATGTACATGGTGCTTGAATGTATATATACATTCAAAGAAAGTTCACATCTTCCATCTAAGCAAGCTTTCCTAGCCAGGTCTCTGTCAGGGGGCCCATGATAGACGGGAGCCGTCCCTTTGAGCCATAGCTGGTTCTCCAGGCCGGTAGTGTGCACCCTTCCTCCTGAAGCAAGGCTGAAGCCTGAAGCCCGTGCATTGGATCTTATAGGCGCCTCTGCTCAGGAGCTGACAGGCTGCATCCCCCCCCCCTCCTGAGAGGCTCCCTCTCTCACAGGACCCCAAAGCACTCAAGCTGGGAAACCTAATTGCCTTCCTTGGTACCTTGTTAGGCATGAAAACCTCCCAGCTCTTTTTGAGATAAGACACTATGAGAAAAGGGTGACATAACTATGAGCAGCCGATCCAGGGAATGAGACGCGCTCTTCTCAGCTAAAGCCGGCTAAAATCAACTCGCTGTGTTAGGCTACACAGGTCTCTTAGCAGCATTTTGAAGTCCATCTTTCTGCTCACTAACAAACTCACTACAGCAGCCATTTCATGAATGAACAGGCCACCCCAGGCAGGATCTACACTACTCCTTTAAAGCGTTTTGTAACAGTTTTGACAACTGTTGGGGCCCAGGACACACTGCATATACAGTTTTCAAAACGTTTTCAAAGTGCTTTAAAGCAGTAGTGTAGATCCCCTGCCTGTCAGCAGCCATTTGGGGGGCACTCTCTCAAAATCCCAAATGTGCCCACTGACCAAAAAAGGATTGAAGACCACTGGCTATTGCTGCTGCTTGTTCCTTTTCTCAGCCTCCTGTCTTTTCTGTCACTCTCTATCCCTCCTCCATTTCCTCAAGGCCTTCCTTCACCATCTCACTCTCCTTTTTTCACCTCAGAACCTCCCTTCTTCCAGTAGCTCTTCAGGGTCAAAAAGAGATTGAACTCTAGGTATTTCCCCCAGGGGCTACATATTGCAAAGGGTAACACCAGTTTTGTCCAGGATGTATTTAGGAATTATAGTTGGGGTGGGTGGGTCCTCAATCTCTTTTACTCAGACACCCTGAGTTGTAAGGGTACCCTGGAGGTAATTTAGACTGACCCGAAACACATAACAATATGAGTGTCTTCTCAGATCTCCTCACAGGATCCTCAGGAATGGCAGCTCCTGGTCTGTTGAGGGGGGCAGTATGATGATAAGGAGCCTTTTTCAACCCAAGGCCAAATTCAGTTTTGGTAAACTCTTGGGGCCATGAGACATAATCCGGGGGAGGGGGCCAATTCCCTGGTCTCCCATCTCCCTTTATTTTAAATGTTGGAGGAGTGGTCTTGTTTATAAATGCCGTTCTCTGTGTTGTGACATACCCTGGATAAACTGTTGTTGTTGTTTGTCTTGTAATCTGTAAAGTTAGGGTGACCATATGACTGGATTTGCCCGGATTTGCCTGGATTTTTGATGGCAAATCCGGGAGGGGGAGGGGAAATCCGGATTTTTTTCCAAAGCAGCTCTAATGGGAATTAACAAAAATGCTTATAACTCTGTCATTTTTTTAAGATAAAGACATGAAACTTGGCACAATGGTAGCTCTTAGGAAGGGCTTTAGTCACACCAAATTTGAAACAGATCCGTTCATCCATTGATTTTTTAGGATTTTTTTTAAAATTGAGGTTTTAAAATTATTTTTTTTAAATCGTCATTTTTAAAGATAAAGAGATGAAACTTTGTACTATGATAGGATTTAGGTAGAGCTTTAGCCACGCCAAATTTGAAACAGAATCATTCATCCATTGATTTTTTAGGATTTTTTTTAAAAATGAGGTTTTAAAATTATTATTTTAAACTGTCATTTTTAAAGATAAAGAACTGAAAGTTGGCAACATGATAGCTTTTAGGTAGAGCTTTAGCCATACCAAATTTGAAACCGATCTGGGGCCAGTAGCAAACCGTGTTCACAACAACAGCAGCTTGCAATGAGTGAAGATACAGTCAGAAAAGATATTTGAGGGAAGGGGAGAATGTAACACACAGAGTATAGCAAAAGCTTCAAAGTACAGCAAAACCTACAAAAGTAGGAGTGAGTGAAGTTAATTTCAGATACATCGAATCTCTCACTTGTTCTTTATTTCAGTGATTTGAACATTAAGATGTTATGTAGAACAGATTTGTCTTAAATGTGTGCTGTAAAATCAGACATGTGACCAAGGCTATGTTCAGGTGGGCACGCCCCCTTGGTACTGGACACGCCCCCTTGGGGGTGACCATGTTGTCCTCCTTTTTGGTTTCCAAAATATGGTCACCCTAAACACAACAGTTTACTAGAATATTGAAACAACCAAATTAGAAGTAAAGCGATTTAGTCAATAGAGCTGAGTGATAGAAAGGCATTAAAAGAAAATAAAAGTTGCAAAAACCTAAATTATTTTACCCTAGCTGCATTACGTTTTCCAGCTGTTTCTTCCTTATGCTCTTGCCTTTTCCCTGACCTCTTTCTCTCTGGCTTGTTTTCTCCTTTTCTCCTCTCTTGCCCCCCAAAACTGAAAATACTGTTTCAAACCTGAAAACAAATGAAACTAAACTCAAGAATTGAAATTTAGCTGGGAAATGAATCTTAACTGGAGAAATAAAACTATTCCTCTCAGGGGTACCCCTTCACAACAGAATAACCCCAGGCCTCTAAGGCCGGACCTTTTTGCTTTGCCTCTGTAGCCCTCAAACCTTCATACTAGCCGAAAAACAAAAAAGCCAATATATATATATATATATATATATATATATATATATATATATATATATATATTGGGGTGGGGTATATCTCATTTCTATTAGAAGATTGATGAAGATCTGCCATTAACTTTGACGGAAACAGAAATGCATCAGAAGTGAATTTTTTTAGGCATGGGACTAAAGAAACATTTCACATTCTTAGATGCTGGCACCAAGGACTTGTTTAGGAAGTCCGCACTGGTGTGATGTCTTTTTGCATAGCAGAAAAGAAAAGCGACATCTGCCCTGGCCACAGGACACAGTTGGCACTGGGCTTTCCTGGGGCAGTATCTAAGCAGCCTTATTGCATAAGGGGGACAACGTCCGACTCCATTCCACCAGCAGCGACCACCAGTTTCGCAACAGGGATTCAGCACTTCCTCTAGAAACCAGAAACAAAATGTTCATTTCAGGATCATTGAAGGTTAGCAGAGCTTGCGTATCCAAGCAGGACATTGCATAAGCTGTGGACGCTGCTTGTGGAGCAGAATCGGCAGGGACTTCCACTGATGGAACAGAATCAGCTGTGGGCCCCCACTTGCAGAACATCCCATTTTGACACTGTACCAATTGTGGAAATTTTGAGCCTCCAGTTTAATGAGCAAGTGTGTTACTGGGAGTGCAACTCCCAGACCCTCGAACTCAAATACGACCTCATTCAGAATAAAAACATGCATCCAGGCCAAATGATCAATATGATTTAACTAAGCATTGCCTTCAGATGGACCCAGGGTGAATCCAACGTTGCGTGAATTGACTTTTGCCCTCCTCTTCATCCTTTGTAGCCACTTCTGCCCCCCAATCTTCCCCGGAGCAGATTTTAAAGGTGTGAGGGGGCTGCATGAGGAAGAGGGAATTGCCTCCCCCCCCCCCGTTCTCCTTACAGAAGTTATTCCAGAGGCGGGAGGAGTTAATTGGATACCACCCTTTGTCCTGAGGATTTTAACACACAAAGGAGAATGGAGAAATGCCTGTTATAGGGCATGAAGCGCGAACAACACCCACTTCCTTGGGAGTAAGCTCCACTGAACTCAATGGGATTTACATATGGGATTGCACTCTCAGTGGAAAAAAAATGAATATCATACTTACAGATTTCCAAAAGAATCTTATGGCACTCCTCTGAACTCTGTTCTCTTTAGTTTGTAATTTATATACCAGACTTGTACCCAGTATTCATTATTAACCATTAAGCAGAGCAAATAGGGATGATCAAAGTGAGTCAAAGCAAAATATGGTGCAATGCGTTTGTAGCTTGACTATGATCTTTGAGCAATGGTACCAAGAGTCAGTCAATAAGAGGCCCAGGTTTTAAATAAATAAAAATGAATTGTCCCTACGATCTCAAGCTATTCATTTCAGATTACTCCAATTTCATGCGGCAGTGTTTTTGTGTCCTATATTGACCTCCCGTACCAGCCTTCCCCAATCTGGTGCCCTCCAGAGGCTTTGCACTACAAGTCCCATCATCCCCACCCTTGGTCATGCCGGCTAGGACTAACAGAAGTTGTAGTCCAAAACATCTCTAAGGTATCAGGTTGGGGATGGCCTCTATAAATAATAATTGGCCATGTTCAGAAGACCCCATAAACCACGGGGGGCTTTCTCCGCTGTGGCACCCCGGCTGTGGAATGAGTTCCCCAGAGAGGTTCAGCTGGTGCCTACACTGTATTCCTCCCGTCGCCAGCTGAAGATCTTTTTATTTTCTCAGTATTTTAACACCTATTAACTTAAATTTAAACTTTGCTGTTTTAATTCCATATTTTAACTTTTATCAATTTTTGCTGTGTGGTTTTATCCTGGTTGTGCTTTTTATATTGTATTTTGTATTTGTGTTTTTAGATCATAGAATCATAGAATAGCAGAGTTGGAAGGGGCCTACAAGGCCATCTAGTCCAACCCCCTGCTCAATGCAGGAATCCACCCTAAAGCATCCCTGACAGATGGTTGTCCAGCTGCCTCTTGAATGCCTCTAGTGTGGGAGAGCCCATAACCTCCCTAGGTAACTGATTCCACCCTCGCACTGCTCTAACAGTCAGGAAGTTTTCCTGATGTCCAGCCGGATGGTTGGATCTTTTTATGCTCTTCATGATTTTAATTTTTTTGAACCGCCCAGAGAGCTTCGGCTATTGGGTGGTATAAAAATGTAATAAATTAATAAATAAATAGAATAATGCAATAAGGTCTTTTGAATGCGGCCATATCATCTGAGACAGTAGCAAAACTCAGAATGCCATGTGCAGTCAGGCTTCTTTACTTGCCTTCCTTTCTCTAGGCTGTGATTTAATGTGGATTCCTGCACTTGATGGCCTTATAGGCCCCTTCCGACTCTACTATTCTATGATTCTCAAACTGCATCAGGACAGGAGAAAACAGAAATGGCTTGCGTGATGCTAGCTTTCCTTCAGCTTTCAGAGATCCAAAGAACCTAACCTGCAACTACACTGTATTAATTTTTCTATGTTAAGAATTTTAGACTGCTTTTTATTGTATTTTTATGAATTAAGCTTTAGCTATGGGCTATTAGAGATGATGATGACGACGACAACGATGACAACGACACCCTTCTCGGAGGTTTGGCATATTCTATCATTGCATTACCCATGCCCTGTATTGCAAGCTATTTACTTACAGTGCAATCCTACACCTGTCTTCGCAGAAGAAATTTGTTTTGAGTTCACTGAGGCTTTCTCGAACATAAGTGTGGATCTAAGTTTGAATCTAGAATACCTCTTCTGCGAATAGAGAGGCTTCTTACATTCATGGTGGAAAGTGAGTACAGGTGATTATCAATCATTCCTCCTTTCCCCTGCAGCTCCCCACCACCAGCTCCCATGATGCTCTGGACAGCCCTCCAAATTCCCCAACCCTGCAGAAGCTTTTCAGAGGGTGTGAGGGGGACTTGAAAGTGAAAAAAGACTTGGCAACAATCTTTCTTCCTGATCCTCTAAACAAATAAAGAGAAGTCGGTGGCCCTAAGTTAGGGTGACCATATGACCGGATTTGCCCGGGTTTTTGATGGCAAATCCGGGAGGGGGAGGGTAAATCCGGATTTTTTTTCCAAAGAGCAGCTCTAATGGGAATTAACAAAAATGCTTATAACTCCGTCATTTTTAAAGATAAAGACATGAAACTTGGCACAATGGTAGCTCTTAGGAAGGGCTTTAGTCATACTAAATTTGAAACAGATCCGTTCATCAATTGATTTTTTAGGGATTTTTTTAAAATTAAGGTTTTTTAATTTTTTTTAAAAAAATCATCATTTTAAAGATAAAAAGATGAAACTTTGCACCATGAAAGGATTTAGGTAGAGCTTTAGCCACACCAAATTTGAAACAGATCCGTTCATCCATTGATTTTTAAAGAATTTTTTAAAAATTGAGGTTTTAAAATTATTATTTTTAAAATTGTCATTTTTACAGATAAAGAGACGAAACTTTGTACCATGATAGGATTTAGGTAGATCTTTAGCCACACCAAATTTGAAACAGATCTGTTCATCCATTGATTTTTTAGGAATTTTTTTAAGAATGAGGTTTTAAAATTATTATTTTTTAAACTGTCATTTTTAAAGATAAAGAGCTAAAATTTGGCACCATGATAGCCTTTAGGTAGAGATTTAGCCATACCAAATTTGAAACAGATCTGGGGCCAGTAGCAAACCCTGTTAACAACAACAGCAGCTTGCAATGAGTGAAGATACAGTCAGAAAAGATATTTGAGGGAAGGGGAGAATGTAACACAGAGAGTATAGCAAAAGCTTCAAAGTACAGCAAAACCTACAAAAGTAGGAGTGAGTGAAGTTAATTTCAGATACATTGAATCTCTCACTTGTTCTTTATTTCAGGGATTTGAACATTAAGATGTTATGTAGAACAGATTTGTCTTAAATGTGTGCTGTAAAATCAGACGTGTGACCAAGGCTATGTTCGGGTGGGCACGCCCCCTTGGTACTGGACACGCCCCCTTGGGGGTGACCATGTTGTCCTCCTTTTTGGTTTCCAAAATATGGTCACCCTATGTAAAGTGCAATGCACTTCAAGCGGATGATGATAAATACTAATAAAATTAAAATAATTAAACAGTTCATCCTGTCAAGCTGATAATGACCAGCATTGCATTAACGTTGGGGAAGAGGAGGGGCAAGATATTCACAGCACCAGTGTTCATTCAACAAACCGTGTGCTTGTGAGTGATTGTTAGTAACTTTGATTAAATCCATGCATGCAAATCATTGCCAGCCCCAAACATCTTTTAATCTGAGGTGAAGGATAAGACAGTGAGTCCTCTCTAATTCCATGTACAAAACCGTCTGGAAGGCAATTGAATCTTACTTCAACATTGGTAACACGAAAGCATTCTCCCCTATATCTCAGGCAGCAGGCTAGTTTAGGGGGGCCTGGACAGGCTGTATGGTACATATAACTCTGTCCACCATCAGAGCAGTATGGTCAGGGGGCTCATGAGGAACTGTCAGGGGACTATGAAGGAAGGCTGGGGTCCACCCAGCGCCCCTGCAAGGAGGCACACAGACCAAACCTCTAGATTCCCAGGTAGCCCCCTCCCTAGCCCTGTCCGTAACCAGGAAGAGCCAGCCCTTTGAGAAATAAAACCACTCACACACTTTTAAGGACTGAAGCAGTTTATTACTAACACTAAACTAACACGTAAGTCCTCAGTCAGTCACACAAATGACATAGACAATAAGATATTAAAAAGGGACGGGGAAGGGGGAGGGAAAAGATGGAATAACAATATAAAATGCGACTTTAATTTCAGACAGCAATCAACTAAAACTCTAGCCCACCCAAAACCATGCCTTCAAGGCAAGCAGATTTCCCTGGAACGTCCAGACACTCAAACATAAGAAACCTAACTAAAACCAATCATTTACCCAGCTCAACAGGGATCTCCCACTTTACATGCGCATAAGTCCAGGGAAGATGGCTGGCCCCTGGCTGCCCACTTCTTTTATCCTTTTTCAAGTTCGCAGGCCTCGTGACTCACCTTAGCCAATGCTATGCCCCACTCGGGTCATTGGCACCCCCTCCCTTGCCAAGCCATTTCCCAGTTGGAACGGATCAACACCCCAATTAGTGCGACCTTGGCTAGTCGAGCTAAACTGATAACCCACAGGTGTTACTCTTGAAGTTGGGGAGGGCTTGGCACCGCCAATTACCCAAGCCATGAGATAGACTCTAAAGAACATTCCTTGAAACTCCCTCCTCCCGGCCCAGAGACTGAAGCCGAACTGAGCAAAACCAGCTAAACAGAACCACTGCCATGTTGGCCGTTCTTCACAGGGACTCCCAGTACTGCCCACCTCCACGTCTCTGCTGACTGAGGTGATCACCTCACAATGCCTAACGATAGGGCTGGCTGTGATGCAAATTTACCATCTCATATGATGGGGATACATCATGCATGCAGATATTCCATCACTGCCATAAAATAGACTGCAAGTATGATTTTAAAAAGATATTCAAATGTTGAATGAATAGAGGGAGGCTCAAAGGCTGCTCCTCAACTGGGGCATAATTTGGTCTGAAGGAAATTGGCCCTGATTTTACCATCCTGAATAATTGGCTGCAGTTTCAGTCACCTCACAGCTTTAGAACATTTAAGTTCAATAGCGCCAGACCTGGAAAAGAGCCTTAGAGGACTTTAGATCGGGGTGGGCAGAAGGTAGATTGGGATCTGCTTGTAGATCACTGGATGATTTGCAGTAGATCAGCAAGGATTTCTGACTCCCAGTTGCTTGCAGCAACAAAGCTGCTCATCACCCAACACCCTAAATTATACTGCAGAAATGGAGAACGTTTGGTGTAACCTCAACCTGCAGTGGATTGTTGTGCAGAAGGACTGCAAGCAACATTCAGTTTTGATCCTCAAAACAAAATCCTGGACTTGGAATTATTTAATTCTAAGTGTATGTCTTTTGCATCAGTCTCTGGTTAGCGGATCTCAAGGTTGTAGTAAAAAAAAATCAAAGCAGATCCTGCAAGAATGAAGTTCTCCTGCTCCTGCTTTAGTTGGTCGTACCCTTTACTTCCTGCCTTATTTAACCAGAAACTCGATTGTAGTATCTGGAATAGACAACGGAAATGCTTTCACAAAATGGCATTTTGGTACTTATAAAGAGTGAAAACACTAGATGGCACCAAAGCACTATATTTCTGATGCTAATTTCAAATTGGGATTGATTTCCTCAGGCCTTAGCAGGAGCCACACCAAGCAGGATATAGCGGTATGAAAACGCTACATGGTCTGTGTCAATGAGCCCCGATAGTTGTCAGTGCACTTCAATACCGCTATAAAGCAGTAGTGTGGCTCCTGCCTTTTATATACCGCTTTCATACTGCAATATCCTGCTTGGTGTAGATGAGGCCCTTGTGTTGCTACTAGTTTATCAGTTTATAATCTTCCTCCGGAGGCTCAAAATTCTCAGAGTTCCCCACCTCAGAACTCTCCTGAGGAAAGGGGAGAGAGAACTCCAAATGCAGCCTCTTCTTGAATCTCTTCCTCTTTCCTCCCACAGGCACCAGCACCATGAGCTACCTCACTGAAGAAAAGCACCAGCGTGGTCACCACCTCAGTAATTTCCCCTTTTCACCTCATGCAGTGGTGGCCTCAGATATATGAACTCCGCCTCACATTTAATTCAGATTTAAAGGGAGGGTGTTCATGGTTGGTTGGTTCATTTCTTGACCTTCTTTTCTTTGTTCCTTTCCATTGGTGCTCCATATCCCCACAGGTATATAAATGCCATATTGTATATAATGTTGTATCACACATTACCAGGAAACGGGAACACCCCCACCACCACACACACAAATTGGAGTTCTATGTTTTTCTTAATATCTAACTTCAGGAAGCTTGACAAGGCAAGGACCACAATTGCACAGAGTTCTACTCGTGTTCATTATTATTATTATTATTATTATTATTATTATTATTATTATTATTTATTTATTTATATAGCACCATCAATGTACATGGTGCTGTACAGAGTAAAACAGTAAATAGCAAGACCCTGCCGCATAGGCTTACATTCTAATAAAATCATAATAAAACAATAAGGAGGGGAAGAGAAAGCAAACAGGCACAGGGTAGGGTAAACAGGCACAGGGTAGGGTAAAACTAACAGTATAAAGTCAGAACAAAAACAAGTTTTAAAAGCTTTAGGAAAAAGAAAAGTTTTTAGCTGAGCTTTAAAAGCTGCGATTGAACTTGTAGTTCTGAAATGTTCTGGAAGAGCGTTCCAGGCATAAGGGGCAGCAGAAGAAAATGGACGAAGCCGAGCAAGGGAAGTAGAGACCCTTGGGCAGGCGAGAAACATGGCATCAGAGGAGCGAAGAGCACGAGCGGGGCAATAGTGTGAGATGAGAGAGGAGAGATACGTGAATGCGAGGAGAATTCCCTTTCAGACCTTGTCGATTCAACACAGCAAGCGCCACTGAGGTGGCAGGGGCTGCTCTTTACCAGTTTAAGCCCTCACGTATTCAGGCAAATGCCTGAATGGGGCTAAAGTGGAAAGCAGATGTGTCATTCAGTACATTTGTCAGGGAGCCAATTGGCTGCAGCTCCCTGCTGAGTTTACATTTGGGTTTACCTCTACATCATGTATGAGGTGCTCTACCTAGCTTAAATTATTCTCTACAGTGTTGTCAGGTGGGAGTGTGGACAGAAAAAGGGTGGCGTGACTTTAGGAGGCCTCCGTGGTTTGGATACTGAGACTAGGACAACAGTATAGATATTCCCCACTCTTGCTTTAAAAGCAAAAAAGGAATTATGTGATGTGAATTTTATTATTTATTTATTTATTTATTTATTTAGTACATTTCTATACCGCCCGATAGCTGAAGCGCTCTGGGCGGTTCACAAAAATTAAAACCATAGTAAGACAACTAACAGGTTAAAAGCACAAATACACAATACAATATAAAAAGCACAACCAGAATAAAAACCACGCAGCAAAATTGATATAAAATTAAAATACAGAGTTAAAACAGTAAAATTTTAATTTAAGTTAAAATTAAGTGTTAAAATACTGGGAGAATAAAAAGGTCTTCAGCTGGCGATGAAAGGAGTACAGTGTAGGCACCAGGCGGACCTCTCTGGGGAGCTCATTCCACAACCGGGGTGCCACAGCGGAGAAAGCCCTCCTCCTAGTAGCCACCTGCCTCACTGAAAGGCAGAATGCCTTTTTGGTTATGAAGGCAAAGATTCCACCAATAGGAAGGCATTTTCAAAGATTCTTTTAGGTTTCAGAAGCAATAAGCACTCAAGTGGATAGAAGTTAAAGATTTTATTTCATAGAAGGCAAAAAAGTACAAAGAGACACGCAATACTGAGCAAGATCGCTTGCTTTCCCTATTCCGTTGTTGGGCACTCCAGGAGAACGACAACAGAGAGACCCCAGTCAAACAGCCACCACACAGCACCTCCATGTTCCAGGTCTTCATCAAAGCTCAGTGTGAGCAAGTTTCTGAGGACTTAGATACTTGAGGATTACATGGACTATGTGCTGGCTGGCCATGCCAGCAACTCTCAGCGCACCTGGTGTACTGGTCCACTGCCATGTTCTTACTTATTCCTTCAGAGTGACAAGACAAGGCCGAGCTGGTGGCTATCAGCCAACACAGATAACTCTGGTGCAGACAACTGACAGAATATACAGAGAAATAATATTATGAAACACCTTTAAAGGAACCAGGCTTTCTAATGGGAATTCAGGCAATGACTGTATACCAACTTATGGTCCTTGATTTTATTTTCCCATACCAAGATCATATTATTTAGGGTGACCATATGAAAAGGAGGACAAGGCTCCTGTATCTTTAACAGTTGTAAAGAAAAGGGATTTTCAGCAGGTGTCATTTGTATGCATACAGCACCTAGTGAAGTTCCCTCTTCATTGCAATAGTTAAAGCTGCAGGAGCCCTCCTCTCTTTTGTATCTGGTCAAGAGGGCAGGACTCCTGCAGCTTTAACTGTTATAAAGAAGACAAAATTTCACCAGGTGCTACATCTATTCAAATGACACCTGCTGAAATTCCCTTTTCTATACAACTTTAAAGATACAGGAGCCCTGTTCTCCTTTTCATATGGTCACCCTATATTATTACATCCTACCTTTCTTTTAAGGAATTCATGGCTAAATGGGGATTTGAACCCCAGTATCCACACTCCTAACTAACCGTTCAACCACTGACCATGTCCACACTCTTTATGACTCACTGCATTTTCCTCTACTAAAACAAAGGGGGAAAAGAAGCTGAAGGCAAATGTAATTGCAATGTTAGATTTATGATACTACTAATAAGCTACTCTGACCTCTTCTATTTATCACTCCAAAAACAGAATATTAACTGCCTCTGCTGTCAAGTCATTAATGGGATTATGTCAACACCTCGGCAACATTTGAAAAACCTTCCATCAGAATCTTTTTTGAATTTGATAAAGCCTGTGCTTTTTTAAAAAAGAAAAATTAAATACAAGGCTTTTATGGCTTCCTTTGTTTCATGAATATATCCCTTTGCTAACCCTCTGGGGTCAAGTTTCCATATGAAAGCTGCTAAGTGTTTAGATTTCTTAAACTGAAAAGAACGAACTTTATAATAGTTTTAGGATACAGTTTTAGTATCCTAAAATAGTTTTAGGATACAGGGCTGTAGACTTCAGGACTCCAGACAAATCCAAACCAAAACTGGGTGTGTGAAGCCTTGTACAAGTGCACAGACAAAGGGTTGCATCAAATGTGAGTCTAACTTAAGTAGGGTGACCATATGAAAAGGAGGACAGGGCTTCTGTATCTTTAACAGTTGTATTGAAAAGGAAATTTCAGCAGGTGTCATTTGTATATATGGGGAATCTGGGGAAATTTCCTCTTCATCAGCACAGTTAAAACTGCAGGTGCCCTGCCCTCTTTTAAATCTGGTCACTCTAGTATAGCTCCTGTAGCTTTAACTGCTGTGATGAAGAGGGAATTTGAAATTCCCTTTTCTATGCAACTGTTAAAGATACACAAGCCCTGTCTTCATTTTCATATGGTCACCCTAAGTAAAGTCCTATTCATTTCAATATGTCTGCTCTAAGTAGGACTAACATTGGATTCAACTCAAAAAGGTAATACCTGAGGGACTGAGAATTTACATAGGTGAGATTGGCAAAGAGGAGCAAACACTGGCCCTCATTCATGCGTGTAGCATGAGGAGGTGGCCACTGGATCCACCCCCTCATTCTGCATGCACGCAGCGCACAATGTGCCTGGAGGACATCGCGGCCACCATTTTGAATGTATTTTTTGAACAGAACGCTGTGCAGGAGCGCTCCTGTGGAAAAGTGAGGGTTTTTTTAAAAAAATAAACTCTTTGCCCTCCCCCCAGCCCAGCCACACCCACCCCAATGGGCAATTTAAATTAAAACCCCTCCCCCTCCCCCAGCACACCCCCGATGGGCACAGAGCCCGAATTATAGAGCAGCCACGGCAATTTCAACCACTCTATACTTTGGACTCTATGATTTCTTCCCATGGAGGACTCAGGTGCTGCACTTAACCCTTTTGTGGTTAAGGCAAACTTAACCACAAAAGGGTTAAAAGTGTCGTCTGCACCCATTTTGCATGTGGTTAGCATAATCACAGCTGGCCGTGGTTACATTAACCACAAAGCCTGGAGTGTCGTCTGAACTGGCCCAGTGTCAGCTCAATTCCTCCACATAAAAACATGTATCTCTATTTTCAAAGTTGGATTGTTCCATAATCTTAGTTTAGTATATGGATCAAACTATGGCTGGAGAGGCATTGCATTCCAAGGGCTTTACTACATGAACTTTTAACCCACCATGTTACCAAGGATTCTGTTTCTGGATTCTTTGTGGGATTAAGATCAGCTCCTTTACACGTATTTCTTTCACTGGCTTTCTATACGTTCCATTACACAACCACTAGATGGTGATATGTTATCGTGGAATTGTGGAAATTCATGAGGGTTCCATACCATCATTCACAAAAATCAGCACAAACCAAAGTGAAAGATCATCTATACAAGTACCCAAAACAAACCAATGCTGATAAAACACAGAACTGGAAATTAATCTAAGTCACACACAAAAAAACAGTTGATTGTAATAAAATGGAACAAAAAAGGAACAAAAAAACATTAATAATAATAATACCGAACTATTACATAACAAACATGAATAGGGAATCAGAATAAATAAACTGACACCATATAGAATACAAAGATGTACATAATATATACAGAGATGTAAACATAAAACTGAAAATCTTGGTATGAACATAGATCTTGATCTTAGATCAAGGTGCATTTGATTTACCTTACAGGAAAACCTGGCTTCTTATGCTACGACAGAACAAGAGAAATAAGGAAGTTCTCCAGTGGAGGCTGGTGGCTCTGATTTTAATGGGGTTGTGAATCTGCTCTGGGTTTCAGTCACAACCATCCAAAGCTCCAAAGAGGGCTATCCAAGGTGCTGAATCTATTTTAGGGATAGGTTTCAGCACCTTGGATAGCTCCTTTAGCATTCTGGCTTATTCTGACTGAAACCCAGGCTTGATTCACGGTTCCACCAAAATCAGGAAAACCAGGTTTAATTGGTCCTACATCACTGTGTGCCTACATTTTCTCCATGTGAAATGGGCATGTAAGACTATTACTTGTAGAGCTCACATTCATCCATTTTGCTGGAGCCTCCCCACATTCCAGACCAAGGACTACTTCATAATACTTTTCTTCTTAGAAGATGGAAGCACAGTGTGTATACAGAGCAAAACAGACGCTTGACTATGTTCCAGATTTTTCCCTAGATGGGGACTATCTCTAATAGAGAAGTGACTCTTGGTACACCACACATTGAGTATAAAATATCATTCTTACTAGCTTGCTGCAAGACTTAAAATAAGACATGCTTCCATTAAAGAAAAAAAGTACTCCCCAAATGGATTACTTTACATTGATACTTTACATTACTTGACACTACTACTGCTGTTAATTAGACATTCCATTTATTCACCACTTCTTGCAATAGAAATATGTGGATTCATTAAGCGTGCCACCTTGGGGGATGTAAGAGGCCATTGATATAAGCGCAAAGTAATCAGCTCGCTCATGGTAATATTTCTCAGTGACATTTGGTCCATTGATCCTGAACATCTTGAAGAGACCTTCTTTCATTTCAATATTGAAATACGGTATTGATGTTCCTGTTTCTCAAAGCTGTTCCATTAATTTTAAGTTGATATTGATTTTTTTTAAAAGCCAGGCATTTCTCATAATGTGTGGGGTGAGATGGGGGTGGGGGGAAGGTACAAGGAGAAGAGCAATTCTAAATGGTTAACAGGTCATAATTCCATTTCATGGATGGTCTGTTTCTTATACTGCCTTTGCAGGGGGGTTGCTCCTTCTGTACAGGCAGTCAGAGCCAACTCCACATACCCACATGCAGGGGGGTCAGATGCAAAAGAGGAAAGGACTCTGATACTTTTAACAATTGTGTAGAAGAGGGGATTTTGGCAGGTGGAGCTTCTCATGCATCGTGACTGTCAGTGGAGGCTGGTGGCTCAAACGTCGGTGGGGCTGTAAATCCATTCTGGATTTCAGTCAGAACCAGCCAGAGCTCTAAAGGAGCTAGCTAAGGTGCTGAATCTATTTTGGGGATAGGGCTATCCATCATGGATAGCTCCCTTAGAGTTCTACCTGGTTCTGACTGAGACCCAGAATGGATTCACAGCCCCACTGACGTCTGAGCCACCAGCCCTCATTGGCGTCTTCTTCTTTTTTTAGATCATAAGCATGTGTGCCTGGACTGCTTTGTTTTACTAACTGCATGTTCGCCACTCCGGGAGACGTTGTGGTTGAGAAATGGGATAAAAATACTTTATATAGCCCCACAGGCTCCTTATTTGCAGTAGTTCTAGTTCAGCACAACCACATAGAAGCAATAACTCCACCAATGTATGGGGTGTTGGCTTTAGATTCATTTACAAGGAAAGGAGCATGGGTCCAGTCAGGTTCTCCATCTGGGCAGAGAGTCATGGCAAAGAAACATCTCATCCCTTACACCAGTGTGGATCAGCCTGTTACTTGGGAGTAAGTCCCATTGTACTTCTGAGTACACATGCGCTGAGTACACTGGGAGGAGCCATAGTCCAGTGGTGGAACTCCTGCTTTGCATGCAGAAAGTCCCCGGTTCAATCCCCGGCATCTCCAGGTAGGGCAGGAAAAATTCCTGCCTGAAACCCTGGATGGCCACTGCTGTCAGTCAGTGTCGGCAATACTGGGCTACATGTTTCTTTGATCTTATGCATAGAATTGCACTAAAAAGAGAGAGTAAAATACGTAAAATGCCTGGGAGAACAGAAAAGTTTTAGCCTTGTGCTGAAAGAATAACAATGTGGGTCACAGAAGAACTTATCTAGTAGGGAGAGCATTCCAAAGCAAGAGGGGCCACCACTAAAAAATCTCTCTCTCTTGTTGCCACCTTCTGAACCACTGATTGAGGGCAGGCTGAAAAATAGTGAGTTTGATGAAGTTTGTGTGAGGTTTTGTTCAGTAGTGGCAAATGAAATGCTCCATTTTTTCAATTTAAAAAAGATCCATAGAGGTTAACACCTCCTCTTCCCTACTCCCAAAACCCATCTGCATAATCATTTCCAAGTTTTCTCACTGTATTCCTACATTCTCACAGGATCCTTGATTCCCCCCTCCCATTGACTGCAC
Source organism: Elgaria multicarinata webbii (assembly GCF_023053635.1). NCBI lineage: Eukaryota > Metazoa > Chordata > Lepidosauria > Squamata > Anguidae > Elgaria > Elgaria multicarinata. The sequence goes on along the minus strand of NC_086172.1, from coordinate 158,633,650 downwards.
ACACTAAGGGGCATAAGAAAATAAACATGTTCTTATTAATTTCATTGCAAAATCCCATAGAAATTCAGGACAAATAAAAGGAAGTACCCCCTCTCTTATAATGGGATCATGCCATGAAGCTGACTGGTGGGAGACTCAGGACAGGTAAAAGGAAGGACTTCTTCACACAATGCTTAGTTAAACTATGGAATTCACTACCACAAAATGCAGTGATGGCCACCAATTTGGATGGCCTTAAAATGGGGTTAGATAAATTCCTGGAGGAGAAGGCTATCAATGGCTACTAGCCCTGATGGCTATGTGCCACCTTCAGTATCAGAGGCAGTAAGCCTCTATACACCAGTTGCTGGGGAACATGGGTGCAAGGGTGCTGTTGTACCATGTGCTGTTTTGTTGGCAGCTGATTGGCCACTGTGTGAACAGAGTGCTGGACTAGATGGACCCTTGGTCTGATCCAGCATGGGACTTCTTCTGTTCTTATGGAATCAAGATTAAAAAAAACCCACAATGTTGAACGAGCTCCAAATGCATGCAACAAGATTAATGCAAAGATGGTAAACACTTCTGCTTACTGCAAAAACTACAAATCTGTGAAAGATGGAAATGATTGCTCACAGACACAGCTTTGAAAACCAATAGGCAGATCATGGTGTAATAGCAATGTCCCATTTGTGCCCCCCTCTTTTATATGCAGATGAATGCAGAAATGAATGATACAATATGAAAAGAAATATGAAACAGTATTGTCACTGCTTCTTAAGTACAGTAAAGAAAAAGGTTTGTTCAAGAAATATTACACAGAAGTTGCAAAACTCTAACATATTTGCAAAAATCCAACATGAAAGGCCTCCCCTCATCAAATTCATGCATGTATTGACACACATCTGTGCAGATTTACACACACAATGAAGTTAAAACATTCCACTTGTACACAAAAGTTTGTCCCCCAGTCTGATAACTTTATGTATGGTGCCTTTAGAGGTGTGTCTTATGCCATCTTTCCTTGCAAAATTTTGATTAACAGCTTGTCTTTTGTCTTACATATAGAATGATATCTTGCTACCACTTTTTAGCTTTGAAGGTTGTTTCTTTAAAAGGCCAGAGGATGACTTTTGAAGTGCACTGAATTTCCTTGTTTCCTCTTTGATCTGAATTTTCCCCAAAATGAACTCCTGGTCATAGAAAGAGAAAACATTTCTTAATAGACTTTAATATAGATATTATCTATCATCCACACTAGCCTCTCTCAGCCTTGTGCCCTCCCAATGTTTTGGACTGCATCTCTCATCGTCACTAACTATTGGTCATGTTGACTGGGGCGTAGTTCAATGCAGATGCAAAAGAGGGCAGGGCTCCTTCAGATATAATTGTTGGGATGAAGAGGGGATTTCACCAGGTGCTGTATGCATATAAAAGACAGCTGCTGAAATTGCCTTTTCTACACAACTGTTAAAGATACAGGAGCCCTGTCCTCCTTTCCATAGGGTCACCCTATAAGAAACTGACAAAACAGATACATAATCCTCCCTTGTACCTCAGCACCATGTAATTAGAGATATGTAGACTATGAACATGAAAAGTGCATTCTTAGCATTTATGAGTAGTAGTCAGTGACGCTGTTCAGTCGACACACTAAGCCACAGTGGTTAAGCATGTTGTACTAAACATTATGCTTTAGCATGTCATGTGAACCATGACTTAGCATGTCATGTAAACCATTCCTAACCATGGTGGCTATATAACCATGATTTAAACACGCTCACTAATCATTTGCTGCACTTGTTGATCACATGGCCCACTGAGAGTTGGACTCCCTCTACATGCCCAATCCACTCCCCCCTCCACAATTCCAGCCATGCACAAGCTCTGCCCCCAGGCCTGAAGGCTACCAGGAAGCTTTGTGAGGAGGTGGGAAGAAGAATCCTCTTCTCCAACTCCCCAATTGCAACTCCAATAGCATTTCCCCTGTGAGGGAAGGTTACAACACCTGAGCCAGATCTATGCCAATATGACACTTTGAAAACTGTATATGGAGTGTGTCCTGGGCCCCAACAGTTGTCACTACTGTTACAAACTGTTTTAAAGCAGTAGTGTAGATCCTGCCTAGGGATAGTTTAGCTTAGAAAAAAGGAGGGTAAGGGGAGACATGATGGAGTTGTACAAAATTATGCATGGTGTGGAGAACATGGATAGGAAGCCATTTCCCCCTCTCTTATAATGGGAGATCATGCCATGAAGCTGACTGGTGGGAGACTCAGGACAGGTAAAAGGAAGGACTTCTTCACACAATGCTTAGTTAAACTATGGAATTCGCTACCACTAGATGTAGTGATGGCCACCAATTTGGATGGCTTTAAAAGGGGGTTGGATAAATTCCTGGAGGAGAAGGCTATCAATGGCTACTAGTCCTGACGGCTACATGCTACCTCCAGTATCAGAGGCAGTCAGCCTATGTACACCTGAGAAACACAGGCAGGAGGGTGCTGTTGTACTAATGTGCTGCTTTCGGGTTTCCCATGGGCAGCTGATTGACCACTCTGTGAACAGAATGTGGACTAGATGGATCCTTGGTCTGATCCAGCATGGTTCTTCTTATGTTCAGTCTGTGACCAGAGACAAGGGGATTCCCCTGCATGCTGCTTCCCCCCTTCCCCAATGGAGATCGGCAATCACAAGGGGATTTGGAGAGCAATGGATGCACACTCATCTGCCGCTTTCAGTACCTCCTGCAACTGGTAGGCAAAGGGCTTTGTTCATGCTTAACCTTCCTTCCATGGGGAAGACAAAGGAGGAGCAAAGCCCTGTGATCACACTCTGGTTGGAGGAGGCATGGGACAGGTGAATCAGTTTTGGGGCATGTGGCCTTTCGTTGATGGGAAACATCCATGTAGTAAAGTCATTTCCTAGTACGAGCACCAGTAGGATTCTGTTTTTAGTAGGGGTGTGCACGGACCCCCCACTCCGCTTCACTTTAAGATCCGCCATTTTCGGATCGGCCCGCTCCGCCCCACCCCCACTCCGCCTGTGCCCACTCCGCTCCGCTCGGAGCTCCGATCCCCCCCATAGGGGGGGTTACCGGGCCCTGCCGCCATCGCCGCCCATGCGGCGACGGCGGCAGAGCCCGGTAAGGAGGAGGGGGGCCTTACCTGTCTCCGTCCGCGGTCCGTCACCGTCTTCAATTGAGCCCGTCGTTCCACCAGGAAGTCTGGGCCGCAACTGCGGCCCAGACTTCCTGCTGGAACCATGGGCTCAATTGGAGACGCTGACGGACCGCGGACGGAGCCAGGTAAGGGAGAGGAGGGCGGGGGGCGTTACCGGGCCCTGCTGCCGTCGCCGCATGGGCGACAGCGACAGCGGCAGGGCCCGGTAAACCCCACTTACTTTTCCGGCGGAGCTCCGGATCGAGGCGAAGGATCCGCCTTCACCTCGATCCTCTTCGCCACGCTCCGCCGGCCCCCCAATCCTCTTCGCCTCCGCCTTAAGGGCAGGCGAAGCCCCCCGCTCCACTACTGCTTCTCCAGTCCGATTAGAAGCGGAGCACATCCCTAGTTTTTAGTGTCCTTGCCAGGGACCAAATGTTGTCAAGGGTGTGTAGCCCTGCCCTTTGACCTCAGAGGGTGTGACTATATCCCCTGATGTCATTTGGCCTATGGAGGGCTGGGTGAGGAATCATCTCCCCACCCCACCCCAACAATTCTGGTTGCCCTCCCCTGTGCTAGCGATTGCACAAGTGTTAATAGAACAACTAGCACAAGTAGCGCAAGCAACACCTAATATTATGAAGGTGTAATGAGTTGAAAATCTCCTTGTACAACAGCCTGCCCATGCAGAATTAAAACATTGGATCTGACAACTTATGCAAGGCTAAAAGTGGTAGAAACACTGCACTAGGGGGAATGACACCATTATACAACCCACTGACATATGCTCCATTCCCAGATCTAAGGTGCATAGTTGAATCCCATAGATTTTAGCTGTTTATAATAGTCATAAATAAGACGTTGTGCTCCATCTTGGGCAATTTTGATTTCAGAAGCACTGATACTTTGACTTACTTGGATCATGTCCAGCTTGGACTGTAATGTCATTTCCTTCAAAGGACCATAATGCCTTATGTAGCTGTGTTCTGCCATGTTGGAAATTGCTAACAGCATCCCGCTTAGTTCCTGATTCTGTAAAAGTATTAAAAGAAGTGAATGGATTAGGCCCTGTCAACTACTATACAGGCAAATGTTAAAGAAGACAACTCTTATCAATTAAAAAAAGGGGGACAACATGGGTTCATCATCTTTACTAGCAGTGTGAGCCAAGCCTAATTGATACCCAACTTAGTAATTTCCAGACATCAATCATGCTCTTCCACTATGTTTCAAGCAGTCTGCCTACATGTTAAAGATTTGTTTTAAAGCATTACATGCACATATGTCTGTTTGCTTATACAGGTATATTCATCATCGTATTTAAAGAAAAAGATTGAAAACAGAAAAAAACGTTACACAATTGCATCAAGGATTGTGGAGGGGGGGATCTTTGTAATACTACCAGCACTGCACATAGCTGGCATTTGAACATAAGAACATAAGAAGAGCTGTGCTGGATCAAATCAAGCGTCCATCTGTTCTGGCACATTGTTTGCACAGTGGGCAACCAGCTGCCTGTGGGAAGCTCACAAGTAGGACATGCGGAGAATAGCACCCTCCAGTTCATGTTCCCTTGCAAATGGTGTGCATAGGCATACTGCCTCTGATACTGGAGATAGATAGTATAGAGCCAGAAGGACTAGTAACCATTGATAGCCTTATCCTCCCTGAATTTGACCAATACACTTTTAAATCTGTGCAAATTGGTGGCCAGGCCACCACTACACCTTGTGGTAGCAAAATCTGCAGTTTCACCATATGCTGTGTGAAGAAGTCCTTCCATTTATCTGCCCTGGATCTCCCACCAACCAGTTTCATGGAATGACCCTGGGTTCTAGTATTATGAGAGATGGAGAACAATGTCTCCCACTCCACTTTCAACACACCATGTACCTCTAACGTTTGCTGTCAATACCAGAAAGGTACATTTGGATAGAATGTGGTGAAGGCACTTCTAAGCCAGGCTCACAGGGGAACAAATGATACACCCATCTTCATCTCAAGATTCTGGCAAGAGAATTTCAGACCCAAATTAAGCTCTTTCACAAATAAGTAATGCTGCTGCTACTCAATTCAGCCTTCTGCATATTTCACCTCTTTCTCCTGTGTGGTAGGAGTGCATAAGAATTTCATTTCAGTTGTTTTGTGTTTTACTAAAAGTTACCCGGTTTGCACCCTTGAATGTACTTCCGCAGTCAAAGTCCATGTATGTCTGAGGTTGAGATGCAATTTGCAGAACAAAAAGAAATAAAAACATGTGCTTATTTGAAGAATGAGCATAAAAATGTATATTTTTGAAAAATGTGTACAAACATGTTTCAGCAATGGGGGAGGAAAGTATACATTTTTTAAAAAAATGCACAATTGATATGCACATTTATTTATTATTTATTTATTTATTACATTTCTATACCGCCCAATAGCCGGAGCTCTCTGGGCGGTTAGGGAAATGTGCATGAAATACACACAAATCGTCACATGAAAAGTAGAAATAAAGCTCGTAAGTTGATTGGAATGAGCTTCAAGGTGGAATTCATCAAATGTTGATGAGTTCAAGGTTTGCTGATTTCTACATCCTATTCTGGGACCCAGCATGCAGTGTTCTTCAGCTTTCTAGGCATGGGGTCCACTTTTAATTCTACCCTTCAGCATGTTACCTCCTTTTATTTGGATTTTTACTTTTTCTCCATTTGACTGTCTTGTGCTTCCCTTCTCCTGGGTTCTAGTCAGGCCTTTGGCACTGGCTGCTGCTGATATATGTGTGACCACCAACAGCAAACACTGTGGACTTCTCTCCACCACCTCTGCAAAGCTTTTGTTTTTGCATCCCTGCTTCTGACCGGACAATCAGTAACATCAAAAAGAAAATAATGACAGCATTACTGGTGCGACCCACCTCAGCTCAGTTGATGACCTACCGTCTGAACATCAATGTTTGAGCCTGCACCGCTCTTCCACTGTGCACAACATTGTGTGTAATCAGTGGGCGTGAGGAATGACTGTCAACCGAGCAGCATTCACAAATGGCTTCTCTCCCACCCCAAGTAATTGTGTGGGGGGAGGGAGCTGCCTCTCTGCAGGACAATCCCACAGAACCAGCTGTGGACCACGGCCCCTAGCCAGGAATGCAGAAGCTTCTGGCTGTATTTGGCTTTAACTAATGGAAAGAGAATGGCTTCTTAAGAAATAGCCTCCTTCAATCAAACTGGGATGGAGATGAAACCTCACATCTTCAAGTGGAAAGCATGACCATTCCCCATCAGTGGTGTGGTGGAGCCAGGGTAGTCAAAGCCCTGGGACTTTTCGACTACCGCTCTGCAGGCTTCCCTGTTCTATCTGAACTTTCCTGCAATCCTCACTCTGGGCACAATCACTGCACCCTACTATGCTGGTGGCCCTTTTGAATTTTCAGACCATGGAAGGCAGGCAGTGTGGCTCATCGCAATGTGCAAACCTGGTGGGGGTGGCTTATGGGAGGGTTGTTTAACCCTCCCATAAGCCACCCTCACTGGGTTCGCACAACCTGAGAACCCATGGTGGCCATTCTCTGTGGCACAGCAACCTACCGTGCCTTAAATAAAGCCGCGATGGGCTGGGGTGATCATAAAACCCAGTCAATAATTTGGGGTGGGGGAGAATGGACTTTCCCTGCAACAACATATTGTTGTGAGCTATCCCTGTTGTAATACAAAGTATTTGGGGAGGGGTGTTCTTGAATTGGCAATTAAGACTCATTAGCTTTACGAAAGGCCTGTTCCTGGTGTAGATGAAAACTGCTAGAACTAGTTTGTTGATACGGATCAACACAGCTGCCTTCTGCTTTTTGTTTGGACTCTCGTTGGAGGCCTGTCATGATGAGTGCCCCCAGCTCTCTCTTGACTGCAGATCTGCTGGAAGAAATGGGGCAAGGAAGAGGAGCACATAGAGGCATACCCGTTGCATCAAGAGGCCTTCATTATAGCTGACGTAATGGAACAACTCTGTATTTTTAGCTCTTAGTTCATTGTACTTTGACTGAAGCTCAGCAACTTTGCTTATCAGCACCTAGATTGAAGCCACAAAGCGGGAGGTTAGGGATATGCCATAGTTGTCAAGAGAAGAAGATAGCTTTGGCATGGGATTCCAGCCACTTCTGCAATTGCAGGGGCACACAAATGCTTCCCGAGTGTAGCCTTGTGGCACTGAAATTATACTGTTTGGTCTTCAGGAGTGCATTCCACAATTTAGCCAACAGCACCAGAAAAAAACGCCTTTCCCGCCTGCACGAGAAATGGGATTCTGCAGGCCTCTCCTACAGAATTTAATAACTGGACAGGTTCTTAATTAATGAGAGGGGCAGTCCCTTTGATAACCCTCCATGGTTAAAACTCAACACCTTGAACTGAGCCCAGGGACAGTGACATCATAGAATCATAGAATAGCAGAGTTGGAAGGGGCCTACAAGGCCATCGAGTCCAACCCCCTGCTCAATGCAGGAATCCACCCTAAAGCATCCCCGACAGATGCTTGTCCAGCTGCCTCTTGAAGGCCTCTAGTGTGGGAGAGCCCACAACCTCCCTAGGTAACTGATTTGCCACCCTCCTCAGTGAGCATTTGTATGTGAACCTTTGGCTACCTAGAGTCCTCCATCAGCAGCCCTGTTCACTAGAATGTTGGATATACTTCACTAGCAGCTCCTAATTTCAAATTGTAAAGCACTTGTTTCTTTACACTATAATAGGGACCACACTGAAATATACAGAAGTGGTACACAATGAGATCGGAGTGGAGAAAGAATCCTAGCTAGGGTGACCATATGGAAAGGAGGAGAGGGCTCTTGTATCTTTACCTGTTGCATAGAAAAGGGAATTTCAGCAGGTGTTGTTTGTATGCACGCAGCACCTGGTGAAATTCCCTCTTCATCACAACAGTTAAAGCTGTAGGAGCTATACTAGAGTGATCAGATACAAAAGAGGGCAGGGCTCCTGCAGCTTTAATTGACATCATGAAGAGGGAATTTCACCAGGTGCTGCATGCATACAAATGTCATCTGCTGAAATTATTATTATTATTATTATTATTATTATTATTATTATTATTATTATTATTATTATTATCCCATCTTTTGCCCAATGCTGGGCCTCAAGGCAGCCTTACAAAGTTTAAAACATACATTTTTGGGGCGGGGGACATAAACGTTTAAAATACACAACAAAATTATAAGACATTAACATAGATGGAGGGTCAGATTACTCTCCAAAGGCCTGCTGGAACAAAAAAGTTTTAGCCTGCTTAAAAAAAATTCTTTTCAGAAGATAGAATTGACCCGATCTAAGGTTTCTGCGGAAGACTGGCATCCTCAGAGTCCTGTGCCTGTGAAGTAAATGGACAGGCTTGTATAAAACATCATAAAACTACATGCTCAGTTAACATTACACATTTTGTGGTGTCGTGTTCCTCTTGCAAGACCCTGAATTCATGTTGGGTGTTTTCAAGGTTATATAGCTGGATACAGAAATTCTTCATCATGGTGTTATTTGCATCCATCAGTGCCCTGTGCCTTTTGATGAGGGTTTTGACCACAGTATCTTCCCAATATCCCAGATAGTCTACAACAGGAAAGAAGGAAAATGATGTTGCACATGGAGAAGATGGAGGAGCCTATGTCTGCATCAGACCAAATTTCAGATATTAGATCTGTACTGGTTACACTCCAGTCTTTTGTATCTAACGCCTGCCAATCCAGGGCCTAGCAGTTCAGTCAAGCACATGCTCATCAAATGTGATTAAAGGAACACACAAGTCAAATGTGGCAATTATCGCTTTAAAGTACTCAAAAGTGTCACATGTGATGCAGATGCTCATCATGACCCCAAGGAGAGTGCAAAAATCCAGGCAGTTACGTTGATCCATCTCTCTCTCTCTCTCTCTCTCTCTCTCTCTCTCTCTCTCTCTCTCTCTATATATATATATATATATATATACACACACATACATACATACGTTGTAGGTCCTTCATAAAGCTAATGACCTGATTGGAGTCCACCTAGAGAAGAGCCTCCACTGTCGTGGCCCCTTTTCTGTGGAACTCCATGCCCCTGGAGGTCAGGCAGGCTCCAACACGCTGTTCCTTCCTTCTGGCACCTACTGAAAACATTCCTATTCCAGAAACCATTTCCTAACTGACCAGCCAAAGTTGTTTATTGGCATTGTATTGGTACTCTGTTTTAGAAAGAACAATTTTAATATAGTACTTTAATATTTCATCTCTTAATGTTTTGCCCTTCTGTTCACTGCTCCAGAAACTGTCTTAGATGTGGAGCAGTATTGAAATGTTGTAAATAAAGTAAAATAAATAAATAAATAAACAAAGGATATGAATTACCCATTCAAAATCAACCCACCACAATATACTTTGCATTGTAACAGGGACAGTTTGCAACAATATATTGTTGCTGGAAAAATCCATTACCATCCGTTACCCAAAAGGAAACAGCAATTGTTTAGTGACTGTACTCACTGGATGGCAAGACATCGCGGATTTTCTGTATGAAATCTTCCAACCTTTTATATTTGGCCACTTTCTCCTGTAATTCCTGTTGTCTGAAGAAATATATCAGAGATGTTTAGAATGTGTATTATTAGTAGGGTGGCCACCATGTATCCTACTTTACATAGGGCTGTCCTCTATTTGAAGAGCTATCCAGTCTAAGTCCAGAAGGGACAGTGGGTGCCTTGGCATGGACCACCGAAAGTTAGAACTTGGAAAGCAGACTGTGCAGGCATTCAAGCCATCTGGTCACAACCATCCCCACTATGGGGAGGTGTGAAGTTATAGTAATCCTTTCTCAATTTGGATCTCTACATACATACAAATTAGCATACGCATATTTTATGCGAATCAATGTCTGCTTTTCTCCTCTTTTTCAGTTGATGCATTTCCTCAATTTTGGTGATGCATATGTGGCCACCCATTACCAGGGACTGCTGGAAAACCAGCATTGGCATACCTGGTGGGTCTCACTTCCTACATATATATAGAAAATCGCAGACTCCTACATGTTGAATACATGTGCCGCCCTAACCCTCCAAGGCTACATATGTTTGCCCAGAAGTAAGTTTGAATGAATTCAGCTGGACTGGTTTCATGTGAAATAGAACTTTGATGATCTGAAAGTAACTCTGTCTTGCTGTGCCAAGGGTCTCCGGATCAGGAATGTTAACAATCCATGCTGGTTGTACAATAATGTGCCTCATACACGTGGCTCAGCTAGCTCCAGTAGCAAAGGCAGTAGGCCTATGTACACCAGTGGCTGGCCACTGTGTGAACAAAGTACTGGACTAGATGGACTATTCATCAGATCCAGCATGGCTCTTCTTAGGTTCTTACGTTTTTAAATCAGTCCCAAATTTACCAGGCACTTACCTGCATTTGAGTTTTTTAAGCTGTCTTCTCAAGACAGCTATTTCGCGCCTCTTTAATGCATTGTTTTTTCGTTCTGTCTTGTATTTCTCAAGAGCACGCTGCTCCTTCACTTCACAGTCTTTAAGATATCTGTCAAACCCAAGAGCATGAGTCCTGCTCTGACCAATGAAGGAAAGAGAAGAACAAGAGTGAAGAGAAAGTGGTTTGTTTCAGAAAAAAAAGGAGAAAGCATTCATCCTGCCATCTCTTAAAGATGGTGCATGTTTTTAATGTACAACAACAACAAAACTGGGTGAAGACAGATGTAGGCTACACTCCCATACACCATCCTTCTTTCCCCAGCCTGGCACTTCTGTTGGACTACAACTCCCATCGCCCCAACCAATTTCCATACTGTCCGGGGTTGATGGAAGTTGTAATCCAACATATCCGGAAGGCACCAGGTTGGTGTACACGCTTATGTAGGAATAATTCCCCTTTAACTTAAGAGGGGTTACTTCTGTGTGGGCATGTATCGGATTGCCCTGGTAGAACAGTAAAGTCCAAACAACTTGAGAAAAGTTGAGCCATGAAGTTAAGTATCAGCTCTAGAGCAGGGATGGACAAGTTGAACCTACCGGGAGACATCCCTGTCCCCACCACTGCACTTACAAATTTTCTGGTGTGATGGCAGGGACGGGGACGGCAGGGGTGGGGGGGAATCCACAGTTTGATGCACAGTGGAAAAGTTAGGCTGAGTTTGCACGACACGCTAATCAACTGGGGGAGTAATAGGAACAGAATGGGAAACAACCGTTGATTAGCGTGTCGTCTGAACTCAGCCATAGTCTTAGCTAGTTTGTATTAGAGCTAAATAGGCCCTAATTGCTGCTTCCACGCTGCCAAATTTTGACAGCAAACCACCAAAAACTGTTTTGCCACCACTGCAGCAAATGTGGCAGGGAGCAGTGGAGGCCACGCAGAAAGGCAGGGGGGCTGCATGTGTCCCACCTCTGCTCCAGAGAATCTCCTTTCTTGGCAGTCTTCATCAAAAGCCCAGAGGGCTAACGGTAGAGTGACCATATGAAAAGGAGGACAGGGCTCCTGTATCTTTAACAGTTGTATTGAAAAGGGAATTTCAGCAGGTATCATTTGTATATATGGGGAACCTGGTGAAATTTCCTCTTCATCACAACAGTTAAAGCTGCAGGTGCCCTGCCCTCTTTTAAATCTGGTCACTCTAGTATAGCTCCTGCGGCTTTAATTGTTGTGATGAAGAGGGAATTTCACCAGGTTCTCCATATATACAAATGACACCTGCTGAAATTCCCTTTTCTATGCAACTATTAAAGATACAGGAGCCCTGTCCTCCTTTTCATATGGTCACCCTAGCCAATGGGAAATTGCTTAGGCGCAGCGTATCATGCTTTAAATTGAGAAATAACATTAGATAAGGCAACGAGCTTGCAATCCTAAATCAACATACCTGGGAGTAAGTCACATTGCACTCAATAGGTCTTACATCTGAGTAGTCACAGAGAGGTTTGTGCTGTAAGTGCCTTCTGATTTTAAGAATCCATGTGTCCTGTTTAGTAACAAATGCATTCTTTTAATGGGGACTAACCTGGGGCCCTCTAGATGTGTTGCTGGCTGCAGATGATGGGAGGTGTAATCCAACACATCTGGAGGGCTCCAGGTTGGAAAAGGCTTATACCCACTTTAAGCAAGAAAGTCATATAATACAAATCTGACAATTTACAAACATTGTATTAAATAATAGCACATTGGCTAGGGTGACCATATGAAAAGGAGGACCGGGCTCCTGTATCTTTAATAGTTGCATAGAAAAAGGAATTTCAGCAGGTGTCATTTGTATATATGGAGAACCTGGTGAAATTCCCTCCTTTTCACAACAGTTAAAGCTGCAGGTGCCCTGCCCTCTTTTAAATCTGGTCACTCTAGTATAGCTCCTGCAGCTTTAACTGTTGTGATGAAGAGGGAATTTCACCTGGTGCTTCCTGCCTACAAATGACACCTGGAGCCCTGTCCTCCTTTCCTAGGGTGACCATATTAAAAGGAGGACAGTGCTCTTATATCTTTAACAGTTGCATAGAAAAGGGAATTTCAGCAGGTGTCATTTGTATATACAGAGAACCTGGTGAAATCCCCTCTTCATCACAACAGTTAAAGGTGCAGGACCTATACTAGAGTGACCAGATTTAAAAGAGGGCAGGGCACCTGCAGCTTTAACTGGTGTGGTGAAGAAGCAATTTCACCAGGTTCCCCATATATACAAAAGACACCTGCTGAAATTTCCTTTTCAAGGAAAAGGTTAAAGATTCAGAAGCCCTGTCCTCCTTTACATATGGTCACCCTACCTAAACTTTAGTTACTGGCAGTAGGAACTTTAACCTAAAATACACTTGTATTTTTGGTCCTGCCCCTTTTCCCTTGGCCCAGCTCCCACCATGGGAATCTCCAAAATGGAATTCATCCCTTGGGCTGAAAGAGGCTTATTTATTACTACATTTCTATACCAAAGTTCTTCACGCCACCACAGGCGAAACCCAAACCCCCCATTTCCCAAGTGATGCTTACAGCCTCTTCTTTCTGGACCAGTTCCCCTCTGCGCTGGGCAAGCACTTCCAGCTTCTCTCTGAACTCTTGCCTCTTTGCTGCCAGTTCTGCAGTCAGCCGCTTGTCTTCAGCTGTGCTCTTCACCAACCGGCAGGTTTGTAACGCCTTTCTGTGCTGCTGCATAACCTCACTGGGGGCCTACAAAATGAATTGTGTTTTTGTGTCACTGAAGGCAAAAGAAAAGGCTGAGGTGTGTGCGTTGATTTTTAACCCAGATGTGATGCACTTGTAATCCTGGTTAGTAAGAGTTTAAAAATAGAAATGACAATAAATGCACTGCTTTTAAACAAAAATATAGACTTGGGTATAGGCCTTTGGCTTTGCTAAATCCCACCACTGAAATCTCTTTGCTCCCTTGCTACTGAAACCCGAGCTGGACCGGATCTACACTACTGCTTTAAAGTGCTTTATAACAGTTATAAAGCGCTTTAACTGCTTTAAAGCGCTATAAAACTGTTATAAAGCGCTTTAAAGCAGTAGTGTAGATCCAGCCCTGGTGCATCTGCCAATAAATTTCCTCAGCTTTTCCTGCCCTTTTGGTTAAAAATAACATTTCTCCTGACAACAACCCTTTAAAGTAGATGGTTAGGCTCCCGCAATGCTGGGGAGATCTGTGAACAGATCTTTGCCTGTTTTTAAACAACATAATAGCAAGTGTGTGAGAGGATGAATCTGATTGGAACCATGTTACTGGGGGCATAGATCTTTTCCAGATGAAAATACTCTCCTCCCGTGAAGCAGCAATTTGCCCCATGAAGTAAAACATACAGGTCTCATATTATTGTGGGTTTCCTGTCAGCCCTGCTCACAGAAATCGATCAGTTTGAGTTACCATGAGGCAATATCTAGAGCAGGGGAAAGAGAATTGATAGCCCATGGAAGTATTTCCATGGGATCTCATTGTTAGACCTTTTTCAGGATAGGAAAACCTGAAAGGAGGCAAAAGGCAGGCCTTCCCGGCTCCCAGCTAAGGATGATCCAATCCAGGTGTCTGTAGGAGTGGGTAAACTATTTAGGATCTTGCCTCTAGGGGCACGCATTGCAGGATGCGTGGAACCTTCTGCCTTTGAAAAAGAGTTGTCGCCCCTAGCAGACTACCTCCTGTTAAACTATGGAATTCACTACCACAAGATGTAGTGAAGGCCACCAATTTGGATGGCTTTAAAAGGGGGGTGGATAAATTCCTGGAGGAGAAGGCTATCAATGGCTACTAGTCCTGATGGCTATGTGCTACCTTCACCAGTTGCTGAGGAACATGGGTGGGAGAGTGCTGTTGCACTCATGTCCTGCTTGTTGGCTTCCCATGGGCAGCTATTCAGCCACTGTGTGAACAGACTGCTGGACCAGATGGACCCATGGTCTGATCCAGCACGGTTCTTTTTATGTGTCTATGTTTGTATGTCCTTATCAGCAAAGGCAGTTCTGCCGGTTTGCAAAGACTCCACTGGAAATGGAAAGTGGGTGCCCTGCAAGCCAATAGACCTGATCTTCTCTGCGAAAGCATTATGGGTGAATGGAAATTTGCTGCTCTTTCCCTGCAGCCATTTTAGATGTAGAGCAACAATCAATGACCCTGCTTGGGATCTGACACTATCAGCACTCGACAAGGTGTAACAAAGGGAGCTAACCTCACAGACAATGGGAATGTGAGAGACATCTTCTTCTTCATCTTCCCTGTAAAATAAAATGAGAGCATTAGGATCACAGGCCCTTCTAGTTTCAAGAAACAGCTGTCTGTTTCCTGGCGTTCTGTCACACTCTGGTATGACTAAGAAACAGGACCCAGGATGAGGCTAGGCAGATGATGCCTCAGGGCTGTGGCAACAGGCACCATCTTGATTCTTAAGAGCTGGATTCTCAAGGGCAGACTACAGTTTTAAGCTCCTCTCCTTCAGTGGAATCTCACGTGCACCTTTTATTTGTAGGATATTCCGTTTGAGAGGACACCGTGGAATCCAGTGGAGGCTGGTGGCTCCAGCGTCAGAGTCGTAGTGAATTCATTCCGGGTTTCAGTCAGAACCTCTGCACCTTGGATAGCTCCTTTAGGCTTCTGAGTGATTCTGAATGAAAGCTTTATCACACCAGCCTTATAGTCTGCATTCACGGTGCATTGCCTGCAAAGGACTCACTTGACGTCTATGTTATAGTCTGCTTTCGGGACAAAGGACTCTGATGATGTCCAGCATGTCCAGCTGTGATCGCGGGTCTTCCCCCTCTTTTGGCGACGTATTTTGCAGTGCGGAAAGAACGGTTCTTCTTGAGCTCCGAGCAGCCACTGGGTGCGCAGAGGGATGACGAGGAGCAGAGCTGCCTCCCTCAGCAGCACCGTGGAGCCTGGCGCATGCCCAGCCCTCCCAGGTCATGCGCAGGAGCAAGAAGACAAGGAGCAAGGCCTCCCTCTGCAGCTCCCAAGCGGAGCCCAGTCCAGACCTCCTGGGGCGTGTGCTGGTGCAGGGCGGAGGCACAGAGGCTGGTGTGATGGAGCTCAACAACAACAGAAGCAGCAGCAACAACAACGGTATGGGATAATTCAAGGGAGAACCAGAATAAAAGTGTAGGTGGGATGAAGCTTTGAAACTCAGAGCAGATTCACTGCCCACTGACATGGGAGCCACCAGCCTCCATTGGTGGTACTCTTGTCATGTCCCGAGGGTGATGTCTTGTATGTGTGGTAGAGTAGGGCAAAATCAGGGATTGGGGCAGTGATCTTGTCACCAGTGACGCATCTGGTGCCAGTTTTGTGCCTGGTTGCTGTGTGTGCATGTGGGTGGATAGGTGAGGAGTGCCATTAGCATGCCGCTCCCTAATTGGAGCACACCAGCAATGATGCCATGGATGCTGTGAGACTGGTGGAGTTGCCATGTTTTCTGTCTCATTTGAAGTGTGGTTGTTTCTTTCTCAACTTTGCTGCCTGGAGTCTACAGAATCCCAACAACTCTACACTGACATTATGCTGGAGTAAACTGGCTGCCAACACAGTGGACCTATTTATTTATCTCTTTTTATTACCACCTAATAGCCAAAGCTCTGTGGGCAGTTCACAAACAAACCATAAAATCATAAACTACAGTAACAAGGTAAAACTCAGCTTAAAACCTTAAGTTTAAAACAGAATAAAACCACAGTAAAACCCAAGGGGCTTTTCTGCAAGAGGCGTTTGTTGTGTGCTTGTCATTCCCTAGTCATGATTGTTTATGGATCCTTAATGCCATGACCCTCTGTGTCTGTTTCACTTCGGTGTCTAACAAGCCCTTTCAGCTAGTTGTGTTGTTTTTTTAAGAGCAGGGAAAATGTGGCGTTTAATTGTAAAAGTGAAAGAAATCATGATTTCCTCTTGTGTGTCTGCACTATTCTGCTATACCACAGTGACACCTAGAGGTTATGTAGTGGAAAAGTAGGAAAAGGAACACTCCTTGTGTAGTGGTTGGATCTCAATGTTGTGATGAAACCGAAAGTAGATACAGAAGCTAACAGCCAATTAACAGCCTCGCGTAGAAAAGCTCAGGGTAAAAGCCAGCAGCAGTGCAGAGATCTAAAAACACACTAAGAATTTTTTTGAATCTGAAGGACTAAAATGCCTGGGAGAATAAAAAAAGACTTCACCTGACACTGAAAAGACTACAACGTAAGTACCAGGTAAACCTCTCTGGGAAGGACTTTCCACAACAGGGGTGCCACCACTGAAAAAGCCCTGACTTCATTCAATGAGGGCACCTGGAGAAGGACCTCTAAGGATCAACTTAGGGTATGGGCAGTTACATATGGAATGAGAAGGACCTTCAGACTCTGCCAACAAAGTTCTTTTGTTGTATGTTTCAGTCTCCTGTTAACAATAATTTATAAAGCTTGTAGCAGCAAATAATATCCAGACCTTGGATTATGTAAAGTTTACATACTGGTATAAATCAGATACTGAAAAGATACACACAAAATAGCCTCATTACCGCATTCTCCTTGTAGTCCCACAATCGAAGCCTCTGCAAAAACTTTTAGAGACCAACAGCAGGTGTAGCAGCCACATCTAGCAGTCAGTAAAGGTAGCAAGAAGCATCACAATGATATCTCCATGGCATCTCTTGGCTTCATCATTGTGTATCCTTATGGCCAGGAAAAACCCTGAACATGTAAGTCTACAAGAGACATTCCCCAAGGAGGCCATTTCTGTTAAGTGAAGTCATTTAGCAGTGGCTCATTCCTGAGTTGTATCACTCATGGCATAAGGTTACAAGCCAGAGGTCTATGCTGGACTTTTATATCTCCTGATCCAGTGGCAAGCATTGCTTCTCCTCTTTGGTCCTCCCTTGGTTCTACAATTAGGAGGCGGTCATAAGAATAGGGTGACCAACTGTCAGGATTTCCCCGGATTTGTCCTGGTTTTTGTTCTTTCCATGGTGTCAGGGGGGATTTTCTATAATTTTCAATAATGTCCTGGAATGACACACCTTCCCCTTTAAGGCTGCCATTAGCATGGCAGGAGGGAATGACATGCTTTCTTGAGGCACATCATTCCCCTCACCCTGAGCTCCAATTGAGGTTTTAAAGGGGAAAGTGGGTCATTCGTGGACATTATAGAAAAGGCCCCAATTGGAGTGGATGGTGGTGGTGCAGAATGAAATCCTTTCCCCTCCTCCACTCCAATCGGGTTCTTTAAGGTGGCGGGGGAATAACGTACTTTCTGCAGGACTCAGAAAGCTGCTTCCACACACACACACACACTAGGTGTCCTCTTTTTTGGTTTCCCAAATATGGTCACCCTACATAAGAATCCACCTTCAACAAAAGTGGCAAGATCATTTTCACCTTGCAAAGGGACGCCCCCCTCAAATAGCGCAACAGCACATTGGAATGTCATGTATATCTCAAGCGATCTTACATAAGAACATGGGAGCCATGTTGGATGAGACCAAGGGTCCATCTAGTCCAGCATTCTGTTCACACAGTGGCCAGACAGCTGTCGACCAGGAACCCACAAGCAGGACACGAGTGCAACAGCACCTTCCCGCCCATGTTCCCCAGCAACTGGTGTATATAGGATTACTTCCTCTGACACTGGAGGTAGCACATAACCATCAGGACTAGTAGCCCTTGATAGCCTTCTCCTCCAGGGATTTTATCCAACCCCCTTTTAAAGCCATCCAAATTGGTGGCCATCACTAGGGCAAGTGGGACTGATGGCAGGACCAGGGAAGGTCACTATGTGGTGTTTGAAGAAAAGATATGCTAAGTCCAATGTAACGCATTGTTTGGTGGACCAATGACACCCTGATGGCTGCATTGCAGACAACTAGCTCAATAGACACGCCCACATGTAGCAGCTGAACCTAGTTTTTCAGTTCCATTCTCTGTGTGTTTTGTTTATAGAGCCTACTCGGCCAGCTGGGCTTCTAAGCTTCCAATTATGCATGGCAGTTTCTTAGAACCCCCCATCCTCCACCCCATAATCTGTTTAATGCTCACATGTTTTTCTACTTTCTGGAATGCTTTGCTCTAGTTTCTCATGAGTAAATATTGGGAGACCTTAAATGAATGCCAACTGTCAAAAGCTAGAAAACTGTAGCATGTGGTTCAACTTTTTAGCATAAATACTTCTTTGCCCTGTATTGCGCAAACTCCAGACTTTGAGAGTGCATGTGGGAACTGTTTGGTGTGCCACATTGAAATCAGTCTAGCTTTTTACTCTGTGACATCACCTTTGGCCACAGCTATGGGCATTTTCATGGGATCCATCTGTCCTTGCCACCAAGCGATTTGATCTCAGTAACAATGTTTGTTGGAAGCCTTTGGTGTGCTAACTTTGAAATTATCATTTCTCCAAGGTAGATTGCCCAAACCATGAAACTGCAACTAGCCTACGGTGACCATATGGAAAGGAAGACAGAGCTCCTGTATCTTCAACAGTTGTGTAGAAAAGGGAATTTCGGCAGCATACAAATCCCTCTTCATCACAACAGGTAAAGCTGCAGGAGATATACTAAAGTGAACAAATACAAAAGAGGGCAGGGCTCCTGCACCTTTAACCATTGTGACAAAAAGGGAATTTCACCAGGTGTTGCATTCATACAAATGACACCTGCTGAAATTCCCTTTTCTATACAACTGTTAAAGATACAGAAGCCCTGTCCTCCTTTCCATATGGTCACCCTAAACTAGTCTGACAGAAAAATAGATAGATCCAATAGAGGCTTGTGGCTCTGATTTTGGTGGGGATGTGAATTCATTTCAGTCAGAACCAGCCAGAACTCTCAGGAGCTACGTAAGGTGCTGACCCTATTTTGGTGGGAAATATGTAACTGTCTTACTACAATCAGTTATCAGTATGCTAGAAAATGTGTAAAAATGTGCCCCCCAAAAGCAAAGGAAATGCTAGGAAAAACATGTAACTGTCTTACTACAATCAGTTACCAACAGTTTGAAACATACACCGCCTGAATCATTGTGCAAAATGGCAGGCTGCACGCTGCTGGGAGCCTTAGTGTTCATGTGCACACATTGACCTACATGCACACTAGAGTCGAGCATCCACATAACTCCCAATCCATCCATTCGCCCCAAGACTGAACTTCTAACGGACCTTGAGGGTAGAGATGAATCCTGAAGAATAACAATGTTTTCAACTCATGCTGTTTCAATAAGACATTACACACACACAACCTGCTCCAAAAGACAGAGTCAGTAATTTCCCAGGGCCCCTGAAATTAGGACCATCTCTATGAAATAGGCACATTTGGAAGTGTATCATGGTCTCCTAGTACATTTCAGCCTGAAATGTCTTTCCCTTCCCTGCCTCTCAGAATGGTTTAACTAGAGAATCTAAAAAAACCAGAGCAGCCGCCAAATTTTGCCTAACCTAACATGCAAGGTGAATTTGGAGGTTCTTGCTTTGGCCAAACATCTGATGAATTTTGAGAGAAGCTCAGGCATCTTACTTGCAGATAAATCCTATTGAATTCAGTGGGATTTAACTGCTGAGTAAATATGCACAGGTTTGAGCTGCACAACTAGCAGCACTTCACAGGAGTTTCATATATCCAGTACAATTGAGTTAGGGATATTTTTAACGAGCCATCATGCACACATTCACCTTTTCACACACTGTTTACTCAGATACTTTCTCCATAGAGTGGGTTTATGTTAGGGTGACCATTTGAAAAGGAGGACAGGGCTCCTGTATCTTTAACAGTTGCATTGAAAAGGGACTTTCAGCAGGTGTCATTTGTATGCTTGCAGCACCTGGTGAAATTCCCTCTTTATCACTGTAGTTAAAGCTGCAGGAGCCCTGCCCTCTTTTGTATATGGTCACTTTAGTATAGCTCCTGCAGTTTTAACTGTTGTGATGAAGAGGGAATTTCACCAGGTGCTGCAGGCATAAAAATGACACTGCTGAAATTCCCTTTTCTGTGCAACTGTTAAAGATATAGGAGCCCTGTCCTCCTTTCCATATGGTCACCCTATTCAGTTTAAGATCAGATGGAAAGTGTTGCTGGACCAGATCAACAGTTTATCTAGTGCAGTATCCTGTTTTCCACAGTGGCCAACCAGTGGCCTAGAAAGTCACAAATCAGTTACGTAGGGGATTGGCCATTCCTTGTTCGTGTTCAACGTTAGGTATTCAGAAGTATACCTGATGTTGTTTAATTGTTGTGAACCACCAAGAGAGTTTTGGCTATTGTGCGGTATAAAAATGCAATAAATAAATAAATAAATAAATGTATATTGCCTCTGTACATGGAGGTTCCATTTACTTATTTATTTATTTATTTATTTATTTATTTATTTAATACTTCAAACATACATTGATACAATAAAACAATACTAAATAATACATAAAATATTAGATAACATTTGGTAACATATATTCTAGCTTATTCTATTAACATAATCATATTTAACATAAAAGTGCTCCCCCCAACCACGGGATCTTATTCCTGTTTCCAAAATCTCATTGCTTCTTCTGGAGGTGCTTTCCCACTCCCCTTTGATAATACAAATTCTAGGAACTGTTTCCATATTCCCTCAAAATCATTTGTTTTTATCATTCCTCGTCTAACTTTTATATTACATGTTCATTTATCATTAATAGCAAGATCCCATGTTTCTTTATACCAATCTTCTATATGATAATCCCCTTGAACCTTCCAGTTCCTAGATATCATTAACCTTGCTGCTGTTAAGAAATTCATTATCAATTCTTTTGTCTCTTTACTACAATTTAATTCTCCATATAATGATAACAATGCCACTATAGGTGTCTCTTCAATCTCCATTCCTAAAATTACTTTTATCTCATTAAACACCATTTTCCATAATTTTTGTACAAATTCGCATTCCCACCACATATGTAAATATGTTCCCTTTTTTTGACAACCTCTTCAGCAATTTGCTGAATTCAACTTATTTATTTTATTTAATCTCACCGGGGTTAGATACCAGGAGGTTCCACTTAGCTGAGCTGTCATGCTACTATTAGTATTATTGTTGTTACTATTGTTTTTTGGCTGCCCATCACCACATGTTCCCTGGGCAGCTTACAAACCAAAAAATACAATACAATATTAATTTACAAGATCATTTAAAGACACACACACATCCAAAAAGGTAATAAAATGCAGCATCAACTCAATTTTACCAAATAGAAGCTTCATTTACAAAAGCTCATTTAACAAAATCAAACACAGCTTGCACAGTGAGAGCCCAGATTATGATTGTTTAATATGCTGATTGTGTAAAAGGCCTGGCATCAAAAAAGAGAAAAAGCCATAGTTACAGTGCCAGGCAAGCCTCCATTGCAAGAATGGGGAATGTATGATTCTCCTAGATGGCGTTGAACCGCTCTGCTGGTTAGGGCTGATGGGAGTTGCAGTCCATCACCACCTGGAGGGTCACATGTTCCCCATCCCTAATCTATAGGGAGGTTTTTCCACGGCTGAGCTGCTACCACCAACAAGGCCCTTGATGGACAGGTGTGCACTCTAAGAATATGTCTACTACTCTTTTAAAGCCACCTGAGCTAGCGGCCATCAATCCCATCTGTTCTTTATATGTTGTTTGGTACTGGCACATAGTATACCTCAAAAGCAGGCAAGCTCTAACTCCCCAATTCTCCTTTTGGCTTTCAGCATTCTTTAAGGGATACATCACACACGTTAAGGATCGCCTTACCTGTATTCTTCTAGCTGGGTCACAAAAACATTTGTCCTCCTGTTTTCCACCTGTAGGAAGTATTGGGGGTCATTGTGCCTTGTCAGCATCAGAGAAGCCATGTTTCTTTAGAATAAAGGAGGGGTGGGGGGGAGATTCTGCCTGCAAGGGTTCCCGTGTACTGGGGTCTGCAGCAATTTCTCCCTTCGAAATAAGTTGCAGGGAAAGAGGTATGTTGGTGTCCTTTAAAAGCTTGTCCACACAACCAAATAAACACTGCTGCTTTAGCATCCCAGAGTCGTAGGCATGAGCAGCCAGTGAACCTTCATCTAGTTGCAAAGTTGGAAGCGCAGGGTTCAATGCGGGAGGTGAGTTCTCTGGGTTGCTACAGTTACCTATCTGCATTTCTCAGCTTTCAGTGTTCCCCTAGCAACCTGGGCACACAGTGTGGCTCAAGGCCTTGACCGCCTGGGGAGGGCTGGCCTCACATTTCCCCAGGGAGCTCTCTCTGCGGCATAGCTAAATATGCAACCAAAAGCAAGTGTTTCAGCAGCCACCTGTTAAATCACTCAGATGAAGTTCTGTTTGTTTGCTTGGTCTTGAGCACACATGAAAGGATGCACAGTGCAGGTGATTAAAATGAATAAATAGCAAACTTGGAAATGTTCAATACCAATTGGAAAATGGGAGGGAACATGGTCCAGTGGTTAGAGCACATGCTTTGCATACATTAGGTCCCAGAGTCGTAGTCTCTGGCATCTGCAGTGAAAAGGACCAGGGAGAAATATTTATCTGTCTAAGGGCTCCTCTACACAAGTGATTTATTCCACACTTGTGATTGGTCACTCAGGGAGGTTTTGGGGTGGATTTCCTGATGTCGTCAACAACCAGGACATCTCCTGCTGAAGCCTCTGGAAATCCTGGGATAAGAAGAACCACTTTTAAAGTGGTAATAGCCGGGAAACAGTAGGAAAAATCTACACTATTGGTTTTCTAAGGTTATGAATGGGTTACTATGAAGTACACCGTCACATGACACTGTGTATCTAACGCTGTATATGAGTTGAACTTATAGGTTTTATTTCATTGTCCCCTTTCGTTGTTGCTCAGAAGTAGCAGTTATATTGCTGTTATGTGCCTTGTTCTATCATCATTGGTTCTTTTCTGGAAATTTCAAAGTGAGTTGATCCGCCAATAGCTTCCCTGGGGGCATTTCCACTTCCGTTACCTGCCTTTAGCAGCGTTTTGCCTCTTGTCTTACTGCACTATTCTTGGTGAGGTGAAGGAAGGAGATCAGGAAGTGGGCGGAGCAAACAGAGCAGCTCAGCTAATCACAGAGAAAAGGCAAAAAAAAGCTACAATGATAGAACAAATAGTGTGCCCTGCTATAATGAATAAATACCAGTAAAGCTAAGGGTAAGTAATGCTACATTCCCTGAGTGTGCCCCGTGATGTTACAAACTGAAACAAATAACGCTAAAAATGGACAGAAAGAACGTTATAAGAGTAGTGTAGATCTGCCCTAGGATATTCCTCCACTAGATGGCACTGTCTCAGTAGAACTCAATGGAACTGAACAGAGGAGAAGTATTCAATTCAAACTCCTTGTCGCACCTCTCCTCCCAAGTAATTCAGCCCATAATAATTGCGCCAAAGAACAAGGAAGGAGAAAAGCCTCCAGTAAACAGTGTGGTTTCCCTTAATTTAGAGATGCTCTCAAGTTGGGGGAGGTAATAGGAAAAAGCAGTTGTGATGTGAGAAGGCAATGTGAACATGAGAAGCACTACCTTTCCTCGCTACCAATGCTCCCCTGTAATTCCCCCATCCCAAGGCATTTTGTCCTCTCATGAGGGTCTGAAATTTGCTCTCTAAATTAAAAAGTAAGCTAAGGCTATTGAAGCCATGCCATTCTTCTTTGCAGAATTAGGCGTGGGAAGATAAATCTTATCCTGATTGTGTGGTGTGCAAGCTAGGTTGTCAAGTCACTTCTTAGTATGTAGTGTGCAATGGTGTAGAAATTCCCATTGAGAACACACAAGCCAAGAAACTTGGCTGAGTCTGAAGTGGAAAAAAAAATACCCCTTGTGGATATTACAATATTGTAGAGCTTGCATGTAGTTCTGGTCACCACACGTAAAAAAAGATATGGTAGACCTTGAAAAAGTGTAGAAAAGGGCAACTAAAATGATCAAGGGGCAGGAGCAAATCCCCTGTGAGGGAAGGCTGCAACAGCTGGTATTATTTACCTTGGAGAAAAGGCAGAAGTGTACAAAATTATGCATGGTGTGGAGAATGTGGGTAAGGAGAATTTTTTCTCTGCATCTCATAATACTAGAAGCCAGATCATTCCATGAAGTTGATTGGTGGATAAAAGGGGGTTGGATAAATTACTGGAGGTGAAGGCTATCAATGGCTACTAGCCCTGAAGGCTATATGCTACCTCTACTATCAGAAGCAGTAAGCCAATATACACCAGTTGCTGAGGAACATGGGTGGGAGGGTGCTGTTGCACTCATGTCCTGCTTGTGGATCCCTGGTCAACAGCTGTCTGGCCACTGTGTGAACAGAGGACTGGACTAGATGGAGCCTTGGTCCCATCCAACATGGTACTTCTTATGTTCTTCTATAAGATCACTTGTGATATACACGACATTCCAATGCGCTGTTGTGCTATTTTGGGGGGTTTGTAAGCTGAACATTATTTTGCCACTTTTGCTAAAGGTGGATTTAGAAACTTTTGACCCTGATCTGGGGCGTGAATAAAATCATGTCTGCTAAGTCAAACTTGGAACCTGCTTCCGTATTACAAAGATTTATTTGGTAGATCAGAATGCACCTCTTATATGCATGCTGAGCAGTGTCTTTTTATATGCATACCACACCTGAATCAGAGAATTACTTGAAAGAAGCCAAGCAATGAAAGGATGAAGAACAGAATCAAGACTTGTCTAGTTTAGCACACAATCATGGTCCTATCCTGTCCTCCTTCTTGCTAACAATGAAACTCAGGGCTCATCTACACCAAGCAGGATATTCCACTATGAAAGCGGTATATAAAAGGCAGGGGCCACACTAATGCTTTATAGCAGTATTGAAGAGCACTGACAATTTGGGGGGCCCATTGACATGAACCATATACCACTTTCATACTGCTTTCACAGTGTTATATCCTGCTTGATGTAGATGTGTCATGGGTCCCAACAGTTGTCAGTGCACTTCAGTACTACTATAAAGCATTAGTGTAGCTCCTGCCTTTTATATATCACTTTCATACCACTTTCATTGTGGAATATCTTGCTTGGTGTAGATGAGCCCTCACACACATTTTGAAGGCTCTGTCAATAATTTATTCAGAATAGCTGCTCATTCAGAGATTCTAGTGGTAGTAGGAACATATATTTTACCATGAATGTATTCATATATTACTTTTAGACCACTTTCTTAGAAAGTCCTCCTAGTTGTTAACAATAAAATCTATTGCAATCAGCAGCCCTGGCTCTGGGATATTATGAAAATTGACAAGATAAGCAGTGCAAAGTGTTGCAGAGTGTTGTTGTTGTTGTTTTATGTGGAACATTTGTATGTGGCAGGATCTATGTTGCTGCTTTATAATGGTATTGAAGTTCAGGACACATTCCACATACCATTTTCAAACCACTTTCGAAGTGTTGTATCCTGCTTGGTGTACATCTGGTCCCACTCTTCAGCAAAAAAGGCTTTCAGAGGACTAAGAAAACTTGTTCTACTGTCTTTTGTGGTTTCCAAAAAACCTCTCCTACTTCCAACTGCTGTACAGTTTGTTTATCCCAGTATTCGATATAATCCAGGAACCTGCCACATTGGTGAAGTATATGGTTATTTTTAACCAAGTTAAATGTTACACACCCTCATGGCATGTTGTGCAATAGATAACCTCTAGTGTCATCTGACATTTTGTCCAGACGCTTGTGCTAAATTTAACTTCTTGGGAAAGATATAGGGCAAACAAGTTTTTCAAAACAGGGTAGTGACACGGAACTTTGATTCTGCGAAAATAATTTTTAAAAAATGAATCACACACTCATCGAATTGTTTTGAGCTGCTTAAATTGTTTTACGTTTTGTATATTTGAATTTTTAATGCTGTATTTTATCTTGTGAATGGCTGTGAATCTCCCAGAGAACTGTCCCTGTTGTGGGGTATAGAAATGAAATGAAATGAAATGAAATAAATAAAACAATCTCCAGGCCCGGAAGCAGCATGCCACTGAAAATCAGCTGCTGGAAGAAACAGGCAGAGGAGACTGTTGCCTTTGTACGTTACTTGGGAGTTCCTTGGGAGTTCCTGGGTGGCCATTGTTGGGCAAGACTGGGACGCTGGGCAAAACAGTCCTTTGATCTCATTCGCACAGCCCTTCTTGTGTACTTATGTAAACTAGCTTCAGAAAAGGCTGATTTGGAATGGAGAAGTGGTGAAAGGGGGGCATGCTAAATCCATCCCCTACGCTTTGCTTTTCCACTCCCAACTTTTCCCCATAGATGGCCACGTGTCCTCTTTTACCCAAGACTATCCTCTATTTTGAAGGCATCCTTGATTTGAAGGCCTGAACAGTCCAGTTTAAAGATAAAGCACCATCGGAAGAAAGAGCTGGTCCTTGAAGGTGTCCATCAATGGAATAGCATATTTTGTTTTCTTCATCTTTCCAAATGTTCACCTAGAGTCATATGGTGGAAGGAGACATGGCTGCAGACAGGGCTTTGCTGTAGAAAAGTAGTGGGAAGAGATAGTTATGTCTGTACACACACACTACCCCTTCTTCATTACAACTTAGCCCTTTTCAAGCTCTATGTGGGGCTGCTTTTGAAGATGGTTCGGAAGCTGCAGCTTGTGCAACATGCAGCAGCTGGATTGATATCAGGAACCAGAAGGTTCGAACATGTAAGACCAATTCTGGCCCACTTGCATTGGCTGCCTGTACATTTCTGAGCCCAATTCAAGGTGCTGGTTTAATGTATAAAGCCTTACATGGCTTGGGACCACAATACCTGATGGAACGCCTCTCCCGACATGAACCTACCCATACACTACGCTCAACATCTATGGTCCTCCTCTGGGTGCCTACTCTGAGGGAAGCTCGGAGGATGGCAACAAGGGAGAGGGCCTATTCAGTGGTGGGTCCCCAATTATGGAACCATCTCCCCGACACTGCTCGTCTGGCACCAATATCGTTATCTTTTCAGTGCCAGGTCAAGACTTTTCTCTTCTGCCAGGCATTTAACAGCATGTGTTGATATTTTTAACTGACCTAGAATAGTTGATATTGCATCTAATCTGTTTTTAGGCTTTTTATGGTTTTAAATGTTGTATCCGAAAGAGAAAGGAAACCCCAAATAACGAATGAGCAAAAAGGCAAGGAGTGGAGCCAGGATTTATTATTGCTTATGCATTTCAGACTATATAGAGTCCTTTATCAGGGCAATCTAAAGGAAATTTTAAAAAGATATAATTTTACAAAAGTAAGGAATTGTACAATTATAAACGCTCATACAATATAGTTTAAAACAGTTTTCTAAAATTCATTGTGATGAGATGCCAAGATTTATTTATTTATTTATTGCATTTATATCCCGCCTTTTTTCTCCCAAGGAACCCAAGGCGGTGTACATAATCCTCCTCCTTTTCTCCATTTTATCCTCACAACAGCAACCCTGTGAGGTAGGCTGGGCTGAGAGTCTGTGACTGGCCCAAAGTCACCCGGTAGGTTTCCATGGCCATGTGGGGACTAGAACCCGGATCTCCCGACTCCCAGTCCAACACCTTAGCCACTACACCACACTGGCTCTCTCTCTATAACAATTCATGTAAAATAATTAAAACAATTTAAAATAAAGTGAAATCAAAAGGTATATTTCATATTGCAAAGATAGAAATACTTACTCATATAACAATATAAACTCACTTCTCTCCTGAGCAATAGTGTCCTGTGTGTGTTGAATTGCAGAGGAATGTCAAGTATATAAGAACTGTCCCTAATTACTGACTGTGCTTTCACATAACGGGGTAATTTGTCATTGTTTTGTCATGTTTGCCTCTTTATCTCCGCTACTGTTGATGGCTGCTAATTAAAGGAGTCCCCACCCCCATATTTCTTCAAATCAAAGAACAACACTTTAATTAAAATTTCCATTCAACCCTCATAGTGAGACATAAATGCTATTTGCCAAGCAAAGACAAACTTAGACGGCATGGTGTTGGCTCACTGAGGCAGTGTATGGTGTATTTGTTTACATTTGCCTTCATTTTGCTTCAGTTCCTGTTGCGTTTGTAATTCCATGCTCTGCCCCAGCTTTGTCGACTCCACCTTCCTTTCGAAGCTGTGTACATGACCTTCTAGTGATATTTACCCAGAGCAAGTCTGAGACTGTAATAACAGTGAGTTCCCCTAAGGTTTGACTTGTCAGCTTGAGTCAGCAAGCAGCTAAAATGGTGTTGAGGAGCTCAGATAACTGTATTGCTTCCCTGGGTGACTCTCTGTCAATTGGAACCAAAGCACTCTTCATACAAGATGTATTTTCATACATGATTATCACCTCTGTGTTGGGGGTGAGGACACATACAAAAGGTGGGCACTGTCATTTGTGAAGTAGGCACATACCGTACATCTCTTTTGCCATGAGTACGCTCCCGTTAAAGCAGGAAACCGTGGACTGGCATGAAAGTGAAAAATCATCCAAATGATGAATCAAAGGTTTCTCTTGCAGAAGTGAATCTAAAAAATTTAACCAGAATTCACACCCACTCAGCTAAATTTACATGTTCCATTTACAAGACCTGACTTTCCAGATTATAGGGAAGTAACAGTACTCTTTCCCCACACACCTACACCAAGCAGGATATAACACTATGAAAGTGGTATATGGTATGCGTCAATGGGCCCCAACAGTTGTCAGTGCACTTCAATATCCCTATAAAGCAGTAGTGTGGCTCCTGTATTTTATGTACTGCTTTTATACCACTTTCATAGTGGAATATCTGCTTGGTGTAGATGAGCCCATAGTCACTTTTTTTTCCCATTCACACACCTGGGCACACACCTGGGCAACTATATTTCTAAATGTTAGTATCTGAGTGCAGACATACAGGAGCCTTCCCAAAACTGGTGGCCTCCAGGTGTTATGGACTTCAACTCCCATCAGCCCCAGCTAGCATGTTTAGTGGGTGGGAATACTGGAAGTTGTAACCCAAAACATCTTGATGGCCTGAAGTTGCACGAAAGGCACAAAGTGGGATGGAGGGAGGTGAGATACATCCTATCCTGGCAGAAAAACAGTGTGTATCTATATGTTTTCACCAGGGAGGAAGAGGGAGCATTGGCTTGAGAAGAGGTTTAAATTGGCAAAATGAGCACCATGGTCCTGATTCGCCTTAAGGGGGCTTTGGCTGTTCTTAACTTAAAAAAAACAAACTCCAATAGCTTAGGGTGACCACATGAAAAGGAGGACAGGGCTCCTGTATCTTTAACATTGCATAGAAAAGGGAATTTCAGCAGGTGTCATTTGTGTGCATGTTGCACCTGGTGAAATTTCCTCTTCATCACAACAGTTAAAACTGCAGGAGCTATACTGCGACCAGATTTAAAAGAGGGCAGGGCACCTGCAGCTTTAACTGTTGTGATGAAGAGGGAATTTCACCAGGTTCCCCAAATATACAAATGACACCTGCTGAAATTTCCTTTTCAGTATAGCTGTTAAAGATACAGGAGCCCTGTCCTCCTTTTCATATGGTCACCCTATTCAATAGCTCCTATTCTTGGACCATTCACATCATGTCGAATCTGGGCCTAAAATAAAGGAAAATGCAGCACCAAAGCAATTCTGAAACAAGAAAAGCTGTATTCTACAACTGGTACAAAAATGCTGCAAATCAAGCAAATTACCAAGCATGTGGTTGATCTGCATCCCCCTCCCCGCACTTCTTCTAGGCGTAGTGGGAAGAGTCCTGCTCAGCTTCCTTCCCCATCAGGTTCTACCAGTTATTGCTAAAAAAAACAAAAGCAACCAACTTCTTTTAAATGTATTTTATGGTGTTTTGTATTTGTGTTGTACCCTGCCTTGATCCAGCGGGTAAGAAATAAATGTATTATTATTATTATTATTATTATTATTATTATTATTATTATTATTATTTCAGTAAAGAATAAAATGTGATGTTCTCATAGCACTGATTTCAAAATATGAAATGCTGTACTTCTTCTATGCTTGTGTGGAATTGAACAGACACACAGCACTGTTGAACAGGCACATGTTGAAGCACACAATCACAGTGCACTGTGTTCTGCTTATGACAATAACAGCTCCATGGTTCCAGTTTGATCACAATTAGGGTGACCGTATGGAAAGGAGGACAGAGCTCCTGTACCTTTAACAGTTGTATAGAAAAGGGAATTTCAGCAGGTGTCTTTTGTATGCATGCAGCACCTGGTGAAATTACCTCTTCATCACAAGGGTTAAAGCTACAGGAGCTTTGCCCTCTTGACCAGATACACAACAAACCATCATTCAACAAACCATGGTTAATTCAGCCATGGTTTGTTGTTATGTGTGAACCAGGTCACTGGGGGAAAACCCATTCACAGACAAAGTAGAAGTTCCCTTGATGCACCTCATGCACCTACATATCATGTTTTCCCTTCCTTAGCTACAGGAGAGGAGGCCTATCTCTTCCCTTCCCAGCACATACACACACCCTGGTGCCAATGGGATCTTTTTATCTATGCATTCTAGCCTCCTGTGCGCATAGGGATTTCCAATTGTGCTGGGGAGGAAAGAAATAAGCATATAATTGAAGCCTGTAATTCATTAAGGGAAAATACATAGCTGCATGCTACTTGTCACGGGAGCATCTAGTTTGGTCTTCTGAGTCAAGAACAAGTTAGAAGGGATTGCGAGATGTCATGCTGACCAACCGCCAATCCGTAACTATATACAACAACAACAAATCTTTATTGCAGTCAATAGACCATTCCAACCATATCACATGGGCATTCAGGCAGATGTTAGTTGTGGTTTCATCATCTAAAGTAGGGGTGGGAAGCCTGTGACCTTCCCGTTGTTGTTAGATCACAGCTCCCATTATCCCTGACCTAATAATAATAATTTGTGTAGGAAGACTAAGCTCCACCCACCCCTGTTTCATTGACCTCAGCCTGGGGATAGTCAAATCTTCTGCACACGCTTGAGGCTACTAAAACAAGAGTTGCAAATGACACCCTCTGTTTCAAGCCCCAAGCCTGAAACGTTGGAAGGTAGCGAAACACCTGGCCAAAATGCACTGAAATTAGTACTGAAAGCTACCTGGAAGGAGGCACACACAGATCTAGAGGTAGATGAGCCATTTATTAAGATGAGGAAAGGAAAAAGGAATAAAAGGTTATACAAAGAATCAATGGAGGCTGGTGGCTCCGATGTCAGTGGGGCAGTGAATACTCTCTGGGTTTCAGTCAGATCCAGTCACCTTGGATAGCTCCTTTGGAGTTCTCCCTGGTTCTAGCTGAAACCTGGAGCGGATTCACTGTTCCACTGACAATGGAGCCACTAACCTCCACTGTAAAGAATTACAGAGAACCTTTGAAGCAATACCCCTGGCAGAATAACAAAACTCCAGCTAATCCTACCCTAAGTATTACCGAAGTAAGGGTCTCCTACAGCACAGAGCCCCAGCCAGGATCCCTCAGATACCGAAAGCACTTCATTTGCCTTTTTTTTAATCTTCCAGCTCCTGGCAATTCAAGGAAAATCGCCTGCAGCCAGTCCCAGGCTAGTTCCAGTACTTCTCCCAGACCCTGAGTGGAAGGGGTGGTATTTTCTCACAGGAACCCAGCTGAAACCATTCGGCCCATAGTTAATGAGGCCTGACCACGTCCTTGAGCGTTGGCGCTGCCTTGAGATGATAAATTCACAGGTGGTTACGTGACTGTGTGCCAGCAGGACTCGGCCCGACAGGGCAACAAGAGGGAACTTTTGGACACGATCCCTCCATCAAGAGTCAAAGTGCCCAGAGTGCCATTCTGGACACAATTATTATTGGATTGTTTAATCCTAATATGTATTTATGAAAGTGAGATGTCTTTATGTGTATGGTTATTTCAATCTTCTTTTGACTTGTAACTGTTCGTTATTTAGAAACAGTGCTAAATTTTATAATTTAATTTTGTGAGCATGGTTTTACCATGGAAAAGCAGTATACAATTAAAATGATGATGTTGATGATGACTACTGCTATTGGCCATGTCGGCTGGGGCTGATGGAACTTAGAGTCTAACAACATCCAGAGGGTTACAGGTCCCCCTCGCTTAATCTAAAGGGCACAGGAGGAGCTAGGGCCAAAAAGGCAAGCTGAGGTAAGTGTTTTGTGTTGCATTGCACTAGTCTAAGCTTTGGGGAAGCCAAACCAGTGTGTAACAGTAAATAGCTCCTAGTTATGCATTTGTATGTGTGAAATTGTTCTACCGTTTCCACCACCAACTGCTACACAAGAACCATTACAAAGATATTAGACAGCAGGGGAGAATCCGCACGTCGTTCTCAGGCCGCTTCTAAGCGACCCCAGTGCGGCCCCAAAGCGATAGTGTAACTTACCTGGAGAAGAGCCGAGGAAGAGACGTCCTTGCCGCCACCGTCGCCGCCACCCAACTCCCTCCTCGCCGGCTGGCGAGGAGAGCTCAGGGGAAGAAGGCGGAGTGGAGCTCCACCCCGCCTTCTTCCCCCGAGCTCTCCTCGCCGGGGGAGAGCACATTACTGCCTTGTGTCAACCATTTTCCAGCCTGGATAGCCCACATTCACTCCTCCCATGTAACACCATTGTTGCCGCTTTGTAGCAGTGATTCTGCAGGTTTTGGGGTTAATCAATAGCAAAAGCAGTGCCATATAAGTCCCCCCCACACCTGATTCTCAAGACACCCCTGAAGCGGCAGGAACTTGTGTATTAATTCCTGCAGAAGACATTTACAATCTTTTACAAATACTACATTAGAATTTCAAGTAGATGCGGTACTGGAGGAAATTATTATTACAGCCACTACAATGCTAATAAAGACTAATTATCGTTATACAGCATTCCCAATTTGCTTAGCTTCTTTTTGGCACCTATTTAATTCAAACATGCAAAAGGCAGTGCAATTTCTACACTGGACAGTAATTTAAATGTGTTTGTGTGTTTTATAAAAACAAATGTAAGAAAACAAGCTATTAATAGCTGAAAACCATAACCTTTCTGTGTGAGCTTGAACATTTTTACTTTAAAAATAGAGCTGTCAACAGTTACCGCCAGAAAGGACAGTCACCTTTAATATTTTCTTTTCATTTGTTAAATGTCTCAGCTTTAGTTTCAAAAAACTGTGAATTCAAGTGGCGGAGACTTTGAAGTCAAGGAATGGAGCAAGAACTTCCCTGTTCTGGCAGTTATGAAATGGATTGTAATGAAATAGGTGACATCAAAAAGTTGAAAAAAATAGTCATAGGTCATGTGACAACCTGAAGCATCATTTTAAAGTTTGCTTTAGGTACATATCACCATCAGCATTGGGAACATCTGTGTGCAACTCCCCGTCATGGCGAACCTTAGAACAGATGGCAGCTTCTTTTGTGGTATAAATTTTTATTGTTCCATGAACATACATGCCATAAAAGCGAGACATTACATCTAAGGAAAACCGGGGGGGGGGGGGGGAGAAATGAAAGAAAAAAATAAAGAAAAAGAATATATATACACATACATACACACACACACACCAAGGTTAAGGTGTATTTTCGGCTCTCTACACATCAAAAATGTGAATTCTCTCCTTGTTTAATACATTTAACACAATAATCAATTTCTTTTCTTTCTTTTACATTAACTATATCTCATACACTGAATCCACAGAAAAATACATTATTTTTCTCTGTTCCTTGCAAAAATTCTATCAGAGGTTTCCATTTGGATATAAATGTGGCTGTTGATTTCTCTGTGGCCTTTGCTAGACCAGCTGTGGCTGATTCCCAGGATCGCCCCTATGTGTCCAGATGAAGCACAGGGAATCCTGGGCTCAAGCAGGGATCAAACCTCGCTGGGCCCGGGATAAAGCCTACCCCTTTGGGCCCGCGTTTTCTCGCAGTCTCGGGCTCAGCCCGTTCTGCGGCATTTCCCGGCTACGTGCAATTACTTGCGAGTAGCCGGGAGGAGCCGCGCATGGGGCACAGCGCACCCCAGGAGCACTGCGCCCATCGGGGCAGGGTGGGAGGAGCAGGAAAACCAAGTTAATTTAAAAAAACCCACTTACTTGAGCGCACGAGCGTTCATGCACATCGCCCCTTTAAGAAAACACGCAAAAATGGTGGACGCAATGGGTCCTTCCTTCTGCTCGTCATGTCAATGTCTAGACTAGGGCAAGAGCCCACAACAGTTGCCTCACAGGCTCTTCCCTTCTCCGTCGCGGATTTTAAGGTAGGTCTAGCAAAGGCCTGTATCATATTTATTCAATATGTATTCTTCCATTGTTGGCGATGTTTCATTTTTCCACTTCTATGCATACAATAATCTCGCTGCCGTTGTCATATACAAAAACGAAGTTAGCTGGCAGCTTCTCAGTGAAGTAGCTTCAGCCCCTTGCCTGACATCATGCACCCAGGCTGACCGTTGGATCTTCCCGGACAGCAACGAAGGTAGGGTTGGTATCAAAAGCAGGCATGGCTGGACATCTGTGGAGGGGGCTCACCCCAGCAGGGCCCCCTTCAATGAAGGCTGATGGCTCCGATGTCAGCAGGGCAGTGAAACCACTATTTGTTTCAGTCAGAAGCTGTCAGAAGCTCTAAAGGAGCTATCCAGGGTGTGAAGCTCCTTGGATAGCTCCTTTAAAGTACTGGCTGGTTCTGACTGAAACCTGGAGTGGATTCACTGCCCCGCTGACATCGGAGCAACCAGCCTCCACTCGCCCCATTGGCAAGAGCCCCCTGGAGTTGCCCCTCTTCTTCGCCTTTGCAACCTAGTTGTTCTCCTGCCTCTAGCTCTGGCTGAGATGGTGGTGGTGGTGTTGAGAAGGCGCAGTCGATGCCACCGCCTCCTTGCTCCCTGGCTCTCAGCCTGTCAACCAAGCAAGTGGTAGCAATGATAAGAAAGAGCAACAGCAGCTGGAACAATGGCAGTGAGAAGTCTGGCTTACTGAAGGAGGGTTTCCACTGAGGATGTCTTCCAATGAGCCCTCCAAAACCTGGAGCTGGCCCTGGGAAGAGCTATAAGAGGGCT
This sequence comes from Elgaria multicarinata webbii, assembly GCF_023053635.1. Taxonomy (NCBI): domain Eukaryota; kingdom Metazoa; phylum Chordata; class Lepidosauria; order Squamata; family Anguidae; genus Elgaria; species Elgaria multicarinata. The sequence continues at coordinate 158,598,091 of NC_086172.1, read as the reverse complement.
TCTTGTTGAGTCTTGCTCGAGCAGTGAGATCTTCCTGAGCTCTGTCTAGCATGTTCCTGCATTCTTGGCTATTCTTCAGTTCCAACTTGCTCCTCAATCCTGCCTCCTGGTTTGTTGTCTGGTTCTGATTTATTCTTCAGCCTGACTTTTGCCTTGCTTCTTGAACCTGCTTCCTGGCTCGTCCTTGTTGTGTTTCTCAGAAAACTCCTGCTTTTGATGGGAGGCAAATGACGAGGCTTGCTAAGTAATCCACAAAGCTTTTATTAAGCAACAAACATCTCTTCTACCTGAAGGGAGCCTAATCTCTTAGAAACTTCCCCCTAGGCAAAACTATGCAAACTAAGCAAGACAATTGTCCACTCAAGAAGAATAGGAAGCCTGTTCCCAAACACCCGTAACTTCAGAGAGCCTTGTGTGGAGGCAGGTTCTGGCGCAATCCTAGACAGACCAACTTTCTCACTCCTTCCTTCCGCTCTGTGCGTTTTAGCTTCCGGTGGACCCTAGCATCAGCTAGCTTGTCGGGACGCTCTCCTATGGAAGAAAGCTCAATTCCCACTGAGTGTGTAGGATTTGGCCTTGAGGATTTAAGCTCTGGAGAAGACTGGCCCCCAGCTGGGGTATCACCCATGAGAGCTTCCTCCCCCAAAACAGGGGCAGTAGGGTTAGACATGACAGTCCTCTGGTTTTGACTTTGTCTTTGGTCCTGACTACTGGCTGGTCTTATGGCTCCTGGTTTCTGGCTGTTGGCCTATCTTAGACTGTGCTGCCCTTGATGGTCAGGAACAAGAGGCCAGATTTTTCTAATGCTCAGTGCTGTAGATCAGTCTCAAGGACGTCCTTTATCATTGCTGAAAGGTCTTGTCTTGGCACAAACAAATAGCTCCCATAGTCTGAAGTCTCACCCTGCTCTGACGGTCAGCTGTATTTGATATTTCTAAGCAAAGTAATGCCTTTGCGTTCCTTGTTGCAACCAATGATGTCTTCACAGCCTGCAGAGTTCAAAGAATAGCACAAACAGATGCTCTCCTTGATAGATGCATGCCTTGAATGCAGAAAGGATGACCTATATTTTGTTCTAGGAATGACAGGAAATGTCACGTCTGAGACACTGCAATGCAGTTAGCTTGTTCAGGAAAGCAGTTTAGTGTAGGGAAGAGTCCCTTGCTTTATGTGCTACGTTTTGACAAACTTTAGCCATTTGAACAAACATGCTGCATCGAACAATGGAAAGTCTGCTGGTCAGCATTCATCCGCACCAGGCAATAGTTGGCTTTATACCCGCCAAACTATCACAGAATACTGAGCAAACTTTTGAATTCTCCATTCTTAGTTGGGCTGGATGTTGAACAACATAAAGGTAAACCTAGAAGTTCTTCAGTCAAAAAATGGTCCTTTGTCTTTCTTTTAGGTGCAACCTAAGAGAAAGACAATCACATCAACTAATAGGACCTAATCCAATTTACAGTGCAATTGTATACATGTTTGCTCCCTCAGAAATAAGTGGCATTGCATTCAATGGGACATATAGCAGGGGTGGGCAACCTATAGCCCTAGTGCTACATGTTGCTCTTGGACTAATTTCATGCGGCCCCTAATTTCTCAACAGCCTAATTTCTGTTGGGAGTATTGCAACTGCATCTGCAAGTTACAGGAAGGGGGCAGTGTTGCAGTTAGTGAATTCACTGGAATTTTGGGTATAGCTAGCCTTAGGATCTCTATAGTCCACAGTGTGGTTTCCTGTGATTTTCTTTCTTATGGTCCTCTCCCACTCTCCAATTTCCACCATTGCTGGGAGCACACGTGTTTGCTCTCATTCCGTAATGGAACACAAAGTGGGCTGAAAAAACTCTTTTCTATCTCTATACCATACCTGCATAATATATGCAAGGATACTTGTGAGTTAAACTGTTTTATTTCCCTCACTGAAGAACAGTGTAGTCTCCTTTTGTTATTCTGAGATAGCTTTGTGTGTATGTGGGACTGGTAAGTGCTCATTCTGTTTCACCTTTTTGCTTTTCTCTGCTAGTTGTCTTCCTTACAGGAGGCCTCATTACAAAATAATCCCACCTCTGGCAAGAACGATTTATCCCTTCCCTGGCAGCCCACTGGGCAGGAAGAAAAGGGAAAGAAAAAGGGAAAAAAGGTGATCCAGCCACTCTTGCCTATGGCCCTGCCCACCTCTGGTTTTGCCCTTGTCCATGCCGCCATGTGGGTACAGCCCTGGCCAGAAAAAAAGGTTCCCACCCCTTTTGTTTTGAAACATTTCTTCTTTTGCTGCAATTTTCCTGTGGTAGAGGCAGTCCTCTGGCTGCAGCAATCTTGCCCCACAATATATCTCCAGAGATGGGTGCTACCTGTATCCCTGTATGTAGTGCCCTTCCTCAGTAGCATTGTGCAATGATAAGATGACCCCTGATGGAGTAGGGTTATTGCCACTTCTGAAAAACAAAACAAAAATGTTAAAAAGAAATAAAGGGAGAGAAGTTTTAAAAGAACACTGGTACAGGCGCTAGTAACCTCAAGATTGGATTATTGCAATGCGCACTATGTGGGGCTGCCCTTAAGGCTGCTCTGGAAGCTGGAGCTGGTGCAGAATGCACTTGTCAGGAGCTGCCCCTTTGCAGCATGTAATATCTTTGCTGAGGAAATTGCACTGGCTGCCTATTCGCTACTGAGCCAGTTTAAGTTTTTTTATACTAGTGTACAAATCCCTAAACAATTTGGGACCAGGATACCTGAGAGAGCTCCTTCCTCACAATCAACTTTCCAGAAACTGAGGACATCAGAAGGCATGTTCCTGGTGGTTCCGCATGGAACTATGGCCCAATTGGAGTCCAACCAGAGAAGAGCCTTTAGTGTCGTGGCCCCCTTTCTATAGGTTACAGGGAAGAAAAGCACCACTGGACGGATGATGAACGGGATGCAAGCTCTGGTGCTGCTGAAAACAGTTAAAATCTTTGATGGTTCTTTTTTATATCAAAGTCTTGACATTTCGGATTTAATAAAATCCTTCCTCAGGAGATACAACAGATAAGATTTAAACAGTTAAAAATACAGACAGACATATGGAACAACACCCGCACCGAAACAAGCTTTGTTCAAATATTTGTTGCTTTCAAAACCAAGATTTGTTTTGAAGACCAACAGAAGATTGCTTTGTTAAAATATTAGACTTCAACTACATAAAGTGTCGCAAGGAACAACATAAATTACAAGCCCTCCTGCAAATTTTATACAAAGTTCTCTGATAGCTTATACTAGAGAACTGCACAGCAAAATATCAAACGTGTTATTAGATTAATAGGAACTGACCTGACGCTAGAGACAGGCTGCTAAAAACCACAACCTGTTCTTGCATGACTTTAAGAACCCTCGCACCAAAGGGGTTAAATGGCTCTTTAGAATTTAGCACTTACAATCAGTTTAAGCAAAAGGATCGCCACATTTAACGTCTGTTCGATCTGACATTCCATTCTGAGCTGAGCAGAATCACCTTAAAATGCTCCACTAGAGCTGTTGAATGCTATATAATTATCTCAAATAGGTAACACTTGACCTAGACTCGTCATCATGTGTAAGAACTTTTTGGCAAAACGCAGTTCGCCAACAGAATGCCTAGAAGAAAGAAAAGCTCAAGATTTTTAACGTACAAGAAAAGGTTGTTATCTACCATAGGCCTATCTAGTCTAGGTCAACATTCAGTTTCCGACTGTAGCCAACCACGTGCCTCTGGGAAGTCCACAAATGGAATGTGAGGGTGGCAGCCTGTTCTCCATCAACTGGAATGCAATGGCATGTTGCCTCTGATCTTGGAGCTAGTATAGGTCCATCACGGACAGTAGCCCTGGATAGCCATCCAGTGAACAGTTTAAGAAAAGAATTCAAATGTGAAATTGCAGATCTTCTAACAAAAGCATGTAACTTCTCCCTAAAACCAACCTCTATACTACGGGACTGGAAAGTAACTAAAGGTAGAATTTGTAGTAGTTGTATATGGCACTATTGTTGTTGTTGTTGTTGTTGTTAGATTTATATCCTGCCTTTTTCCTCCTTACAGAACCCAAGGCAGCATACATAATCCTCCTCCTCTCCATTTTATCCTCACAACAACAACCCTATGAGGTAGTTTGGGCTGAGAGTCTGTGACTGGCCCAAAGTCCCACAGTGAACTTCTGTGTTCGAGTGGGGACTAGAACCTGGCTCTCCCGACTCCCAGTCCAGCACTCTAGCCACTATACCACACTGGGGTCACAGCTAGACCTAAGGTTTATCCTGGGATCATCCAGGGTTCACCCCTGCCTGAGCACTGGATCCCCTGTGTGTCACCTAGATGAACAGGTTTGACCCCTGGACGATCCAGGGATAAACCTTAGGTCTAGCTATGGCCCATCTCTCAATTTCCCTCCCTTAAAAAGTCAGTTCAGGCTTTCCTGTTTGTGAAGGCAGCAGTTGTAGTACGATGATGTGGACAGAATGTAGGACTTATATTGGGCATATCCAAGTTCAAGTCCTTGCCTGGGTGTGAGTTCACTGGATATCCTCGGTCTTGTCACTGTCTCCCAGACCAATCTACTTTGCAGGGTTGTTTTGATGATAAAATGGTAACAAAACTGAGGCCCCTTTCAGAAGACATGAGCTCCTGAGGAGGGGGGACCTATGTCCCTGATAATGGGCTCATTCAGAAAACACCTTAAACCATGCCTTTAACCACAGTGAAAAAGGCCTTTTGCTTTATTCACCATGGTTAAAGCTGTGATTTAAGGTGTCTTCTGAACACAGCCAGGCTTTCTGGCTTAACCGCCATGGTTAAAGACATGGTTTACGGTATCTTCTGAATGAGGCCATTGTTAAGAATCCCAAAATTTCTTACCATTGGCTTTGCTGGGACTGATGGGATTTAGAGTCCAACAACATCTAGACTATAAATTGGCTTGGCCACAGCTTCCCTACCCCTGCCTTAGAGAAAGTACAGGATAAAAATAAGACAGATATTTTAAAAGAAGCCTAGAAAATTTCAGAGCAACCGTATCCATTTAAAAATTATATGGCAATTCCTCCCCTCCCCTTAAGTTTCAGCAACATGGCCATATATGGTTTACTTGTCCAGGACAATAAATAAATAATGATATAACAAAAAAGAAAAAAAAGTCAGCCTTGTGTCATTTAGCAAAGGGATGTTGAGGAAAGTAAAGTTCTCAAGTTTATAATGCTGCAGAGAAAAACCTGGAGAGGAGTACAAGTCCCTTTGCCACAAGCTTCACACAGGAAATCTGAGATTCTGAGCAACTTATATTTTGGCTTGTAATCGTTGATCATGGGGTGATCCAGAAATAAACTCCGGACTTCAAAGAGGGAGAATGTTCAGAGCTGCTCTGCAGTTTATCAACACACAGGGACGGGAGAGCAATGCATCCCAAAGGGAATTTTCTGAATTAAGAGTTCACCAAGGAAAATAACTCTGGGTAAACCGTGTTTGCTACGAAAACCATAAGGTAATGCAATTATGTATGCTTTGAATGTATTGCTTTGGTTCAGAAGAAATTTGTTTACAATATGCATAACTGTTCCTCTGTCCAAATGTTGAAATGGATCGAATTAGAAACGGGGAAAGACCTACACATGCAATAACTTGGAAAACAAAGGACTTAGAAAACAGGATTTATTTTTTAATGTAAATTGAGGGGAAATCTGTATTTTTTAATTCCCCTAGCCCCACATATGTGTTTGTATAATAGGAAGGTCTGATGTCTTTACTGCTGAAACTTTATATGAAGAGGTGATTTTTATTAATGTGGGGATCCGAAAACATAGTAGTGTCCGGTCACTAAACGCATCCTGCAAGGAAGAGGTAAAGCTTTGTTAAGTTACAGTTTCTTTCATTCAGATAATGTTGAGTTTGTTTGGATCACTGTATGAAATGAATATACTTCGATTATAATGATGGATGCCAATAGAGCAGCCATTGAAAACCAACTGTACCCAAGTCTTGATGGTGCTGGCTGAGATGTGCCAAACTCACTTCATAAACAGTTCGATGTATCTAGACAGCTGCGGACGGACGGGGCTTATTTACTCAGAAATGTTTCATCATCTGGAAACTTTGTCCCCGTGCGCTTTACCAGCTTGCAGGAATTGTTGTGGTAAAAATATATCTGCCTGCTCCCGATCCACATTAGATGCAGTCCATCTAAAAATATTCGCTCAGAAGGTCTGCAGGTTCATCTGTGTGTCTGGGAATGAAGTGCCTGGAAATTTACAGAGCTTGCAATGGGTGACTCTGGAAAACAAACATCAGATTCTCTTGCACCGGTGTAAAACTTTCTGTGAGGGGACCCAGGAGGAACAGAAAGAAAGCAGTGCAACAAAACAGAACTTAAAACTGACTTCACAGTTATAATTTTCTGCCATGACTTGCATCTGAATCCAAAGATTTGTCTGACTCACCTGAACATACAGATCTCATGTTTATGCAATGGCCTCCAATTTTTCTCTTGGCCAATCTACCCTCGCAAAATAATAATAATAATAATAATAATAATAATAATAATAATAATAATAATAATAATAAAGTGTGTGCATTCCTATGCACGTTTGCACGTTTAATTTCTCTGATGAAAGGACAACAGATGCCGTTACAGTTGTAGCGGTTCTCTGTATGTATTGGACACCCCCCATGCCCCTCCCAAAAAGAATGGCTGGCTTGGGAGGGTATTAATGTGCAATTCTGTACTCGAATAAGCAGGTGCAAGTTCCTTTGATGTTAGTGGGACATGCACGTACTTAACAGGGAACAGGATTGCAGCCTATGCATTTGCAAAAATATGGTCAGAGAAAAGGCTATTAAAGATAAACGTGTAAAACCATGGGACTTGAAGCATATGGTACTTTTGCTTTAAGGGCAACTCCCAGAAAGCATCCAGCAAAAGAAGTTCAGCACATGAGTGGAAACGTGGAGCAGCGATGCCATCAGGGCAAGACTTTGGATTAGAAATCCAAAACCCCACTCAGCAGAATGAGCAGGAAGGCTGTCTTACCACATTTTGGAGTAATTGAAATATTAAACATTATCATCTAAAGAGCCCTCCTGCTGCTCCCGTAAGGTCATGAAGTGCATAATTTTAAATTACCTAAATATAGCACTGACTGGTATAATACTTAGTGCAGTCTGAGCATGATTGTGGCTTGTTATATCTGATACTTGTTGTGATAAACAGGAGTCTGCACCTCACCCCTGCAAGGTAGGACAGGCTGCAAGACACCCTTCATTGCATCTTTCAGAGGTAGAGTGGCCAACACCCATGTAGTTAATAACCCTTAGAGAGTCATCAGACGAACATTTTATTGCACACTCATTACTGCCCACTCACGGGTTTTCGTGCGTCCTTTAGATGATGTCATCTGCCTCCCGCAAATCTCCTGCTCCTTCTGGCCTCTGTTCCATCACGAAATTGACCCCAGTAAATCCTATATTTTTTAAAAAAACCCAAATTTTCAACTATTTCCTGCTGTGTGCAGGAAAAGTCGCATGATAAAAACACCAACTGAATGGGACACATGGTCATTGTTTACTTCCTCTTTCTTCCCCTGTGTGAAGAAAAAGGAAGTATTATGGGACAGAAGCGGGGTAAGGAAACACAATTTTCCCCCATCTGATAAAGCTCTTAGTCTAAACACATGGGTAATCCAATCTTGTGGTTTGTATTTATGGAAAACTATAACTTTTTTAACAGGAAACTAAATCCTAAGGGACTTTGTTTTTCTTTTAAGGGTAAATAGTGGTTACTGTAAAACATAGATAGGGAATGTGTGGCCCTCCAGATGATGTTTGAACTTCAAGTCCCAGAATCCCTCACCACTGGCTATGCTCCCCTCCATATGTTGATCGACTATATGGACTGGGGCAGGAGAAGGGGGACTAATGTCTGGCCCTTCTACACCAGCCCGATATTCCGGGCTGGTCACGGCTGAGTCCCTGCATATCCAAATGATGCACAGGGACTCCCAGGGGCAGGAGGAGGCGGGTTTTCCCAGGGATAAAGAAACCCTGGGGAAAACCAATTCTTCCTGCAGTCTCGGGATCGTCCCGAGAACATAGGAGATGCGGGTGCCTGTCCCGCCTGGTCCCACACTTACTTGCAAGTAAGCAAGGCACCAGAAATGGGCATTGAGCCATGTGGTGTGGCTCTGTGCCCAACAGGAGATGGCAGGGAGGGGAGTTGGGGGGGCAATTTTGTTTGTTTCAAAAAAACTTACATTTTCAGTGGAGAGAGGCCTCGCATTTGTGAGGTCCCTGCTTCCTCCTGAGACATTGCGCACCTCATGTGCATGCTGGGGGAGGTTCTCATGATCAGGATATCACAAGAGCCTTCCCCCTCCGTCCCGGAACGCTGGGAGGTATAGAAAGGGCCTCAGCTGTAGCCACCCACAAACTTCCCCTGGTGTGTGATGATCATAAAAAAGGTGTTCTGCTAAAGTTAGTTAAATACTGATTTGGAATCAGACTTGATGGGCAGGAAATCCTGCCCTTAACCATCCTAAAAATCTGGAGAAGTCAGTAGTCTGGCTCTGACTCTTTTGTTCTCCATGTCCCGTGAGTTCAGTTGGGAAAACGTAGCCTCCATTTCAGCCTTAAGGCCCCTTCTCCCCCCCACCCACCCACTGGTGGAATGACTCAGTGGCAGAGCTGCTGCGAGCATGGTTGTTTTTTCAATGCACTCTACAGGGCTCATGTCATAATATTTAGATCAGCAGATAGCGGCACCAGCATGGCTTTGTGCTTAGTATGCAGCTGCGAGGTAAGCTGCTGAATCAAAGCAGCGAACTCCAAAAATTGGCCGAATCTACTTTTCTCTGCTTCAGCCTGGTGTCTTCCAGATGTTTTGGACTATAACTCCCATCAGCCCCATTCAGCATGACCAATGATCAGTGGCTGTAGTCCAGCACATGTTGAGACCACCTGGTTGGAGATGTATTCCATAATACATATTTATTTTATTTTTATTTACTAAAACATTTGTATCCTGCTCTTTATCACTGGGATCTCTGGGTGACGCACAGATAAAATCAATTCAAGCAATATAAAACAATAAATAATTTGCACAGCCAAAACATATTAAACCATTGACAAACTAATACCAGTAAAAAAATTAACACATTGAAAACAAAACTATGTGCAACTTTCGGCAAATTTAGCCCTCAAAGGCTTTGAAAAAAGCCACATTTTAACTTGGCACTGAAACAGGCCTCCAAAGGGAGGGCATTCCACAACCAGGGTGCAACAACAGAGAAGGCCCTCTCCCATATCCCACCATAATGTATGTCTCACACTAGTAGGTCGCAGTGTCTAGAAAGTGTCTGAATTGCACATCTGGCAAACCTGCCTAAAAGTGCAATCCTATGCAAACTCTCAGTATGCTGGCTGGGGCATGCTGGGAGTTGTAGGCCCTTTTTCTGTCTAAATATGCATAGGATTATGCCTTAACGCTGCTACACTGATGTATGTCGGAAGGTCACTTCACACATTAAAATTCTAGATGTGTATGTGAAATGTGCTACATGTACACTTAGGATGACCCTATGGAAAGGAGGGCAGGGCTCCTGTATCTTTACCAGTTGTATTGAAAAGTGGAATTTCAGCAGGTGACATTTGTATTCAGGCAGCACCTGGTGAAATTCCATCTTCATCAAAACAGTTTAAACTGCAGGAGCTATATTACAGTGATCATATACAAAAGAGGGCAGGGCTCCTAAATCTTCGCAGGCCTGAGCAATGCTGGGTATATCAGCTAGTTTTTAATAAGCTGAAGCTCTTTGGGCAGTTCGGAGATCTATTTTAACTTTAAAACCATGATAGCTATTTTACATACAATGTCTTTAAAAAGCATGTAACTGATTTTTATGGGCCATGCATATATACAGCTGGTTGGCCACTGTGTGAACAGAGTGCTAGACTAGATGGACCCTTGGTCTGATCCAGCAGGGCTCTTCTCATGTTCTTAAGTTCTTTCCAGTTATCTAATAAATGACAATGCAACCCATACTCATTGTGGGGCTTTTGTGTGTTTTGAAAATCAATTTGTAAGCCTAAAATGTAGGAGAAAAATAAGAACAAGCTTTAAAAAGGAAAGACAAGCTACATTTCATCATCCAGATTAGCCTCAACAACACAGTCAGACCCTTTCAGGATCACGGATCATTTCTCCATCACAAGTTTTGTTTCTCAGTTGCTGCTCCATGCCATTCATCCATTTGCATCGTAATCACAAAATGGCTGCCCAGGAGCTGTGTTGTGTGTATTTTGTGTGTGTGTGTGTGTGTGCTGGCCTTCAAAGACTCACAGATGGGCACCCTCTTCCAAGTTTTCCAGATGATTGTTTCAGTGCTGTCACAAACACCCACTGGGAGTCACGCTGTGCCCTACTGAAGGGAATGTCCTGCTTTGCCATGCTCCTGCTCACACAGTGACCTCCTGTAAGCTGTTTGTTTAGCTTTATGGTCATATGAAATACTTGGCAAATGTCAGTTGCAACCTGACCCAAGCAGAGTATTTTTAAAGAGTGACACAACCCAGGGGAGGAGGAGTGGGGAGGAAGGAGGGAGAGTTGATCTGTGACAGCTCAAAGGAGAGCCCCCTTTTGATTTTGTGAAAAACACATAAAGGCCTGAAACTTAATGCCAACTATTGGGAATAAACTGCTTTCCACTATTTAAAACAACAACAACAACCTCTCAAGGCGTTCCAAAGCACACTTTCCCACACACATTTACCACTCCCACACATGTGCATACTGTATGCAATGACAGCAAAGTGTTGTGTGTGTGTGTTTGGTTGTGGAGAGGGGAGAGCATGACTTCTTGTGTATGACTTTATCTGAAAAGCTGTCTTCTGAATCTAAGGCTTTTGAACATTTGGGGGGAAATAGCCCCTTGATCTTAAGGGCTTACAGCTTGATCCTATACATTGCGACCCTACATATTTACTTAGAATTAAGAACCATTGTATTCAAAGGAGCTTACTGCCAAGTAAGTGTGCCTAGAACTGATCATGCTGCAGTCCTATGTACTTATACCTGGAAGTAAGCCCCATTTAACACAGAAGAACGTATTTCTAAATACGCAACGAAACCCTGTTAAGATGCAATCCTAGAAGCACTTACTAGGTAGTAAGTCCCACTAGACACAATGGAACTACTTCTGAGTATACATGCATAGAATTGCATGTCTAGAACAGGGGTAGGTAACTTTTGGACACATTTGACAATTTGAGAAACTGTCCTGGGCATTACCACAAAATGGCTACCATGGGAGGCATGACTAGGCACCGTGTAGCCCAGAGGCATTCATGGGAAATGAAGATGGCATCTGCTGGGGGCCTCATTTTGCTCCAAATTGATCCCAGCTGCCAGTAAGAAAATGTGTTGATTAAAAATCAAAAGCAGGAGGGGCCACAAGAAAAGTATCCAGGGGCATATTAGTGCTCATGGTCATAGAATCATAGAATAGTAGAGTTGGAAGGGACCTACAAGGCCATTGAGTCCAACCCCCTGCTCAATGCAGGAATTCACCCTAAAGCAAACCTGACAGATGGTTGTCCATCTGCCTCTTGAAGGCCTCTAGTGTGGGAGAGCCCACAACCTCCCTAGGGATTTGGTTCCATTGTTGTATTATTTATTTATTTATTTATTTATTTATTACATTTTTATACCGCCCAATAGCCGAAGCTCTCTGGGCGGTTCACAAAAATTAAAATCATCATAAAACAACCAACAAGTTAAAAATACAAATACAAAATACAATATAAAAAGCACAACCAGGATAAAACCACGCAGCAAAATTGATATAAGGTTAAAATACAGAGTTAAAACAGTATAATTTAAATTTAAGTTAAAATTAAGTGTTAAAATACTGAGTGAATAAAAAGGTCTTCAGCTGGCGACGAAAGGAGTACAGTGTAGGCGCCAGGCGGACCTCTCTGGGGAGCTCATTCCACAACCGGGGTGCCACAGCGGAGAAAGCCCTCCTCCTAGTAGCCACCTGCCTCACTTCCTTTGGCAGGGGCTCACGGAGAAGGGCCCCTGTAGATGATCTTAAGGTCCGGGTAGGTACATATGGGAGGAGGCGTTCCTTCAAATAACCTGGCCCCAAACCGTTTAGGGCTTTAAATGTCAATACCAGCACTTTGAATCGGGCCCGGACCTGAACTGGCAGCCAATGAAGTTGTAAAAGGACTGGCGTAATGTGATCTCGCCAGCCAGTCCCTGTTAGTAAACGGGCTGCCCTGTTTTGTACCAGCTGAAGCTTCCGGACCGTTTTCAAAGGCAGCCCCACGTATAACGCATTGCAGTAATCCAAACGAGAGGTTATCAGAGCATGGATAACTGTAGCTAGGCTATCACTGTCCAGATAAGGGCGCAGTTACTTAAAGAGTGGGTTGTACTGCTCTAACAGTCAGGAAGTTTTTCCTGATGTCCAACTGGAATCTGACTTTCTGTAACTTCAGCATGTTATTCTGTGTCCTGCACTCTGGGATGATCGAGAAGAGATCCTGACCCTCCTCTGTGTGACAACCTTTCAAGTATTTGAAGAGTGCTCTCATGTCTCCCCTCAATCTTCTCTTCTCCAGGCTAAACAGGCCCAGTTCTTTCAGTCTCTCTTCATAGGGCTTTGTTTCCACATCACCTTCCCCTACTCTGGAACCAATCTCCTGCAAGCCCTAAAGATAATCTCTCCTGTATGAAGACCTAATCAATGACACAAATTCATTAAGGACCTAAGACAGTGGTGGACCATGTGTCTCTCCAGATGGTTTGACCTTTAGCAAATAACAATACTTTCATTTAAAATGGTGCTCCATAAAGGCTGGGCTGCAGCCTTGCCCAGCCAGTTGCTACTATGACAGTACTTTCCTTTGGCAACACACTGGCAGGAGGAGGAGTCACTGCCGCTGCCTGTCAGAGGGTAGTTTGGGGACCCTCCTGGACAATGGGATCCTGGGCTTGAGCCTTGTGGTCCAGTGCTAACAGTGGCACTGCTCTTATGTTTGAGTGCACTCAGCTCCCTTTGTCTAGATATGCAAGTGCGTCATCTCACACTGCCCCCCCAACAAATCCACATACCTGCTTGGGTCTGCCTTATCACATGTTTTGGTTGTGTAGAGGGCCCCCATGACTGCACAAGAAAATCCAAGTTTACAAATCAAGCTGCCATTTAGATATTTATTTCAATTTATACCTCAAGACAGTTAATAAATAATAATAAGCAAATTAAAGTAAGTTAAAACAGAACAATACCTTAAAAGTGCTGACCTCATAGCAGACTGGTGCATAATAATGAATTCCCTCTGGCTTGTCAGCTTACAAAATCAAGTCCTTAGGAATATTCTAAGAGTTAGATACCCACAAAAGTTAAACATCAGACAAGGGGGTAGGTGACACACTGCTTTCATATTTCTGTTAGGGTGACCCTATGGAAAGGAGGACAGGGTGTTAGGTTATTGTGCCAGAACTTTTCTCTCTCTGGAACTCTGTTTGTGCTCAGAAACAAACACACATCATGCAGGTCTTACACAGCAGAGCTGGTTTATTTCCTTCAGGCTTCTGTGCAGTTCAATTCAGATCAGTTCAGATCAGCACACTGAGGCATACACAGAGAGCAGTGATCATAGAGCAGTGATCAGTTCCATTTTACACAAGTGAGAAACTATATACACATCTTACACAATTCTTATCTACATTACATACAGCTGTGATGAGGCTAACTTAGAATCTTGGCAAGGTTCCCAGAACAGCCTCTATCTCAAGGTAATTGCCCACAGATAGACTTTCTCTGTTTAACCCTGAGATAGCCATACACACACAATTTTAATGACTAAGCAAGTATTTCTTTTCATATACTTAACAGTCCTCCTCTTGCGCATGTTGTTTAAATTGTGTTACAATCTGAGACCTAGCTTTAAAGCATCTCTTTTTGTTTTACCATTGAACGTTCCACCTGTCCTTTCTCATTTTGTTTTACTTTGAATACTCATTTACTGGTAATGGCTTTACGACCTTCAGGTAAAGGTACTAGCTCCCACGTTTCATTTTTTTTCCATTGCTCTGATTTCCTCTGACATTGCTTCATGCCAGCCCTGAGCTTCTGTAGGTTCCATTTCCTGAATTTCCTCAAATGAAGTAGGTTCATAGGCTATTAGTAAAGCTCTATGAGAAACCTGTTTACTTTGGTATTCATCTGAATAACGAATTGGAGCTTTGCGTTCCCTTTCTGGTCGTTTTGGCATAGTTACAGGCATAGTTTCCTCCTCTACAGTTTCTTCCCCCTCCCTCTCTTGCTGAGATTGTTCAGGAATTTCTTCTGTTTCTACAGCTTTCTGTTCTACAGGCAAACTTACATACTGTTTTGTTTCCTGCATTTGTTCATGAAAAACTACATCTCTGCTCACAATTACACTTTTGTGATATGGAGACCACAAACGATAGCCTTTTGTTTGTGTATCATATCCCAACAGTTTACATTCCAAACCTCTTTGAGCTAGCTTTCCTGGTCTGTTTTCTTTCTGAACATGAGCAAAACATTTACTTCCAAAAACCCGTATATGTGACACTCTAGGTTTTCTTTTGTAAAACATTTCATATGGAGTTTTTTCATGTACAGAGTGGTAAAGCCTGTTTAACAAATAATTTGAGGTGGACAAAGCTTCTGCCCAGAACAGATTAGACAATCCTGACTCTTTCAATAGAGCTCTTAACATGTTCTGCAAGGTTCTGTTTTTTCTTTCTGCAACTCCATTTTGAAATGGTGAATATGGAGCAGTAAGGTCATGTTGTATACCCTCATTACTGAGGAATTTTTTAAATTGGTTGCTAAGAAATTCACCTCCCCGGTCCGTTCTTAGATTAGCTATAGGTTCTTTAAATCTATTTTTACTCCACTTAACAAAAGCTTTAAACTTTCCAAAAGTTTCACTCTTCTGTTTTAACACATACACAAATCCAAATCTACTGTAATCATCAACAATAGACAAGAAAAATCTGTTTCCTCCTTGACTTGTCTCAAAAGGACCTGCAAGATCTGCATGAATTAATTCAAAAATTCTTTTTGTTGTTCTCTCACTATGTTTTGGAATGTTTGACTTATGACACTTGGTTTCACTGCATACATTACATTCTACATAGTTAGAACATGGTTTGATTTTCACCCCTTCACACAATTCTGGAATCTTAGAAATTGTTTTATAGTTAGCATGACCAAACCTTTTATGAGTTAAATGGATACACTCTTGGTGTGGTTTGCAATTGGCTATTGTTTTTGTTGTGACTTTGCTGGCTACAACTTCATTTTCTGTACAAGTATTAATCACATACAAAGATTCTTTCATTATTCCCTGCACACACACCTTGTTTCCCTTTTTTATAGTACAATTTTCTTCAGTAAAACAAACCTCATACCCCATTTCTGTTAACTGAAACACACTTAGAAGGTTTGTTTCTAATTCTGGTACATATAAAACACTTTGTAGTTCAACTCTCAGACAATCAAAATATACATTACCCACACCATAAATCTGGATTTTTGTTCCATTTGCAAGGGTAACACACTTTTGCTTTGAAGTAGAAGTTTCCAAGGTTACAAATGAAAGTTTGTCTTTTGCCATACTTATTGAAGCCCCAGAGTCCAAAAACCAAGGATTCATTGTCTCTTTGACTCTTGCTAGAAGACACTTCTTTGTTGATTCAGCTTCATTCATGTTGTTTTCTTCTCTCCACTTTGCTGTTGACTGCTTTTTCTTCTTCTTGTTGCAATCCCGCCTTAAGTGTTCTGTGGAACCACAATTAAAGCATTTCCTTGCCTTTAATGCAGCCACCACGTCAGAAGATTTATGGTTTTGTTGAAATTCAGCCACAGGAAGTTTAAGGCTCTGTTGTTTTGAAGCTTGTCTTCTTTCATAGGTTTCCAGTAGTTTTCCAGCTACATACTCGAGGGTTAAATTTTTCTCCTCTTGACTTTCCATCATGGTGACAACCGCGTCGTACGATGAATCAAGACTTGACAAAATCACATAGACTTGGTGTTTTGTTGTAAACTCCATCCCTCGTGCCCTGAGTTGATTTAAGATTTCTCTCATGCTTTTCAAATGGTTTGACATAGACTCCCCTGGTTTCAGCTTCATTCCATACAGTTTCCGGGTTAGAATTACTTTACTGCCCGCTGTTTCTCTTTGATATACAGCTTGTAGCGCATTCCAGCACTCTTTTGATGTATTCAAAAACTGAATGAAGGAAATTTGAGAGTCTTCCACAGCTAATGCAATAACTGCCATTGCTTTTGCATTGTCCTTAAACCATTTAGCATTCTGTGGATCTGCTCTATCTGGTGGATCCTCTGTGACTACATACCACAGTTCAGCCTGAATCAGATACATTTGCATTTTGTAAGACCATAATGCATAGTTAGAGTCATTCAGCTTTTCTAACAATTGATGCAAACCAGACATATTAGCTCCTGCCATTTCCTCTGCTTTAGGAATTTGTATCTCACCGTCCTTCTGCTCAGAGTCCTCCTCAGAGTCAGCCGACTGAGATTTTTCCTCACTTTGCAGCACTGGCTTTAGCTTGATGTCTTCCTTCATCAACAGTTTTCTGTTTTTAGCAGACTCCTGGTTCTGGTTCTGATACTGCACCGTTCCCACCAAGTTCTGGTTCTTCTGCCTGGATTAGGCTGGCGTAGGCTGGTCTAGGCTAGACTGGGCTTGACTGGCTGGACTGGACTGGGCCCATAACCTTTGTTAGGTTATTGTGCCAGAACTTTTCTCTCTCTGGAACTCTGTTTGTGCTCAGAAACAAACACACATCATGCAGGTCTTACACAGCAGAGCTGGTTTATTTCCTTCAGGCTTCTGTGCAGTTCAATTCAGATCAGTTCAGATCAGCACACTGAGGCATACACAGAGAGCAGTGATCATAGAGCAGTGATCAGTTCCATTTTACACAAGTGAGAAACTATATACACATCTTACACAATTCTTATCTACATTACATACAGCTGTGATGAGGCTAACTTAGAATCTTGGCAAGGTTCCCAGAACAGCCTCTATCTCAAGGTAATTGCCCACAGATAGACTTTCTCTGTTTAACCCTGAGATAGCCATACACACACAATTTTAATGACTAAGCAAGTATTTCTTTTCATATACTTAACACAGGGCTCTTGTACCTTTAACAGTTGTATAGAAAAGCAGATTTCAGAAGGTGTTATTTGTATGCATGCAGCACCTGGTGCAATTCCCACCTCCTCACAGCTTTTAAAGATACAGGAGCCCTGTCCTCCTTTCCAAATGGTCACCCTAATTTCTATATTTCTCAGTGACCAGAAAGTTGGGGAGCAGATTGTGTGCTCAGCTCCCCCCATGATATAAGTCAGCCTTCCTCAACCTGGGGCGCTCCAGATGTGTTGGACTACAACTCCCAGAATGCCCCAGCTGGCTGGGGCATTCTGGGAGGTGCAGTCCAACACATCTGGAGCGCCCCAGGTTGAGGAAGGCTGATGTAAGTGATTATGTGAACCACCCATGACAAGATATTTATGCCTCATTTCTTTTTTCTTTCTTTTTTTATTTTTTACAATACTTAAACATACACCATTACAATTAAGAAAAAACCCCAACATACTACATAAATGTTGATTAACATTAATATCGTATCTATATAACATAATCAAACTTAACATATAAGTGCACCCCCCACCTCGGGATCTCATTCCTGATTCCAAAATCTCATACTTTCTTCTGCTGGTGGTTTCCCACTTCCCTTAAAAAACACGAATATTAGGAACTGTTTCCAGATTCCTTCAAAATCATTTGTTTTAGCTATACCTCTTCTCCATTTAATATTACAAGTCAATTTATCATTAATAGCTATATCCCATACTTCTTTGTACCATTCTTCAATACAATAATCTCCTTGAATCTTCCAGTTCCTAGCTACAATCAATCTTGCTGCAGTCAGCAAATTCGTTATCAATTCCTTAATTTCTTTTTTATTATTATTATTATTATTATTATTATTATTATTTATTTATTTATTTATTTATATAGCACCATCAATGTACATGGTGCTGTACAGAGTAAAACAGTAAATAGCAAGACCCTGCCGCATAGGCTTACATTCTAATAAAATCATAATGAAACAATAAGGAGGGGAAGAGAATGCAAACAGGCACAGGGTAGGGTAAGCAGGCACAGGGTAGGGTAAAACTAACCGTATAAAGTCTGCACAACATCAAGTTTTAAAAGCTTTAGGAAATAAATCTTTAAATCTTCAAATAGTGACAGTAATGCAACTTTTGGTGTTCGTTCTATCTTCATTCCCACAATTTCTTCAATCTCCAAAAACACCATCTTCCACAATTTTTGTACATATTTGCATTCCCACCACATATGTAAATACGTTCCTTTTCCCCCACATCCTCTCCAACAATTTGCTGAGTGCTGATTATTTATCTTATTTAATCTAACCGGGGTTAGGTACCACCTCCATATAATTTTAAAGTAATTCTCTTTTACTCTTACTGACATATTTCTCAACGCTCTTTGTTTCCATAGTCTTTGTTATGCCTCATTTCTATGCATTCCATGTTTTTATTTTTAGCCATCTCTTCTGACTTAATGAAAAAGCAGAAGATGGCGACACAGGTCACAGCGAGAAATTCACAGACAGGAACAATAGGACATGAGGACTACAGTTTGTACAGCAGTATGAGTGAAGATGAGCTCATTCAGTTGGCCATAGAGCAAAGCCTGACAGAAGATCCAGCAGAGCAAATAACTGCGCAGAAGAGCATCGTGGCAGCCCCAAGAGACCAGGTTGTGGTAAATCAACTTTGCAACCATAATCCACCATTCCCAATTTATCCTTGGCAAAGGTAATTCTAATAATGTGGAGTCATAATGCGGAGGATAAGAGGTTCTTTGATCAAGGCAGAGCAAAATCTTTCTGCGGGAATGCTTAGTCTGTCTTACACCCCAATCCAAATTATGAACTGCCATAATTTGCCTGAAACACTTCTGTAATTACCCTGCAATGGTGTCATAGCCCCTTGTTTTATGTTTTGTTCCCAGATTTTGATATACCAGCATTTTTATCTGGGGGAGCAATTTGGTGACTTCTGAATAGAGAAATGGGGTCATTTTACACAATTGGTTACCCTGGGTTTGCGATCCTTGAACGCTGATTCTTCTGCATGTTCAAATGTTGAATCAGAGGTTGAAATGAAGTGCTACCCCTGGAAAGATCATGGGCTTTTAGCTTATTTTTCTTTCATCCTGGAATCAAGAGGTCATGTAAACAGTGGCAAAGTTGTTATCTCCAGTTCACAGTTCCCTGGAAAAAATATCTTGAGTTGTGAATGAGCCAAGAAAGTGCAGGAAGGGAGTTGGGCTGAAAGAGAAATGGTTATTTCCAAATTCAGGATAATGTCCCAGAGGTAATAGCCCCAGAATCTTGATTGTGTAAACAAGCCAATCAATATGATACTATTGATGTCACCAATTTGTTGGGTAGTATATCAAATCTGATGTTGATGTCTGATGTTGTTCCATCTCTGCAGCAAAACAGGTTTGACCAGCTGGATTGGAGTTTATCTGGGAACCTCATCTATTCAGCACCTTGGTGGAAAGAGCATGAGAGGGATAGGGTTGGAATTTTTTAATACAGAAACCTGGGTTTAAAATTTAACCATTGAATACTTAAGGAGTGATATCAAGGATTAACTGCCAATTAACTGCCAATCCCTAAGGTCACAATCCTATGCATACTTCTTCTTCTTCTTCTTCTTCTTCTTCTTCTTATTATTATTATTATTATTTAGATAGAAAAAAGTCCTACAACTCCCAGCATTCCAGGAATGTGTGAGTTGTAGGTCTTTTTTTGTCTTAATATACATAGGATTATTTATTTATTTATTTATTTATTTATTTATTTATTTATTACATTTATATATTGCCCCATAGCCGAAGATCTCTGGGTGGTTTACAATAGTTAAAAACAGTAAACATCAAAAAAAATACAATATTTAAAAAACCATCAGAAACATATAGACAACAATATAAAAACAACATTATCCATTTAAAAACAACAAGAATACCCAAAATTACTATTTGAATTTCAGCTAGAATATTCCAACGTGGTTTAAAGGCTTCATGACTTCTTCCAGTGCTTACCATATCCCCCCATTCCAGTTCTGTATTAATTGATCGAGTAGTGCTTTCATCTCTGTATTAGTTTTTCATCAAGGGGCATGGCTAGACGAGGGGGGTTGAGGGGGATGATCTTGTGATTTTATGATTGCGAGATCATCCCCCTCGTCTACATGCCATGCGTGACATTGTGGCCGCCATTTTGGATTTTTGTTTTTTAAAGGAAAAGGAGCACATGAGCGCTCAAATGACACAGGTTTAAAAAAAACCTCACACTCCTCCACCCCACCCCTGATGGGCACAGAGCTCCTGAGGAGCTCCGTACCCCATGCCCAGTTCCCGGCTCCTTGCGGTTACTCATGAGGAGCTGGGGGAAAACCACAACAGCAGGCCACACGTCCCACAGTCTCGGGATCATCCCGAGACAGTGGGGAAAAGTGGGATGGAAGGGTAGGGCAATATCCCAGGGAAAGGGAGGAATCATCCCTCCCTGCTCCCGGGATGCCCTGTGCGTCATGTAGATGCACAGGGACGATCCCGTGGCAATCCCCGGAATATTGCCCTGTCTAGCGATGCCCAAGGTAGCTGAAAGCTATTTTCCAAAACATTTTTTGCCCAATGAAAAGAAACATTTGGTCACAATCCTGTGCCTTCATTCATCTTTAGGTGGTCCAATTGGAATCCACCAGGAGAAGAGCCTTTAGTGCAGTGGCCCATTCTCTGTGGAACTCTCTACCCCTGGAGGTCAGGCAGGTGCCAACACTAGGCTGCCTCCGGCACCTCCTGAAGACAACTCTGTTTTGAGAAGCCTTCATTATTATTATTATTATTATTATTATTATTTATTTATTTATTTATTTATTTATTTATTTATATAGCACTATCAATGTACATGGTGCTCTTTAACTGACCAGCCACTGTTTCTCTGGTTCCTTTGTTTTTAAATTGAATTTTAATTTGCTTTTTAATCTTCTTTCTTATATTGTTTATACCTCTCTTCACCACTCTGGAATCTGTGTTAGATAATTGAACAGTATATAAATATTGTAAATCATCATCATCATCATCAGAAAAATATACACCACTGGCCATGGAAGTCCAAGAACTATGGCAACAGGAAAAGGTCACAATTATTCCGTTAGTCACATCAGTCACCAGCATCACATCAAAAAACTATACGGAAAACCTTCAGAAACTGGGCCCACCAAAATACGTAAATAGCAAGACCCTGCTGCATAGGCTTACATTCTAATGAAATCATATTAAAACAATAAGGAGGGGAAGAGAATGCACCAAACAGGCAGTATAAAAGTCAGAGCAAAATCAAGTTTTAAAAGCTTTAGAATATGTTCAACGCAATATTTGAAAGCACTTTTGCAAAACATGTTTCTGCATGACATGAGCCTTCACAATAACCAGTGAACTCCTTCTTGTAAGTCTTTTAA
Source organism: Elgaria multicarinata webbii (assembly GCF_023053635.1). Taxonomy (NCBI): domain Eukaryota; kingdom Metazoa; phylum Chordata; class Lepidosauria; order Squamata; family Anguidae; genus Elgaria; species Elgaria multicarinata. The sequence goes on along the minus strand of NC_086172.1, from coordinate 158,576,455 downwards.
ATGTTGTTGCCTAATACTCTGAGGGGTGTCGTATTTATACTCCCCCTGACAGTTAGGTTACAAACAGGATCAGTTGACTCTGGGTCATGGTGGCAACGAGTTGGATGGTTGAAAACCCTCTTGGGGAAAATCTGACCGAAGTAAACTTGATTACATTAAAATTAGTTATGCTGACTTTGTAGTTGTGAAGTTGAGAGCAACAGGTGACCTAACAAATTGTGGCAAAGTCATTTAGGGTGCAAGCTTAGGAATGTTTATGCAACGCATAGGATATTTTTTTATGTCTAAACATGCCTAAGATTGCACCCTTAATTTGTTTTGGGTTTTTCTGTGCGAGGAGTGCTTTAAAGAATTGCCCGAAATGTGAGTCTATCCTTGTAAGATTTTTTTAATATATAATTCTAGTGTAAACAGTTGGGTGTGGGGAATGTGTGAAGATTTCTGTCTTTATGGCGGAGAATTGCACTCTTCCAGCCCCTCACCCTTCTAGCCTCACAATTCTGCATAATCATCCATAATGCAAACTATATCACTACAAACTGTCCAGGCTGTTGGAATGACGTTTATCTGTAGAAAAATGTCCACCCTCCCTTGTGAAGAAGTAACTTCTTTGGTCCGGTCTGGAGAATATTTTAAAGGATCTGAATGCAAAGACTAGGATGGGAGTCTTCTACAAAGCTCTCAAGGTCAAACTACATGTTATGTGGAACACCTATGAGGAGGATCGCAGGCTCTAAATTCATTGGAGCAGTAGTTGGGGAACAAGGAGAGCCCACTAAGGCTCATATAAGTTGGCCAAAGGCTTCATGTGGCCCATAGGTTATGGATTGCCTTATGTAAATTAGCATATGCAAATTTTATGCAAAACCGTGTGCTCTTTTATGATGATGCAATACCACATTTTGGGCAATACATATGTGCCTCCCCACTAATAGCAACCAGCCAAGACCAAGGTTACAAGACAGCTCCTGCATCTTTAAGAATTTGTAAGCCTTTAATTTTGTTTAGGCCAGATCTATACCAAGCAGGATATGACACTTTGTAAATAGTTTGAAAGCTGTATATGGAATGTGTCCTGGGCCCTAAGAGTTGTCACTACTGTTATAAACTGTTTTAAAGCAGTAGTGTAGATCCTGCCTTGGTAACCATTCATGACATATTGTGAGACATCCACAGATTTGAGAGGGGTTAAGTATTCAAAGCAGAAGTACTCAATTACATAAGTTCCCCTGCTTAGTTACAGTGAGCACTGTACAGTGAGGCCCTCATACCCATGCCTGCCTCCTCTCCCTGCTGCTGCAAAAGAAAGTACACCGTGGGGACAGAGCAGCAGGCAGAGAAGATTTTCAGTGATGACAGGAGAGATCCAAGACTAGAGGGAAATGATGTTCTTATACTCTAGCTTCATCATCCCCAATGGGAAAAGATGTTCAGAGCGTCCAAAGAGCCCCATTGGGCCTACCAAAGTCATCTTTGCCTGCTAGCCATTCCCAAGTTGAGACTTATTTGCTTTGGGGGAGGAGAGGAGGAGAAGAGAGCAAGCAGAAGAGAGGGCTAGCATTATGCCCTTTGAACGACAATTCAGACACTCAGGGCCTTGCTAGACCTACCTTTAAATCCAGGCGTGTGGAGGGGCCAGCCCGCGTTAGAAGTAGTGCGGGCTGTCACTCCTGTCTACACGTAACACATGATGGGGTAAAGGAAAGCCCCGTCGTGTCGGCCATTTTTTTCATTTAAAGGGGCCATGTGCACAGGAGCACACCAACGATAAGGTAGGCTTTTTTTAAAAAGGGTTCCCCTCTCCCCCTGCCCCCGATTCCCCCCCCGCAATGTCCAATGCCCCCCCCGCCCGCCCGCCATGTCTGATGCCCCCCGGCCGCGATCTCCCCACCCTGGCTCTGCTCTTCCCCCCATCTCTCCCGCCAGGTCCATTCTTCCGCCTCCTAGCCCCCATCTCTCCCCCCCGTGATTCCCCCCCCGCCCACATTCCCCCCCCCCCCCCGCCCAGTGCGCGGCTTCTCCTGGCTACCCGCAAGTAAGCCGCTTAGCCGGGAAAAGCCGCGGAACAGGCTAGACCTTCCGCAGCCCCGGGGAAATACCGGGCCACAACCGGTGCCGGTTATCCTGGGCCAAGGGAGGGTTTAGCCAGGGCTGACCCCAGGTTCCCCTGTGCGTCATCTGGATGCACAGGGGTGAGCCCGGGTATCCACCCGGGCTAAACCCTCGTCTAGCTACAGCCTCAGAAAAGCCTCCTGGTGGTTCCTGAGCACTCATCTTTAATACTTGTGGGGTGCAAATGATTTTGGGTGGAATGAACAATTCTACCACAGATGATACTCCAAGATCTTAAAAAAAAAAATATGGCTGTATCAATCTTTTTCCATTTAAGAAAGTCTTCATATGATCCAGTGGAGACCTTCATCGCAGATTTATTTGTTTTATTTATCTGTAACCTTTATATAACGCTGAATATAATAGAATCTCTCAACAGTTCGCAACAGATGAAAACTCTTTCATTCTTTCTGTTCTTGATTGTTGATCTGTGATATCATCTAATGACTAAAGAATGCTAACTAGTGCCCTCTTCTGTTTTATGTATTATGTTTATTTCCTTTAACATGTTTTACCTGTATTGATGATAATGCATTTATTTACTCTAACAGGTTTTTTCTGAATCAATGATATGGTATTTATTTACTTTCAACATGGTATACCTGTAGTGACATCTTTTCCATGTAGTTTTTAAATAATCTTTTTTTTAAAAGAGTTGCATAGAAAGGAGTATTCACTTCCACCACGTGTGGCTACTCCACTCACTATAGAAGTGTGATAGGAAAACCTGTATCTGGTAACTTCCTGCCAAAACAGGCATTAGTTTAAATGTATGTCCATGTTTTACTCTTACTACTACTCTAAAGTACGCGAAGTCCTCCAATCCAGACTGAGACCTTAGTGTACAGGTTCAGGAGTGCTTTTAAGATCCAGATTGAGGGTTCTGCACCTACCTATTCTAGAGTGAAAATGAAAAGAAGGCCTAATCTACACCAAGCAAGATATTGCACAATGAAAACGATACGAAAGCAGTATATAAGAGGCAGGAGCCACTTATATAGCAGTATTGAAGTGTACAGACAACTGTTGGGGCCCATTGACACATACCACATACCGCTTTCATACTGCTTTCATAGTGTTATATCATGCTATGTGTGGCTCCTGCCTTTTATATGCCGCTTTCATAGTGCAATATCCTGCTTGGTGTAGATTAGGCTGCTAGACACACATTAAAAATAACATCTGTTTTTGCCTTGAAAGACACACAAGATCCCTCTTAAGGGGTTTGCTTTAGTTTTAAAGAACGTTTTGTCATTAGTTCTCTTGAGCTTTTTAAAGGAATGTTGGGGTATACATTTTTTTTAAAAGTAAATAAATAAACGATCCCTGGTGATCTCTTCTTTTGCTCATCATACCGGTCCTCTCAAGGCTTTCTTCCCTCGCAATACAGTTCTCAAGCCCTTCTTGTTCTTGAGGTGAAGAATGCCTTCAAACCTTTTCTCTGTCCCTGCTGTGTGGTGGCGGTGGGATTAATCTCCCTCTTGTCTTATATGGTCATTTGAATCCCCTGGCACTTCCTCTGAGGGCCAAAAATAATCCACAACTCTGAGACAGAGCAGCTGAGACCAGGGCCAGAGCAAGCGGAGGCCATCTGCTTTTGTTTTTAAGACCCCCAAGGAGCTACAAGTTCTTTTTGTGGCTCTCCTTCAGTCCCTTCCTCCGTCTCCAGGCCCCATTGAAGAGGCCCAAATATGACTTGCTTTTCTTATTCAGAATATTTCTCGCTATTTCATTCGTGCCGTCATCACTTCAGGCACACTGCACAGTCCGGAGGCCAGGCGCGAACTTCCAGCTCGGGGTCATCTCAAGGGGTAAGACGGAGGTATGACGGCAGCCTGTTCATCACACCCCAGCCAGAGTAAGTCCCCACTCCCCACTCCCTCCTTTCCGATTAAAATCTATTTTGTTTTTCTGTGCTTGGCCTGACTAGACAGCTCGCTGTTTTCTTGGCTGGCAGGGATGGTAGCATTATGCACCACATGAAGAGTTCACGTAACTAGCTGAGGGGAACTCTACTAACTGCCTCCATTCTCTCTCACTGCCTGTCCTTCTCATTTTCCCCACCTACTCCAACCACTAGTCTTGAAAGCACCCTCTTAACTTCACGTAAGTATCAAATCAATGTGTTTTTTTAGGAGCCTTCACTGCACTAAAGTGACTCACTCAAGAAACAAGATGCTTGTTGAAGAGATTTATTTGGAACCACCAGCTCCAATGTCAAAGCAGTGAACAAACCTGACTGGAATTATTTTTTAGCTGTGTTGCCATTGAGTCCATATTTTTAGCATGGGAAATGGGAGAATCAATGTGCTAGAAAGTATCACAACGAGGAAGAAACATTAGTGACATTTGGAATGTAGAGACTCTTGCTGTATTCAGTGACAGTGGCATGGGGGGGTATTTTGGCTTCTCAGCCATTGTTATCTGTATAATTTGGCAACAGATTGAAACATGAAAAAATTTCCAGTTTGTATTTAGTAAATCTGTTAAATGGTGATCAATTTGATAATGCTGGAGCATGTTGCAATATCTTCTAAAATGTTTAATTTCTGAAAGGTTGACTTGCAGGCCTTTCTTGCCTAGAATTCATGCTCTTTGAACTCTTAGGGCATGTCTACACCTCCCGGTAGAGGGGGGAGGATCTCGCGATATGCTGATCGCAAGATCCTCCCCCTCAGTCCAAACGTGGTGTGCGATGTCCCGGGAGGAAGGAGGATGTCACGCCCGCCATATTATTAAAATTGAAGATGAGTGCACAAGCGCTCTAATGAAAAAGTTAGGGTGTTGTTTTTTTTAAAAAAATTATCCTGCTCCCCACACCCCATCCCTGATGGGCACGGAGTGCCTGAAGAGCTCCATGCCCCATGCCCCTTCCAGCTCAACTATTCTAAGATAGGAAAGGGAATTTAAGCAGGTGTCATTCGTATGCAAGCAGCACATGGTGAAATTCCTTTTTCATTACAACAGTTAAAGCTGCCGGAGCCCTGCCTAGAGTGACCAGATCCAAAAGAGGGCAGGGTTCCTGCATCAACTGTTGTGATGAAGAGGGAATTTCGCCAGGTGCTGCATGCATACCAATAACAACTGCTAAAATTCCCATTTCTATGCATCTGTTAAAGTTGCATGAGCCCTGTCCTCTTTTCCATATGGTCGCCCTACCTTATGAGAGGCTTTTTAACAGTTTAAAATGGGGGGGGGAACATGCACAAAACTCAGGAAACCATGGCCTTAGCTAGACCTACCTGTTATCCCGCGACGGAGGAGGGAAGATCTCGTGTTGTGTTTAACGTGAGATCCCTCCTCTGTTTACACACGACACGCGACGACCTCAGAAGGAGAGGTGTCGCGCCCGCCATTTTTAATTTTTTTCTTAAAGGACCAGCAGCGCATGAACGCTCATCCACAAAAAATAAGTCCTTTTTTAAGTTTAACTTACTTTTCCTGCTCCCCCCACCCTACCCCATGCGCGGCTTCCGGCTCCTCATGAGGAAACACACAGAGCCGGGTCAACCCGCAGCAACCGGCCACATGTTTCGCGGTCTCAGGCTCAGCCCGGGACCACGGAAAAACTGGGGCCAAAGTGGAGGGCTATATCCCGGGGCAAGGAAGGGATCATCCCTCCCTATCCTGGGATCCCCTGTGCATCATGTGGACTCACAGGAACAATCCCGGGGTTTGCCCCGGGATAAAGCCCCGTCTAGCTATGGCCCATGAAACATTGAGTGGTTGGGGGAAAGGACATAGGGCCAGGAAAAAGGGGCAGATGAGAACTCCAAGTGGTCCAGATTTGGGCCACTGATCTGAGGTTCAACACCCCTATAGTAGAATATACATGCCTGCTGGAAGGGGGGCACAGTGGTTGAATGTATACTTATGAAACTGGCTTATGTTTAGGGTGAGCCCAGGAAATTTTGCTGCCTGAAGGGAACACGATGGCACTTTTCCCATTCCATGTACAGAAGGCGACCGGACTGGCAGCTCAATCTTACTTTGACAGGAGAAATAGGACAGCATCCTCCGCTGCACTAGAGGGGGGTGGGGGTCTGAGCGGCACACACAGCACTGTTTCCCAACACCTCCCTGCTGCTCTCCGCCTCCTAGGACCTGCTACCTGCCTAATAGTAAGGCCAGCTGTGTCTCGACTGGGCTGGTTCACACATAGTGCCAAATCATGGCTTGGCACTATGTAAATAAACCTTGTGCTCTCCCTCTGCTTCCTTAAGCACCCCGATTTAGCTAATTCTTCTTTAGCACAACTCATAGTTTGCCATTACATCCAAGCCAGCAAACTGTACACTTGACCTCCAAATCACGATAGCAAGCTACGCTTTGATGTTGAGTTGCAATCCTAGGTTGCATACAGTTGTCATGTTCTCTTGTGGTTTGCAGAATTGGGAACAAGCTTTGTAAAGATTTTTTTAATGCATTGATGAATGAATAAAAGCAGCTGAGGAGAAGAAAAGAGGATGCTTTATAGAAGGGTGGTATGTTCACCCACATGCTCTGGACTCAAAATAAAGGTTCAATAACAATAGAAATGTGAATACTTTCAGGACTGATCATCAAATTGAATAACTGGAAAAATAGAAAAGTGTTAGATTTTAAAAGGGCAAATATACTATGAGCAATCTGATCCTTTTAATGTTTACACGTAACTGTGTTCCATGTGTCTTCCTCCCAAGTGAGCGCATATTGGATTTCAGTTGAGCTTTGTTTGTATAGAAATGCAACCATGTCTGTCCCTCCAATGCACGTTGGTCAACAACAAGAAATGTTTTTGCAGGGTTTGGTGTCTCTGCTTTGGCTTCCCTCCTACCTTGTTGCTTGGTTCTTTTGCTTGAGTCTTCTGCCATTACTTGCTTTGCTTGCCCTGTTATGCAGTATGTCTGCTCTCTGCTTGTGGTCCCAAGGCCAGGATAATTATTGTATTCTTAAGCAGTAAATGTTTCCAATGTCCCATCATGTTTAGGTCTACTTTAGAATAAATGGTTGCAATGACTGCAGTTTTTTAAAGCCTTCGCATATCTTTGAGACTAGGCATGGCTAGACGAGGGGGGTGGAGGGGGATGATCTCACGATGTGCTGATCGCAAGATCATCCCCCTCAGTCTACATGTGGCGCGCGATGTTCCAGGATGAAGAGCACGGCGCGCCCACCTTTTTGTTGTTGTTGTTTGAAGCGAAAAAGAGTGCAGGAGCACTCCAGTGAAAAAGTGAGTTTATTTTTTTTAAAAAAACAACTCCTGCTCTCCCCACCCCAGCCCCTTGCCTGGTTCCTGGCTCCTCGCAAGGAGCCTGGATAAAAACGCGACACCTGGCCACACGTCCTGCAGTCTCAGGATTTATTTATTTATTTATTTATTTTATTTTATTTCTATACCGCCCAATAGCCGAAGCTCATCCCAAGACCGCTGGAAAAGTTGGGATTAAAGGGTAGGGTGATATCCCGGGGAAAGGGAGGGATCATCCTGGGACACACAGGAATGATCCCAGGACAATCCCCGGGATATCACCCTGTCTAGACATGCCCTAGTAATTGTTTTTCTTGTTCAATCCTTCCCTTTGTTGCAGGGAATTTTAATTGTGATTTCAATGTTTAGCTTATTTCTTATCAACTGAATGCCTGGTATAGAAAGCCAGTGTGGTTTTTGTCATTTCCTGCTTCTTCCCTCCTGATGCTGCAGGACTAGTAGCATCATCAGACTGGCGTTTCATCACACACTCGTTAATGGCCACTCACTTTTTTTGCGGGTCCTTTTGACAACGACGATGCCTCCTGGGCATCTCCTGCTCCTTCTGGTCTTCTTTCTGCAACAAAATAAGACCCTGGTAAATCTAATTTTGTGGGGTGGGAAGCACAATGTGCCGCCATTTCCTGCTGCGTGCAGGAAAAGCGGTGCGATAAAAACACCCACCGAATGGGTCACACAGTCGTTGTTTACTTCCTCTTTCTTCCCCATGTGAAAAAAGAGGAAGTATCATGGGACAGAAGAAGGGGGAAAGCGACGGTAGGGAAAAGCAGTCCCCCTCTCCACCGTCTGATGACTCTAGTGCCTTTTTCTTTAGATTTGGACTTGGTTTAGATAGCAGCTCAGAGGCAAGTGTTAAGAAGTCTTTGCAAGTGACTGTCTATCCCTCAGTCAAAAATAGTCCAATAGGTTGAATCACCATGCTGAACTCCAATGGAGTCAGTTCACACTAAATGTTTCCAGTGTCATGTAATACAAGCAACTTCTGGATAATACCATCATACCACTGCAGGTGGCAGAGGCAATTCAACCAAAAGTGACCAGTTTTCAACTTTCTTTTAAAGAGTGCTGGATCCCGTGGTGTCAGCGATCAAGGGAGGAGATGAAAAGGCATTGCATAGTATGATGCAGTCAGGAAAAAACCTTGCACAGCCAAACAAAGATGGATGGTTGCCACTCCACGATGCTGCTTACTATGGACAAGAGGGCTGCTTGAAATTGCTGCATAGATGCAAGTATCAGAAAGGGAACTGATAACAGATGGAATATCATGCATGGCAAGCAAGAGAAAAGCAACAGCAAATCAATCAGGATAATAATGCTGGTTGTTGTTTTATGGAGAAGTTTGGAACACCTAAAGCAGTGGTTCCCAAAGGGGGTGGTACCGCCCCCTTGGGGGGGGGGTGGGATTGCATAGGGGGGCATTAAGAGGCAAAGGGGCAGCAGGGGGCGCTCGAGGTGACCTTTTCTGAGCAGCGCTTCTCCAGAAGGTCTTAAAACCCAGCGTCATTTTTATGGGAGAAGGTAGTTTGGTCCCAAGCCATATAGGTGAAGAATCCACACATGTATTAATACCATTTAAGAAGAGTCCTTTTAACAGTGAATTGAAATGTTTCAAAAGCACCAAAATGCTAATGAAGAGACATACCCTGCTTGGTGTGCCCCGCCACGCTGGCTGCAAAACAGAGGCGTTCGCTCTCTGTTCCCTCCCTCCCTCAGCAAGCCTGCGGTGGGTGCTTTGGATTTTGAATAAATATTCAATTAATTGTTACTGTTTTGAATGTTATTGTTATTATCTTCCTTAGTGGGTCATTGAAAACTGCTATTCTGAATAATGATTTTATAGTGTTGGGTAGAGGGCACTGGGCATGAGTTTGTGGAACCAAGGGGGCGGTTACCTGAAAAAGTTTGGGAGCCACTGACCTAAAGGTTTCCTCCAAGTTTCCTTGGCATATATTGAAGGATTCTTTGTGGATGTTCTCTAAACTGCTCCTACTCCATCCCAGTTTGCTTCTTATGGGTTAGCTGTGATCTCGATGTACCACAGTCTTCACTGATGACACTGACAGGAGATGGAGGGAAGGTGATGATAGTGAACTCAGGCAAGTGGGCTTCCCAAACCTACCAAGAAAATGTTAATGTCTTCCAGCAAAATTAGAGCAAGAAAATCACAAGGAAGCATGCAAAACTTGGGGGGATATGGGACTTGCAAGATGCAGTGAGTTAGCTTCCTGTCACATAGGAGTTTGACTTTGTAACCATAATTACCATAGATAATTAGCAGATGATTGATGTTTGAATTATCTATGTGCGTTACATGCCTTGCTGGTCCAATGCCTTCTTTACAGCTTATCCCGGAACAATTGATCAGCGTACCCTGCAGGAGGAAACGGCACTTTACTTAGCCACAAATAGAGGGAATATCGATTGCATGCGTTCATTGTTACAGGCTGGAGCAGAACCCGATATTGCAAACAAAATTAGGGAAACCCCACTTTATAAAGGTAAGTGGCTTGATTCTCATAGGTCTTGAGCAAATGAGAAGTTGTGGGTGTGAAATGACTGTGTGCATGTTTGCACTCAGCTTCTAATCTGCATTTATTGGTGGTTTTTGGCTTGAAAATGCTTCCAGTCTGTGGCAATGTCACAGGTGTGCAGTATTTATTAATTTTATTTACAATATTTATATACCGCTCTCCATTCAGAATTTCGGAGTGGTGGACAAAATAAAATAGAAAAAAACACAGAATAAAAGCACATAAAAAGTACATTTTTAAAAGAAACAAAGTGCAAAATAAACTGTGGCTAAACGTGAAAGGAAGGCTTCCTGGAACAACGATGTTTTCAGGAGCCGCCAGAAGGAATAGAAATTTAGGATTGGGGAGAAATTTGTTTGGGTCTCATTTTGAAATGAACCTACCTAGCTTGAACTTCCCAAACCAACACGTGAACCAAAACAGTATCCTTCGGTATTAGCAAAGAGCTTCTTTAAACAAGTGTTTTATAGCACATTTGTTTCTGGGCCCTCATGGACGTTTGCGACTCATTGTGACACCGCCGTCATCCTCCTGTGTATCTCACACTCCATTTTCCGGTTATAGCACTAAAAATAAAACCTCGGAAAACCCGACTCTTCTGGGATAAATTGATATTTGTCAGGTTTTCCTTCTGTGTGCTGGCAAAGTTGCACTATAAAATGCCCTCTAGAGAGCGCTGTCCCATTCGACTGCTTTGAGGCTGTAGAAGCTACATGGTCACTGCTTCTTTGTTGAATTACAGCTCATTGCAGAAGCGGAAGGGATGCAGGAAGCAGAGCCATGATAAGGGAATGTGATTGTCCCCATCTGTAGGAGCTGCAGTGCAGTTCTCCAAACAAAAGTGCATACAAAAATGCATATATTAAGTACAAACACACATTGTACTAGGAAAACTTGCATGTAGAAGTGTGTGTATTTGGCAAAATGGCATACAAAATGTGTCTATTGGGAGAAATGCACCCAAAATGTGACTTTTTTATGTGTGAGAAAACCATGGGTGGGGGAAAATCCAAACTGAAAATCCAAACTGAATCTATGAATTCATTCAAAAAAGAAAATCTAGAATAAAATTAATACTTGTCAAGGACACATGGTCCAAGTCATAATCCAGCAGTGAGCAGCCTTCAGGCCTGTGGGATCTATTTTGTTTTTTACTACAACCTTAATAGCCATCAACCAGAGCCTGATGCAAAGGGCATACACTTACAATTAAAGAATTCTGAGCCCCCAGGAACTTGTTTTGAGTATCAGAAATAGAAAAAACCATTCATTTTCACCCAAACTGTTTTTTAAGTTCAGCAGCATAATTTAGGCCAATTTTGTTGTCAAATAATTGTTAATATAATAATGGTTAAATATTGTTAAATAATTGGCAGTCAGCAATCCTTGCTGATCTCCTTCAGATTAGTCAGAGATCCGCCAGAACATCCAAAACTACTTTCGGCCCACATAACCAGTGGCAAAGCCATGTTGTAGCTAATTATCTAAAATTAAATGTTTTCAACATGCAGATTTATAGGCCTAAACCAGCCATGGGAAACCTGTTTCTCTCCCCACCCCCCTTTTCCTTTTGTAATCATAGAATCATAGAATAGTAGAGTTGGAAGGGGCCTAAAAGGTCATCGAGTCCAACCCCCTGCTCAATGCAGGAATCCACCCTAAAGCAAACCTGACAGATGGTTGTCCAGCTGCTTCTTGAAGGCCTCTATTGTGGGAGAGCCCACAACCTCCCTAGGTAACTGGTTCCATTGTCATACTGCTCTAACAGTCAGGAAGTTTTTCCTGATGTCCAGCTGGAATCTGACTTCCTGTAACTTGAGCCCATTATTCCTTATTGGTTTTTCCCTGTGGGTTTATATGGAATTATTCTCAAGGGATTTCTCTTCTTCTTCTTCTTCTTCTTCTCCTCCTCCTCCTCCTCCTCCTCCTCCTCCTCCTCCTCCTCCTCCTCCTCCTCCTTCTTCTTCTTCTTCTTCTTCTTCCAAATTGTCATGTTTATTATGTGTCTCATGGATGAGACTGCACTATGGGGAACCTCTTTTTGTCCAGAAGCTGTATTGCCACCTGGGAACCTCCTTGGGTCTGCAAACCAGAAGTGGGTATGGCCATCCCACTCTCCACACCATTCACACACACGCATATACAATTCATGCACCATTTGTGTATGTCATAATGGGATGAAGATCATGCCAGGGGCAGGAGTGCAGCTGTCAAGAATGCTATAAGCCAGATTGAGGATCATTGCAGCTTGTGTTAAGTACTGTGGAAAGGAGGAGAGGGCTCCTATATCTTTAACAGTAGTATAAAAATAGGGAGTTTCAGCAGGTGTCATTTGTAGGCATGCAGCACCTGGTGAAATTCCCTCTTCATCACAAGTTAAAGCTGGAGCCCTGCCCTCTTTCATATCTGGTCACTCTAGTATAGCTCCTACAGCTTTGACTGTTGTGATGAAGAGGGAATTTCACCAGGTGCTGCATGCATACAAATGGCACCTGCTGAAATTCCCCTTTCAATATAACTGTTAAAGATACAGGAGCCCTGTCCTCCTTTCCATAGGGTCACCCTAGTTAAGCCCATGGGCCAGAGGTTCCCCATCCCTGACCTAAACCTTCCTCTGTCATGACAGCCTGTGAACGCAAAAATGCCGAAGCCGTCCAGGTGTTGTTGCTGTACAATGCTGACACGAACCATCGCTGTAATCGTGGATGGACTGCTCTCCATGAAGCTGTAGGTCGAAATGATTTGGAAATAATTGAGCTTTTGGTCAAAGGCGGTGCCAAGGTGGAAGCTGCAAATTGCTATGGAATCACCTCTTTGTTTGTGGGAGCTGAGAGTGGCCACTTAGAAGCAGTCCGATATCTCGCCACGTGTGGTAAGTAGAACTACGCAGCTGCATTTCATGCTTTTGAGGCTTCGATTTGCAAAATGATCTGTTAATTTGGAGTGTTAGCATCAAGAAATCCATTTTCTTCCTGGATCGTAGCAGTCCATGCTCTATGGGCATGTCTACACCTCCCGGCGTTCCGGGAGGGAGGGGGGAGGATCTCTCAGTATTCTGCTCACAAGATCCTCCCCTTTTGACAGATGGCGTGCGTGACATCCGGGGAGGAATGAGGGATGTTATGGCCGCCATTTTTTATTTTTTTACAGAAGATGAGCACACAAGCGCTCCAACGGGGAACTAAGTTTTAAAAAAAAACACCGATCGCCCTCCCCCCTCCCACCCCCTGATAGGCACAGAGAGCCTGAAGAGTTTCATGCCAGGTTCCTGGCTCCTCACACATTTACTCACAAAGAGCCAGGATGAAACCGGGATGGCCACACATATCTCCCTCATTCTCGGGACGATCGCGAAACCACGGGAAAAACTGAGTGAAAAGCCATCCGAGTTATCCTGGGGAAATGGAGGGATCATCCCTTCCTTGCTCCCGGGATCCCCTGTGCATCATGTGGATGCACAGGGATGATTCCAGGGCGATCCCCGGGATAAGGCATGGTCTAGACATGCCCTGTGTTTCTGCTTACTCCTCCTTCCTTGGCTAAATGATATTGCTCTGCCTCAGGACCTTTTTTCCTTTCACAGCACTGCCCCCGTTCCACAGGAGGTTGCCTTATTCCAAGCCAGACCATTGGTCCATTTAGCTCAATATTTTCTCCAGTATATTTTGTTGTTATTTTGAAAGGGTACTGAGGCATCCTTACTGCAGCATAGTGGAGTATGGATTACCATTCTTGGCAGTTGTATGAACTTTCCAAGACATAAGGAAGGACAACATTATGTGCATAGTAAATAATATTTTTACAGGTTCTGTTTCAGAAGAGGTTGAGACCTCCCCACGCACCCCCTCCTTATTTCCAACAATCTACCACTCCTCCTTTGTGGTTTAATTATCTTAAAGTTTGTTATTTGAAATGTTTAGAGTAAATTGAAAGCGTAACTGTAATTGGGTTTTAGTTTCTGAATGAACAACAACTACAACAAAAGACTCACAAGAACCACATTCAATAAAACTGTTTGAACTGTTCCAAGTTTTAAAAGCCCCTCCGAGAACCCTTATAATAATGTTATTGCATTTGTACAACACAGAGTGTTTGCTATAAAATAAAGATTCTATTTTCTCCTCCTTAGGAAGGAGCCCAGTTTGGGGCTTTGCATTGGTGTTCAGATTTACAGGGCCTGTTAAAATTGCCAAACACAACAGAGACGTTTCTGTTGTTGCAAGGGAAACAGATTCTCTTTGGCAGAGACTTTGGGCAGCTGATCTTATGCATTGTTTATTTTTTAAAAAAAAATAAAAATAAATCATTTTTATTATAAGTTTCAACAAAACAAATCAAACAAACAAAAAACACAAGTGTAACTACATACTTCAAAGGTCTCAGTTTCAAATATTACAACATTCTAAAAAAAAGGATAAAGGAGTAAATTACACATAAACTTCAGGAAAAACAGACCAAATATCCAAATATAATTCCATTTGTGAATGGCATCTAAATACTATTCTTTCAAATGTTGCTAGTGTCGTTAAGTCTTCAATCTATCCCCACCCCCCCAAGCAGCTGCTGGTGGGGAGGGAGAGGGAAGGGGAGAGAATGAGAGAGAGAGGATGGGAGGGCATATACTATTGGCTCTGGAGCTGCCCACTGCCAGCATGCAGTTCTCAACAGATACTTACCTACTGTATTCCATAACAAAAGGTTACCCCTGAGAGAATATGGTGGAAAAAACAAAAGCAAATAGCTGTGCTGGTCCATAAAGGGGGGGGGGAATCCAAAACCCACAGTTGGGCAAAACTTTTACTAGGACCAATCATAAAAATGTGCACCCTTTCGAGGTCCTTGACACATACAAAAATGTTCCCCATCTCTCATTTAAGTGAATAAGATACCCAATGAGTGCAAGAATTTTGTGTGTGCACTGGGTTATGCCACTTTGCTAGCATTAGAGAGATGAGACATCTTGTCTCATAGGACACGGAATAACGGGCTCAAGTTAAAGGAAGCCGGATTCCAGCTGGACATCAGGAAAAAATTCCTGACTGTTAGAGCAGTACGACAATGGAATCAGTTACCTAGGGAGGTTGTGGGCTCTCCCACACTAGAGGCCTTCAAGAGGCAGCTGGACAAGCATCTGTCAGGGATGCTTTAGGGTGGATTCCTGCATTGAGCAGGGGGTTGGACTCGATGGCCTTGTAGGCCCCTTCCAACTCTGCTGTTCTAAGATTCCATGATTCTATGTTCCCTTTGGTACTAAAAGTTCCACCCTAGAGAGAGATAGTCTTGATTCCAAATCTTAGGGTGACCATAGATGGGAAACCAAAAAAAGAGAACACCTAGTGGTGGGGTGGGGTGGGGAAGCGGCTTTCTGGGGCTTCCAGAAAGCACGTCATCCCCCTTTGCCACCTTGAAGGCCTTTAAAGCCGCAATTGGAGCAAAGCAGGGGTGACAGGAAAGCACACCGTCCCCTCCTCCGCTCAAAGCTGGGCCTTTTCTATAATGTTTGGGAATGACATGCTTTCCCCATTAAGGTTCTGATTGGAGCAGTGGGGGGGGGAGGGATGACACACCTCCAGAAAGCACGTCATTCCCCCCTGCCACACTAATGGCAGCCTTAAAGGGGAAAGTGTGTCATTCCAGGACATGACAGAAAATTATAGAAAATCCCCCCTGACACCAAGGATAGAAAGAAAAAAAAGAACCAGGACCAATCTGGGGAAATCCTGACATTTGGACACCCTGCCCGTTCTTCTGCAACTGAATCATGCTTTGTATGTCTTTCATTCCCAGGTGCTGATATCAATACCCAAGCCAGTGACAAAGCCTCTGCTCTCTATGAAGCGTCTAAAAACGGACATGAAAAGATTGTGGAGTTTCTCTTGTCCCAAGGTGCTGATGCTAACAAAGCCAATAAGGATGGATTTTTACCTATTCACATGGCCTCCAAAAAAGGCTATTATGAGTAAGTTGCTTGCTTAATTCCTGCTGGCAGATTTGCATATGAATTATTTTTGCATAAAGGTTAAAACTGAACGATGATTAAAAACCCAGTTCTGTTCACTATGAAACCTTGGGCTAACAAATATAAAGTTACCATCCACATCAAACTCAATGGGAAACTGACAGGCTATGAATACTCTACAGGATATCAAAACAATGAGCTGCTTCGCACAATCACCGCATCCCACCGTGGCTTATTTCAGCTATGGTGGATTGCAGCATGTGCTGGCAGGCCATTGTGAATATTCAAGTAGTCACTGTGACTTATTGTGATGTCCAAAGCCAGTGAGGATCCACACCCAAACGAACCAGCCACAACCCATGGGCAGTGCTTGGGTTGGGAGTGGTTTGTTAACCATACCAACAACCTACCCCGTGCCTAGTTCAGATGACAGGATAACCCATGGAGGCTACCTGCTACAGCTTGAATATTCACAAGGTTTTTATGTTTTTAAATTTTGTATATTGATTTTTAATGTTTAGTCTTTTAATCTAATCCTTTTAATTTTTGTAAACCACCCAGAAAGCTTCGGCTATGGGGCAGTATATAAATGTAAATGATGATGATGATGATGATGATGATGATGATATCTGCTGGTATTCACCACTTTCCACCATGGCTAAATAAGCCATGGTGGAATGCGGTGAGTGTGCAGATTGGCCCAATGGGTCCTATTTTGAGTGATCTGAGTTTGCACTGGGGATATGCAGCCTGCTTAGAAGATATTTTCTCCTTTTTGTACTCTCATATCTAATGCATGTTTTAACTCTGTAACTGGGGTTGTAGTTGTTGTTATTAGTATTAATGTATTGTTATGTATGCAGCATAAGCAAAAGAATAGGTTCCTGCCCCCAAGGAACTTACAATTTTATGGTGAGAACAGAGGAGTGAGACAAGGATACCAGGAAATGAATGTGAACAAATGCAGTTGCCTATTCTTAGGCCTTTGCTAGACCTACCAGTAAATCCACGACAGATGAGGGGAGACCCCGCGATGCAAGTATCGTGGGATGTCGCCCTCATTTACACATAAGGCGAGGCGACCTCACAAAGAGAGCTGTCGCGCCCGCCATTTTTGAAAAACTTTTAAAGGGGACGAGCTGCACGAACGATCGTGCACAAAGGTAAGTGGTTTTTTTTAAAAAAAAAACGGTTTCCCCGCTCCCTCCACCCTGTCCCCAATGGGCGCAGCTCTCCTGGGGAGTGCTGTGCCCCATGCGCGGCTCGCGGCTCCGCACAAGTAATCGCATGGAGCTGGGAAAAGCCAGGAAAATGGGCCACACGTTCGTGGTCTCGGGCTCAGCCCGAGACCGTGGGAAAAAGCAGGCCCAAAGGGGTAGGCTATATCCTGGGGCCAGGGAGGGTTGATCCCTGCCTGAGCCCGGGATCCCCTGTGTTCATCTGAACGCACAGGGACGATCCCGGGTATCACCCCAGGATATAGCCTGGTCTAGCAAAGGCCTTAGACTTCTAGCAGTTGGGAATGAAACCTGGACACTTAAACAACGGCTGTGGGAAAGTTTGGTTTTAAGGAGACTGGATTGTAATTTGGATAAAAGCTTATATAGGTGGGGCTGATTATCCAGAACAGCCACCCACCTACAACGTGGATCTGGAGCTACTGTTCTGATGATGACGTTTGAAGTACTACCTCACTTTTGTTACTTCTGACACATGGTGGTGAAGACTGTTTTGTTGAAGGCTGATGGGTGGGTTGGGCAGCTCTTCTTCTTGGACTTTTGGCCCTTTCCAACTCAATAATTCAATCATATTTTTTAAAAAAATAATCCTATAACTCTAATTTACAGGCGTTCAAATCTTATTTGGCCATTGGGTAGTCTTGGGCAAGTCACCATCTCTCCGCCTAATCTGCATAAATATGCAGTTTGCTTTTCAACCATCTTGACTCCCAAAGCAGAGTACAATACACAAGTTGCACAAAGCCAATCAAATCTGGAGGAATCACACATTTGGTTTCTCCCTTACATTAAGAACTCCCAACACAGCTACTGAAGGCTGTGGGCTAGAACATTTCTCCCTGGAGTGCTAGATTTCCATTTGCAAGGATGATTCTTTTCTGAGGAAGGATTCAAAAATATGACCCTCGTCTACAGACTGAAGTGGTATATAGTTCATTCTAACATGTCACACCCACCTCTGATACAGCCTGAGATAATGCAGGAGAACACATCTGCCCATCCCACAGTCACTTGGAAGTGACATTTAGGAGTGAGACCCATGATTTTCAGTTGGACTTATTTCTAACTAACCAAGCTCAGGATTAAGGTAGGGATGGATGGATTTGTCAGTTTTGCTTTCTTCCTCAGTTCTCTCTGTCCCATATGAAAAAAAGTGAATTTTGGTAAATTATTGTAGGACCATGTTGTACCTGCCTGGCCTTATAATCTGTTAAAGACAAGGAGCATGCCAGAAATAAGAGGTGGCAACCCTATTTCAGCAGCACAAACAAACATGGTTGAAAATACAGACATTCAAACTTTTTACAGCAAAGCACTCAAAGCCCTGGGTCTGAATGGATGAGTTTGCAGTTGCAATTGCAGTTTCTCTAGGGTGACCATATGGAAAGGAGGACAGGGCTTTTGCATTTTTAACAGTTGTATAGAAAATGGAATTTCAGCAGATATTATTTATATGCATGCAGCACCTGGTGAAATTCCCTCTTCATCACAACAGTTAAAGCTGCAGGAGCTATACTAGAGTGACCAGATACAAAAGAGGGCAGATTAAGCTTTACATAAAATAAAGCTGGCCAGGCTGCAAAGCAAGTAGCATGGGGATGGGGTGGGGTGGGACCACATAAAAAGAATCACAGAATTTTAGAATTGAAAAAGGCCTTTGAGGTCTACTAGTCCGACCCCCTGCTCAGTGCAGGAATCTTGTCACTACAGCATCCCTGACATATGGCTGACAAGCCTTCAGTGAAGGACACAAATCCTTTGAAGGCAAATTGTTCTTGGATTACTCCCAGTTAACAAAACAGGAGTCAATGGATTTTCGCTTAATGGCAACCTTACAGGTAAAGTGCTGTTACTGAAGCATAATAATAATAATAATAATAATCTTATTGGACTCCTCTGTATTTCAAAAGCAAAACAAAATGGTGCAGAATTTTGTTTTGCAAATCTAGTTAAAATTGAATCACATCAATACATGAGGTCAGAATTAGGTTGAAGATCCAATATTGCTTACTATTTAAAGATCAAGTACTTGTTAAAAAGTTGTGATATGAAAGTGTTAAAGAGCTTCCCATCTGTAGAATGTCGGACAGAATATTTATTCAAACGACAGGCTTTGCCAGTTATTTTTAATCCTTTTGTATTCTGAATAACAACACTCTTCACGGTGACCTCTCTTTGTAAGCATGTGGATTTAATACGTAATTCTGCAGGAATTCCATATTCACACTCGCTGCCAGGACCTGAAGGCTCCATAACATCAAAAAAAGCCAAGGAGATTATTCCTATTTTTTCAACCCTTGTTGCTTGGCCTTTGTTTATTGTACATGATGCTCCCTCCCTGTTTGGAAGGCATATATGGTTACTGGATCTTATCATCTCCATGATTTTAGTGAGATATTATTTAACTCATACAGTCATGAAACTTTGTAGCTGAGGAGTGGTTGGAAATATTTCCTTGTCTATTCATTTGCGGATGGTATTAATATTAGCATCATATTACAGTAGCCGCTTTTTGCGTTAGCAAGAGTAATTCGGGGTTTATGGGATCTGGTGAGTGAGATGATGAACCCATCATTATGGACGGGAGGGAACAAAACCAATGAACAAGCAGAGAGAGCATCAATAGGATCAGGGTAAAAAGAAGGAGCCAGGCAATCATTTCCTAGCAGTTTCTTAGGAACAGTTCGCACAACCATTCTATGCATGTATTGTGCTATGTACCTGCTGAATAAATTGTCTGAATAGTATTTCATCACAAGTACAAATTGTCCCTACTAAACACATTAGGAAAGTATGTTGCAGCATACCAAGCCCTGATCTGTGATGGTAACAAATAAGTCAGATGCTGTGTTAATCTTCAGTGGAACTATGTCACTGTCCATGTTCCAGTGCCCGGCCAGTTTAAAGGAGAAGAGGCTCTTGTCCAGCCTGCTTGACACAAATGCCTTTTAAACTGTATTTTGTGTGTTTGGTA
This sequence comes from Elgaria multicarinata webbii, assembly GCF_023053635.1. Classification (NCBI taxonomy): domain Eukaryota; kingdom Metazoa; phylum Chordata; class Lepidosauria; order Squamata; family Anguidae; genus Elgaria; species Elgaria multicarinata. Next base: position 158,556,387 of record NC_086172.1, on the reverse strand, counting down.
TTTTACTAGGGATATCTATTTGTTTTCAAATTATATTGTTAGCCACACCCAAGCATTAGTAAAGGGGACGTCTTAAAACACACGTCAGGCTTGTCTAATGTTGATGTTTAGGGCTTGTACTTGACCATCCACTGCTTTAACTTCCAGCCACTTAAAAGCAAGTCTTCACACAGCAGTGGTTTATCCCATACCAGAATCGCTTTCCTTGGACTTATTGGTGTAATATTATTCTTTCACTGTTCCTGGAGTGGCTTGAATAGGGGTATTGCTTTTCATCTACCTAGGCCTAATCTACACCTGCCATTTATCCCGGGGTGGGCTCAAGGTCGTCCCTGCAGGTCCAAATGACACACAGCTGATCCCAGGGTGAACCAGGGATGATGACGATGATGATGATGATGATATATTTATTTGTTACCCGGCTCTCCCTCCGGATCAAGGCAGGGTACAACACAAATGAATGTCCACTCAGTCCTCCCAGGATATCTGGGACTGCTTTTGTCCCATTTTTTTCTCTGGTTTTGGGACAATCCCAAGGTCTGCGAGCAGTATGGCTCTCCCTCCCAGGGTCCTCCCTCTTCCCCGCGAATAGAGAGGCTCAGGAAATGGGCAAGGAACATGGACACCAGGGGTGAGGGGGAGAGCATTTTTGCCATGTTTGTGATGGCTCTTGGCGCCTTCCAGCACCGAGTTTGTTGTGTGTGTGTTTTAAAAATTACACCTTTGTGCAGGATCACACCGACGCTGTTGCCCAAATGTCTCCACTTGTAAAAAAAAATGGCACCCTGAAACGGCCCTCCTTTACTTCCAGGAAAACTCACTGGTGTGTAGCCCCTGTGGGATGATCCCAGAAGTGCAAAACCCCATGATCATCCCTCCCCACTCCCAGAAGGCTTCCGGGTATAGATTAGGCCCTAGATCATTCCTTTAAACAAATTATCTCACCTGGAGGAAACCATTGCCCAAGGAGCAACTAGTTAAAATACCCCCCTTCCCAGTCACAAGCCTTCCAGGTAGAAATAGACCAAGGCAATCAGAAGGTTGTAGAATGTTGACCTGTCCATCCTACCCCATCTAGTGGCCTGCCAAGTTTGTAGTTTCTAATTTATATTTGCATCCAAAAGACCTTGGCATGCTCTGTTCATTATAAGGGTCCCTTTTCAGAGCTGGCTGTGACCCGGGGCCTCTAGGATTAATGGTGTGTGTGTGTGTGTGTGTGATTCCTTCCCTAGCTAGAAACAAAGTTTGCAATGTCTCTTTAACTCAGCTGTAGGAAGGATGCTTGAGCAGGATAACAGTCTCAACCCTTACATTTTAATAAACCCCAGTAGATTGCAGGATGACTAATGCTGGTGTTTGGCGTGCTCTCCTCTCAGTGCCGTGTATGACTTTTCAGCTATTATGGCTATTGGAAAGCATTTGTTAGCGATGGACAGTCGCCAGCTAAACAGCACCCAGGCTTCCCGCCTTCCAGGGAACATCACTGCTGGGTGAGGTCAGCCTCTCTGCCTTGAGAAATGATCTATGCATGAGTTTCCTCTCAAGGCTTTAATTATTTCCTTCTGAAGAGGGCATAATGTCTCGATACCATGGATAATGGTGGGCAGGCTGGTAGCTGTTGTTCCTAAGGCTTTTCCATTAACAATCTTGCTCCAGCTGCTTAAACCTTTCCCCAACTTTTAACTGTTCACACTGAACTGTTTCATGCCAGAGGCCTGTCTCAAACTGAACAGTCTGGGAATGTTTCAGATAAAAACATTCATGTTGCCCATCTACCCATCCTGCTCTTTGGCATCGAGTATATCTTTGTGGACCAGATGTGCTCAGTAAGCAGGCTCAGTCCTTGCAGTCCATGTGCTGATAACACCCTAGCCTATGCTGGCCTCCTGCCACTCTTCACCACAGCTGGTGTCAATGTTTACATAATTCAAGAAGGAACATCTGGAAAGGGTTGCCATTCACCATAGCACCCTATATAGCACAGGTGGTCCTCCAGATGTTGCTGGAGAATATTTCGCATCATCCTTAATCATTGGCCATGTTGGCTGGGGCTATGTCTGGCTTGGGCTACGATATTTGGAGGGTGACAGGTTCCTCATTCCTGCTATATATTGTTAAAAAATTGTCTGTCACTGTAAGTGGTAGCAGGCACAGCACATGAGGACTGAAAGATAAACAGGGACTTGCAGGTTAAGATGGAACTGTCCACTTTCATTCAATAAAGTTGTTAGTGTTTGAAGCAACTAAAGGTGTTTTGAGCAATTCGCTGAAAGCAACTGCTCAGAGCAACTGTATACGCACCGAATTATATTCCTCCTGGGTTTTTTGTTGGGTTTTTTTTACAGATAATGTTTTATGTTTCTTATAAAATCAATTGGTACTAAGGCACTGGGCTAGAAATAAGAGATGCACATATTTGGGATTCATTAATTTATTAGTTTCTATGTTTTTTATTATTTGTTTTTCATTAGATAAAATTTACATGAATAATGAAGTCTAAGAAATTGTCTAATGGAAAAAGGACATATTTTATATCAGCTGATTGTTTGCTGATGAAACCTGAAGGGCAGTTAATGTTTCTAGGGCTAGTTGAAGACACTTGTTCAATGGCACTTGATGTTCTTGAATGATCATTGGTGACTAATAGCCCACATGCTCAGGTTGGATACTGGAAAAGCAGCAGGAAGTTGCAGTGTAGTGAAGCAAAACATGCTGGTAAGAATATAAGAAGAACTCTGTTGGATCAGGTCAAAGGCCTATTAAGGTCAGCATCCTGTTTTCCACGGTAGCCAACTGATTTCCCCTGGGAATTCCAAAAGCAGGACATGAAGCCAACAGCCCTCTCCCATCATTCTTTTCCACCAACCAGTATTCAGAGGCCTTTGATCCTATAAACAGCATGTGGCCATCTTGACTAGTAGCTATTGATAGCCTTATCTTCCATTAATTTGTCCAATTCCCCTCTTAAACCATCTAGGTTTGTAGCCATCACCACATTTTGTGGAAGCGAATTCCATAGTTTAACTATGCACTGTAAGAAGAAGCACTTCGTTTTATCTATCCTGAATCTCCCATCATTCAGCTTCTTTCCAGGATACCCTTCCCATTTTGGTTCCTTTTCACCACTTAACATTGTCCTGCAGGTACTACCTTCAGCTCCCACTGCCACTCACATGGCCACCAACAATGTCAGAGTGGCACGTATAGGATTGCCCTTGCTTTGTCTTCCCAATTATGTGAGATAGGTTGAGAAATAGTCACTGGGTTAGTGTCACCCACAGAGCTTCATGTCCAACTGCAGATTTGATCCCCAGCTGACTCCCAACTGTTTATCCCCACCAGTTCTCTGTTTGACCACAGATCATAGTGGGACAGAAAAACAAACAAATGTGTGCAACCCAAGGGCAATGATGGTCTTATCACACTGTCTTTAAGGCTGTGAAAAAAAATACGATCTGTACACAGCTTTAGTGAACAAGGTCATTGCTCATTCCCAGGTCTGTTGCGACCATCTGTCTTTTCTTGCCTGATGGTTCTATATTATAAATCATAGACAATTTGAGGGCTGAGATTTTTTGTTGCTGTTAAGTGCTTCCCTAGCACCTAGCATAACTGGACTCCTAGATGCTGCAATGACACCACTAACCTTACTAGAAAAGCAAACTTAGGTCTGGTCCTTGATTCATTTCTGCTAGGATTGTGAAAATGCTGCTCCCAGTGACTAGCCGTACTCGAATCAAGCGCAGCGGCATCAGCCCTCTGCATTTCGCAGCTGAACGCAACCATGACGATGTCTTGGAAGAGCTGATTGAGGCTGGCTTTGATGTGAACTTCACCCTCTCTTCTGAACGCTCTCGACTCTATGAGGACAGGCGCACCACTGTCCTCTATTTTGCAGTTGTTAACAACAATGTCTATGCTACTGAGCTGCTGCTTGAGGCTGGGGCCAACCCCAACGTTGATCTCATCAACCCACTGCTCATCTCCATCCGGCATGGCTGCTTGAAGACAATGAAGCTTCTCCTTGATTATGGAGCAAACATTGATGCCTACGTTGCTTCCCACCCTACTACTTTCCCCGCTACCATCATGTTCTCTATGAAGTACCTTGTTCTGCTGAAATTTCTGATGGATCTGGGCTGTGATGCCAACTCCTGTTTTCAGTGTCGGTATGGAAGTGGCCCACATCCTCCCATTGATACTAGGAGGGACAGGTATCATGATCCCCAGGTGAATAAAGAGCAAAATGCCATACAGGTAAGTCTACTCTTACTATCTCTTCATTTCTATGGTTTTTGGAGGAGTGCCATAGAACTCTCTCCACTCATATAGGTAACAACATGTTCTTTCCTTAGAAAAGGCTCCAGGTTCAGTCTCCAGCTTCTCCAGTTCAAAGTATGTCAAATAGCAAGACTAGGAAGTGGCTATCTGAAATTCTGGAGAGCCAGTACCAGCCTGGGTGATAGTACAGTATTCAGCTAACATAATTATCGGCCTAGCTCAACATAATCCCAGAGGAAGACAGAAACACAGCACAGACAATGAGAAGTGATCAAACTCAACTGTGTCCAACATCTTAGTAACTTTAAGCTTGCTCACTACATTCTTATATATGTGGTTTGAGGCTTCACCTAGTAGTTTCTCTTTTACAAAAATTTCTGCTTGGCCATGGAATTCACTGGGTCGCTTTGGCCAAACTGAGCATCTATCAGTCTTACTTACTTCTTAGGATCATGAATATAAATAAGGTTCTAAGCATCGTAAGTAATTTTCTACACTGAAAAGTATTAAAAGAATCATCAACATTAATCCAGTTCTCCATGTCTGTGGAACAGAAAAGAGAAATGGTTAATATTAAATTAGAAATTTCCATATTACAAAGAAGTGAGACCTGCAAACAAAATGCTCAGGATTCCAGCCAGCTATACTTCCTTTCAGGATATTTCACCCCACCCCACCTTAACATTCATGCCCACTGAACCTAACAGGTTCAATACAGATGTTGTATTTCTTAGAATAGACCCACTGAAATCAATGAGATGATATTATTATTATTATTATTATTATTATTATTATTATTATTATTATTATTACTATTATTACTATTATTATTATTATTTATATACTGCCCAGTTATCTGACACAGATTCCAGAGCAGTGAACATCAGTATGAACAGTAAAAGAAAGAAGATTAAAAAGCAAATTAAAATTGAAATTTTAAAATTAAAAAAAAGGAACCAGAAAAACAGTGGCTAGTCAGTTGAGGAAGGCTTCTCGAAACAGTTGTTTTCAGGAGGCACCAGAAGCAGCCTAATGTTGGCGCTTGCCTGACTTCCAGGGGCAGAGAGTTCCACAGAGAAGGGGCCACCACACTAAAGGCTCTTCTCCTGGTGGATTCCAGTCGGACCACAGGTCTAACTGGAACCACCAGGAGTATGGCTTCCGATGACCTCAGTGATCAGGCAGGATGGTAAGGTATCCTGGTCCCAAGTTATGATTTAGGGTTGTTATGATTAACTTGACCCCTTGGTTTCAGTATCCCTAATCTGGATCCAACCCACTTAGTTGCCTTTGGACTTTTTTGAAATTTTCTCACCTTAAAATGTTGTTTCCCGTAAAGATATTTTGTACTTTCTGTAAACCTTGGTGTACCCCTAAGCCTTCTGATAATGTGTGAATAGTGCTGCTTTGGCTATATATGGATAGGAACTTGTAGGCACTGAATTTGCTAAGCGGCTTAGAATATGGGATGTAACCTTGAGAGGTATTTTATTTGAATACCACTTGAAGGCATTTAAACTATTTCACAAAGAGCAAAAGAGCTATTATCGACAGTGCATTTTTGCATTCTTGTTCTCTTCTAACATCTAGTCAGGAGAGATTTCTCTTAATATAGAAATACGTTTTTATAGCTAGACCAATATTTTATCATGAAGATGCTGGTGTGTTAGGAGCAGGGCACTGGACTGTGACACACAAGGATCCTGGGTTAAATCCAACATTGTGCTAGCTGAAGTCTACTAGTATGGTGGGACTTTCCCCCTCTGTCCTCCCCCTGAAGAGTTTTTTAGGCTTCCAGAACAGATTTTGAGGGTGCATGCATGGGGGTAACTGCAGGAGGAAGTGAGAACTGTCCACCTCCTGATTCCACTGATGGAATTGCTTCCATCAACAGAACTGCATCTTTAGATACAACATTGTGCAGATGTTGATGCTCTGGAGCCTTGCATTTTGTGATATTATGGACATGTGGGCAAATCAAGCTGCAACCTGTTGTGTTAACACATTAAAGAACTAAAGAATGAGTTGTGTTAACACATTAAAGAGCTAAGAATGAGGCAAATATTTATCCAGGCTATGCATTTCAGAGCTTCCCATGACCAGACATTAAAAATGGGAACTTTTGGCATCTGCAGAACACCAAGAACAGTGTCTGAGAGACAGTACACAAATTGCACAGACTTAAGTGATAGAATTCTGATCTGTATAACCTCAGACTGCAGGTTGGGGATCATATTTCTGAGTACTCAGTAGTAAGCTGGATGCTCAGTAGTATGCACATCAGGGAGAGGCCTGTGTTAAAACCTTTCTCTCTGATATGCTTGTTTACTACATGCAGGGAGAGAATGCAACCATCCCACCTCTATCCTTAAATGGTAGTGTCAAGAATTCTAGCATATCAAGCTACTACTTCTTTCTGAATAATGTGTTGATAATCTCCTCTATGACTGACTTGTATAGCAGTCAGGTGAATATCTTCTGCAAACTTGAGCCTTCCCTGCAGAAGTCATGAGCTTCTTTGAGTTTTATTGCTGGAGATTTTTTTGAAAATCATCTAGCTTACAGTTGGCATAAAATAAAGCAGTAATGTAACAGGACTGTTTGCATGTAACAGGAGCATTTGGCAGCTATTTGTGGGTTGATTAACTGAAGAACAAACTTTAGGTTAACTTAAGGTTCGAACACCACAGTAACGATCTACCAACATAGCATTTGTAAGCTGTTGCTGAAAACCGGAAGCATTGTGCGTCCCCACAATTCATGTGCAAAACCATGTCTTATGATACATAATAAATAATGCACATCTCCTTTCCCTCCTCTAGTTTTGTGAAATGGTTTCAGCCCCGGAGATGAGTCGTTGGGCAGGGCCCATTATCGATGTTCTTTTGGATTATGTGGGCAATGTACAACTTTGCTCCCGGCTGAAGGAGCATATTGACAGTTATGAAGACTGGTCTAACATTAAAACCAAAGCAGGTTGGTTAATATAAATGAGTTTTTTTACGCTAGAACAAAATTGACCCACATTGCTCTGAGGTTCACAGTAGCTGGCCCAGGTGACCAGCAACAATCCCCTGCCCTAGACAAAACCTTCTATATTCAAGCATGTGCCATCACAATATGTTATTACAAAAAATAAAATATTAGATGAACTGTGCCAATTAGCATAACGCATTTTGATAGAGAATGTTGTCATGAAGAACCTCGACAGCGGGTCTTCTCTGTAGCAGCACCCACCCTCTGGAAAACGCTCCTTCGTATGGTTTGTGAAGCAGAAAATGAAAAATCTTTTAAGCGCCTCTTAAAAACATATCTTTTTAAACAAGTCTTCCCTGGACTGTAACTTATTCTGGTTTTATGTGATTTTAAAGTTTTAAATTGGATTTTATGGTTTTAGTTGTAAACTTCCCAGAGAGCCTAGGCTGTTGGGAAGCATAAATATGTAATAAACAAATAAACAAATAAATAAATAAAATTAAAAACAGATTTTTGAGGGAAGAGACAAAACAGAATGAGCAGGTTGATTTCCTTTTTGGATCAATTTAGACTGGAAGTTTTGACAATGAAAAACAAGCAAAAGTGTGGAATGCTAAAAGTTTTAGTATTCCACATCTCCCAAGAGTGTTGAACTGATATCATATACAATTCCAGGCCACAACCAAGGTACAGCAATAGAAAGTTACAAGATACCCTTCATCAATGTATCCAGCTCTGAACTAAACCTAGTGATTTTCTTTGCTCACGCAGCAATTTTAAAAACATTGTTATAAAATTTTACACCTCTCATTCTCAAGAGTCATAAGAACATAAGAGCCATGCTGGATCAGACCAAGGGTCTATCTAATCCAGCATTTTGTTCACAGTGGTCAACCAGCTGTCAACCAGGAAACCCACAAGCAGAACATGAATGCAACAGAAACCTTTTACCCATGTCCCCCAGCAACTGATGTACATAGGTATACTTGCTCTGATACTGGAGGTAGTACAGAACAATCAGGACTAGTAGCCACAGATAGCACTATTAGGCATGTCGCAACTGCCCAACTGGGTCCGGGAGTCCAATGCACCCCCCATGTCCGTGCCTGCAGACCTAGTCAGGCACAGTCGGTGCAAGCATGGACCTGCACTCAAGCACTCATGAGGTCCCCATGAGTGCTTGGCTGCTGAAATTGCACACTCCCCCCACCCCCAGTTAATGGCAGACTTCATTAACACAAAGGGGGAGCCTCCAGAAATCACACACTTCCCCTGCTGCATCAGTGGCAGCCATAAAGGCCCCATTTACACAAGGGTAAAGCCCCTTTAACGTAAGGGTAAAGGTAGGGTGACCATATGAAAAGGAGGACAGAGCTCCTGTATCTTTAACAGTTGTATTGAAAAGGAAATTTCAGCAGGTGTCGTTTGTATATACGGGGAAACCTGGTGAAATTCCCTCTTCATCACAACAGTTAAAGCTGCAGGTGCCCTGCCCTCTTTTAAATCTGGTCACTCTAGTATAGCTCCTGCAGCTTTAACTGTTGTGATGAAGACGGAATTTCACCAGGTTCTCCATATATACAAATGACACCTGCTGAAATTCCCTTTTCTATGCCATTGTTAAAGATACAGGAGCCCTGTCCTCCTTTTCATATGGTCACCCTAGTAAAGGCTCCAGAAATTGAGGCTGCCATTAACGCAAAGGGGAAGTCAGTGTGGGCAGCTGCCAACCACTCACCAAGCCGAGCCTCAGAAAAGTCTCTCACAGCCCAGCAAGCGGGATTGGCCAGTAACAGGTGAGTGTCTGTGGAGGCGGGAAGGGTGTGTTTGCTCACCCCTAAATTCCTCCATGAATTTTTCAAATCTCCTTTTAAAGCCCTCCAAAGTGGTGGCCATCACTACATCTTACGGAAGTGAATTTGCTCATTTAACTATATGCTGTGTGAAGAAGCACATCCTTTTATCTGTCCTGAATCCCCTTTCAAGCAGCTCCATGGAATGACCCCAAGTTCTAGTATTATGTGAGAGGGAGAAAAATATTTCCCTATCCACTTTCTCCACACCCTGAATAATTTTCTACACCTCTGTCATGTCTCCCCTTACTCACCCTTTTTCTAAGCTACACAAACAGCAGAATCACATAGCACAGCTCTTGATGAATTACTTAAAGACTGCAGGTCACAGTCTTATGTTTGAATGATCCTCTGTATATTTTTTTAAAAGTTATCATATCAGGTAGAAATGTTCTAGGCACAAGAACTTGCTGAATGTGTAGCTCAACAGCTCACAAAACCACAAGGGGTGGGAGGACATCTTGTTTCTTTTGCCAGAACATACCACAGCATGATTGTGTTTGGCTTATTATCTTAACACATTGGCAATGCTTGGATGATCATCTTTACTTAATAAGCTGAGATATGTCCAAATTTCAAGCAGCCACTTCCTTCACACAAGCAGCAAAACAAACCAGGAACTGCAGTTACCCATAGCTTACTGTTATGTCTCAATTAAAACTATGGTTAATGATTTCTAAATAAGCCAGAATATTAAGCCACGTGTTAAAGTGGGCTTTTATATCCTGGCTTGTTTTGAACCTATTAGCCATAGTTGTTTGCTTTGATGCGAAGGGAGGACTGATGCAACTGTGAACAGGTACCTAAAGCACCTGCACTTTAATGAGCCAAGTTCTTAATCATCTGAACTGGTCTATCTTTTTAATGGTTATTGTTGTTCTATTGTGGTTATATATTTTTAATGTTGCTGGATTCTTTTAATTGAAGGGTAGTATAGAAACATTTAAAATAAATACATGCAATTCTATGAAAAGTTTGTACAGTTAGTTCTCTGACGACTTCTTTGGGACTTTGAGAATATTTCTTCTTTTCCAGAGCCACCAAGGCCACTTGCTCACCTCTGCCGGATCAAAGTTCGAAGTGTGATTGGGAAGAATCGAATTTCGCTTATTGACACTTTGCCTCTGCCTGGGAGATTGCTTCGCTATCTACAGCATGATTTCACCCAGTGACCTCAGATGAACCTGGCAGTCAATCATTTCATGGAGTGACAGTCATATTTATGATAGAGCACAATCACATGATGGAGATATGGAAGTCCGATAAACTGATATGGAAGAAAAGACTTCCTTTGCTATGTAAGAAGAAGGAAAAAAGAATGTCTATAAATCAGAATTGCAGAAAGAGCAAATCCAACAATATTTAGAGTATGGGGAAGAGGAACAGGTATGGAAATCAGGGTAAAGGTCACTGAGAGCAAGTGGAAGGAAAAGTACTACACTACTTTGCAGACAAAAATGCAACAACTTTGAAATGCTAGGCATCTCAATACTACCAGTTATGTAAGGAGAAGGCAAAAGAACAGTCAGGGCCAGCTCACATAGGTTGTCTCAAAATACACACTCACACAGACAAATGTAATGTGTGAAACAGTGAACACACGATTACTATTGTAGTAGCATTTTTTTTCAAGCTGTGAGAATTACAGGAATTGCAGCAGCTATATTCACAATCTGCTGGTTCACACATTATGTTTGTCTGCATGACCGGCTGAATACCCAAAGACAATAAAGATTACTCAGGTGGAGAACACATTTATTTTGTGAACGGTTCAAAGGCATCTGGGTCTGATGAAAAGATCTTTTTTTAAAAAATCCCTTAAATGGTTCATTTCAACATGTTTAGTCCATCCGTTGGGCTTTATTTTTGCGTGGTTTGCTGGACTATCCATTTCCAGCTGTTATTTTTGTATCATTTGACACCACCTCATTCACTGTTTTTTCTTCTACTTTAGCTGATCAGTCTAATGTTATTGACATTATTCCTTAGTGACAAAAGTCCTGATCCTTTAACAGTTTTGTTGTTGTTGTTGTTCTCTCAACATGCCATTTTGTAAATTTTTGATCTTATGAAGAACTCACAGCTTCAATAAAAATTAAACTTACCAAGTAAGAATGGAACATTTTAACCATAAGAAATATACATGTATATTATATTAAATAGGTGTAAGAATCAGATAGAATTTTATTTTAGTCTATTGTACTACATCGCCCTTCAGTTCTGATGTCGTGGAATGCTATTTAATTCTTCTGTTATAGCAACAATGACAGAAAGAGTAGATTTAGGTCAGGCTGCTGTTGCTGGAAAACAGTGATAGTAGTTTGCACAACTGCAAATGGTTATTGGATCAACTTCCACTGAATTGGGTTGTGAATTTCAGCTAAATAGGACTTTTTACAATTGAAATTTTACAATTGAATTTTATTATAATTGCCTGTTCAGAAGTGTTGTAGTTCATGATTAGAGCCTTGATCATATGGTTTTGTTTGTTTTAGAAGAGTAACCCTAGTGACACTGAAGCTAAGCTACCAAAGTAGAATCAAGCAGATTTAAATAGAATTTGTTATATACATCTCAACAGTGCTTAGTGCAGAAGTCCAAAATAGACTGTAGCATAGCTGGTGAACAGAACTATCAGAAACTTTTATATTGTAATGCAGGGCTGGGGTATAATAAGGAAAACATAGCACAGTTTTTACCATTAAGTAAAACACACACACCATGTACAGTAATATTAAGAAGATTGCAATTGTTTATAGCTTTTAATAATCACAACTTGAAATGTTCTAACTGGTTGTGTGTGGAGCAATGGTACTAATTCTTTAATCTACAATCCAGAGTTGATATTATAGAGAAGTTAAGAAGTCAGGGTGACTGACAATTCTTAGGGAAACACTCACTTTTCTTTTATCCAATGCATTGAAGAAAAAGAAGCACAGAAAATGCTTTCCTAGTTTTTCCTCCTATCAGACGTGTAGATAACCTGTAGATTTGAAATCCCCATTCACATGTCCATAAACCAGGAACATCTCCAATGAGGTAACTGGATGTGCACTGCAGAAAACATTGTGTCAAACCTCAGGAGATTCAAAAGTATCTATGCACCTAGGAGGCAATGACTCCCACTAAAACGTTCCCCTGAATATTGAACTTTCACTTGATTCTTTTTACCATCTTTTTTTACACAGTTGGTTTACATTTATTTGCACATAGTACATGCTACCTCTCTTACCCATTTTCCCAATCCAATGACAGAAATCTATGTACAGAAAGGTTTTCATGCAGAGGTCAGTTGGACTGGGTTTGTAAGAGGTTACTGGATGAGAAAAACAAGATGGCTTGAGCACTGGCTTCCATGTATGGAAAACTGCATGCATTACCCCAACTCACATCTCCAAACAGCAGCCTGCTCTTGAGAAATACAGGCTCAGTAGTGAGTATGTGACTTTATGCTGCTACAGTGATTTCCTGGATCTGGGAAACTGATTTTTTACAAAAATATTTCTGCAGTTATATCAAATTTGTATAAATTCTACTGGCTTTTGTAAAAGTCAATGCAGCAGTATAGAAGTGGCTGTAAATTTAAAAGATAGAAAATGTAGGCCTTTATAATAAGCCCCACAGTTACAGCATGTAGAATGGTGGCATGTATTAATAGATTATGGTGATGTTGATGATGATAAAAACATTTGTTATCATATATGAATTATTCAAAGAATATTCTAGGATGTTTTCAGAAGATTCTAGCACTCTATGGCCTGATTGCTGTATTATTTCCATAGGCATATGTGCAATTAATTTTGTGCTATAATGCACTTATGAGGGTTTTTGTTTTGTTTTGTTACAACTTTTTTAAACTATGGGGTTTGATTAGGGGGAGGGATGGGTGTGTGCAGTGTATATAAAGGTGTTATATTTTTAGTTTTTATTGTTTGCATTAAATTTGAATAAAAGTTGCCTGTCATGTGATTATTTAGGATGATTTATTGTAACAAGGCAAAAAAAAAAACAGTGTTAATTGGGGCACATGTGCAACTTAGACTCAAAAAGTTTAAACTAGTCTAAATTATAATAACCACTGCAGGGAGAAGTCATTTCCAGATGTGCTGGATTGCCAGTTTTCTTCACACCATAACCATATATGCCATTGTGCACTTGTCTAGAATTTGATGTGCTTACAGAGCTCTGGCACGAGTTGGCTTCCCCATTCATCCTTTGAAGGAATAGTGTCACATGCACAAACCAATGTGCATGCAGAGGTGCTTCCTCCATTGAAGTGAGTAAGGAATGGGCAAGTTCATGTGTGCATTGAAGTCCTGGGCTCACAAATGATTGGTGGATCAGAATGTCGTATTATTAGAGAGGCTGTGGAGTAAACTTAGTGAAGTTGGAAACAGGAGCCAGAATCACAAAGGGAAGCATAGGTTAGCAACACAATTTGGAATGTCTCCCAGCTGCTACCCCCCCGCCATCATAAACATGTGCCCCATGCCACCATATAAACCAATGCAAAGTTGGTACAATATAGCACTGAAATGTAGTTCTCCAGGAACTCTGAAATAGCCTTATAAATAAGTTCACAAAAGTTACTAGCCCACAACATTTTTACTAGCCTATCTACATATACAGTACCTTCAGGAGTAATTTGTAGCATGCTGATAGCCTGAAGGAAAGAGAGCAACCTTTCTTTCAATTTACAAAAGTCCTCTGGAGTAAATCCTGGCTCACCACAGGTGATCAGGAGTGTGACTATTCACAAATCCACTCTTAAATAATACCTTACACTTGCTTTGCCCTGCAATATAACTTCACAAAGAGTGCACAAAGAAGAATATAAAAGACAGCATTTGTCCAACTGCTGGTTTTTGGGGAGGCACATGATTTAACAATTGTGCAGTCACTAAGGCACACAGCAATGTAAACCGATTGAATGGAGAACAGCTTGCAAACAGAACCTGGCACAATAAACTGGCTGGCTAGTCACAGTTCGCTGTTTCTGCAACTACATTGAACTCTAGTGAAATTCCACATTCCCTGTGTTTATGAAGCTGAGATATACACTCTCCTCATATACCTACATTATTATTTGCTTTAGCCACAATGCCTGGAAGGTAACAGTTAATAAATTAATTAATTAAAACATGGCATTCCTGGAAAGAGTCAGTGTAAATTTACATAAAGACTGCCCAGTCTTCTCAATTGTAAGACTATTCTGAGGCACTGTTTCAAGTTTCAGTGGGGAAAGATTTCAATTTGTGGAAGCAAGATTCACAACAAGGCTTTAAAGGGTAGCTGTAGATGTATTGAAGATTTAATTGCAAAAAATCAAGGAGCATTTGTTTTGGTTAATGTATAAAAAGAAATATAACACACTAACTAGACATATAGGTAACTGATGCTAAGGAATAATCACATATAGCCTGAAACGTGGCGGGCATTGCTAAACTATTTGGTATTTCTATTTCTCTTAAGCCCATTCCACGATAGTGGAATAGAAACAACCCAAACATGGAGCATGCAGAATACTCAGGAGTACAAAATGCTCCCTAGGCCCTTTCTCCAAGGCCCAGTGGGGTAGTGGAGCCAGGGTTTGCAGCGATGCAATACTGGCAATTTTTAATTTACAGGGATGCTGATGTCCTCTGCCACCCCCCTCAGAATTCTCTGTTCTCTCTGACTTTAGCTGCAATCTTCACAATAGCTTTTTGGGAATGAATTTTCCCAGAAATAATATATTGTTCCTTGTTGCAATGTAAAGTGTTTTGGTTTGGGTTGTTCTTGGATGAGTAATTAAGACCCATTAGCTTTACAAAGGACTTGCTCCTAGCAGATAAAAACTTTGTTAATATGGACCAACACAGCTGCATGCAATTTTCTACTCTCCTTGAGAATGTGGCCGCTATGGGGACTGCCATGATAAGTCCCTAAACTTCAAAATTTACCACCACTGGCAAGAGCAGAGGTCCGCAATGTGGCATCACAGGTGCCAGAATGTTCATAGGAACCTCCAATGGAACCCATGAATTCCATTCCCTGGCCCCTTTGAAAAAAATATTTTCAGTTGAAAAACTTTAGGGCACCAGGTACTCCTTTTTCGTGACCCTGCTAGTGATCAGCTGTTTGGTCAACAAGAAGAGAAGGAATGAATTGGCCCCCTCCAATCTTCTTCTGCCCATACAGATCTTGCCCGTGTTCTCTCTTTTCACTCTTAGCCTCTTGCCTCGCTATTTCTCTCCCCCTCTACCTTGCTATTTCCTCCTCACTGCTAGCCACCAGCCTTGATATTTCTTTCTATCACCTTTTTACCCCACTGTTTCTCCCCTTCTAGCCTCCAGCCTCTCCTTCTTTCCCCTCCCCTTCCTCACTATTCTACTCCTCTCCCAGTTCCTAGCCTTGCTCTTGCTCTCCCTCTCACCTCTTTATCTCACTATCTTTCTCCTGCCAAACCCTAACCATGCTCGTCTTCTCTTCCTTCCCAGTCCCTTATCACATTTCTCTCTCTCACACACACACACCAGCTTCCCAAGCAGGGAAGCAAGTAGGAGTGTCAGGTCCGCAATGGAGTTGCTGAGCTTGGAGTCAAGGTAGGGAAAACTTTTTCTTTCCTTTTGGGGTTGATGTTAATTTCTTTTCCTTTGTGTGTGAAAGGTGTATGTGTATATAATGAGCAGAACAATCCAATGTAGGCCTACTCAGAAGTAATTCCTACTCAGTTCCGTGTAAGCATACTGTACATAGGATTATAATGATAATATGCTTTGCTATGCTTCTGTGGGGTCAAATATGTGGATTGGCTTTGGAATTCAAATTCTTCCTCTGCTTATACTCCGTTTCTTCTTCTGTGAATTACTTATCTTTTGACTAACCAGGCCCCATGGCAGCTATTATGTGACTAGCCACATCCTCTGTGGGAGCCATTTTGTGATGATACAGCAATTTTTCAAATTTCCAAATGTGCCTATGGGTCCAAAATGTTGGTTACCCCTGGCCCTGTAACCCCTGCTTAATATTAAGAATATAAGGAGAGCAATGCTAGATCAGACCAAAAGTCCACAGGATTCAGGATTCTGTTTCCACAGTGGCCAACCAGATGCCTTTGGGAAGCCCACAAGCAGGACATGAGGGCAACAACTCTCTTGCTGCTGCTTTCAGCAGTTGGTATTTAATTGCATACTGCCTCTGAACATGGAAGTTCCATATAGTCCCTTAAAAAAAAACCTTTAAAAACATTCCTTCTTTTGAAAGGCCTTCACATCCCACTTGCCCTATGTCTCCTAAAGCTTTTTAGCCTATCTATTTTAGATAAGAACTTGTTCATATCACTGAATATATGGGGCAAACCAATCCCCTAATATATGAGTTCAGAACTCATTTGCTAGTAGTTTACTACTAATGCACTCTCACCAGCACATGCAAATCTTGTGTTTAAATGCTGCAACTGAATAACAGGCAAAACTGCTTACAGACATTTTTAAATATGGACTGCAGTATATAAATCTATTGAATAAATTAAAAAATTGAACCATTGTGTACATGTCACTTTTCATAACAGCATATATCTCTTTAACTATAGAACATTACTTAAATCACCACTGCTCCAAAAGTTATATGAAGCAGTTTTATTGGTCCATCTGGTCCAGTATTTTCTACTCTTAATGGCTGCTCTCTAGAGTTTCAGCAACCAAAGATCTTTCTCATACCTGCTACCTGAGATACTTTTACTCAGATGTTGTAGGAACCTAGGGTTTTACGTAGGCAAAGCATCTGCTTTATCTTATGCATGACCTCTTTCCAGTGTCAAACATGAGTTTCCATGAACATACATTAGTTGTCCAGGTTTGCCAACAATATCCTTGTTGGCAAATTTGTCACCCTAAAATGCATAACAAGCAAATGCCATTATTTTCTGTGCTACGATAAATTATGTTCAAGTGAACATGAGATGAGGCAGAGCAATGCTAGTTTTTTTCTAAATGACACACACACACATCCTAAACTCATACAGCAGGAAATCCCAAGGGCAATCTGGTTAACAGGAACCTATACACAGGTATGACCAGCTAATCACATATCCAAAGAAAAAACACTGTATTTGCATAGAAGTAAAGCAGATCTCTCCTCTCATTTTTGGTGATACGAAGGCACTTTTCCATCTGGAAGTATTTGGAAAGTGACGCCTCAAAGTAAACAACTTTTTGACTTTATTTTTGTTTGTTCATTTTAATGCTCTGAATATTTACATGGCAGAAGGAACTGCGTTCCTGTTTACAGAAAGTATGCCCTGCACTTTCTTACACGTCCTTTCTATAACTTTGCAAGCAAAGGAAAGCCTCCTCATAACTGCACACTCATCATGAATTGTTATTAATGCCTATTGGGGCAACATAGGTAGGCAGGTTCTACTCCAAGCACAGACTGTGGATGTTTTTTAAAAATCATTATTACATTATTATTATGTTTTATCCCACCCGTCCTCCAAAGAGCTGAATGGTGTACATAGTTCAAACTTCTCCCCGCAACCCGGGCATTTTATCATCACCACAACCTGTGAGGTAAATTAGGTTGCGAAATGATGATTGCCCCAAGGTCATCTGGTGAGCTTCATAGCTTGGTACGGACCCAAGGTCATCTGGTGAGCTTCATAGCTTGGTACGGACTGCTTGGTTCTTATGAGGATCTGGATTTTCCCTCACACTTTCCCTCTTTGTTGTGATCCCTGATGTATCTCACGAGCAAGAAGATCCCACAGCGGGGAGAGAAGAACGAGGCCGGCTATTCTCTCTAGCCCTGGAGCTGGAGTGAGGCGCCCGCCATTGTTTCGCTCCCTCCCTGGCACACGACGCCGCTGAAACGCGGCGTTGCGGATGGTCCAAGCAGGGCAAAGAGCGAGAAGTGCTGCCCTTGCAAGTGAAAGGGAGCCCGCCAGGCCTAAATGTACCCGAAGACGCTGAAGATGGGGGGCGGCGCGGCGGGCTTTGTGGGGATGGGTTTCCACACCACAGGCCGGTGTATTTTCTGCCCTGCCCCGCTGCCGTCTAGCTTGCAGAAGGCCTCGGTCTCTGTCGGGGAGGCCGCGTTTTTCCTCCACAGTCCCAAGCCCGGGAAGGGGGCCGCCGGGGGAAGGGGGGTGGTGAGGGGGGCCGGGTAGACGCCGGGGGAGGCTTGAGGTCCGTGGTACTGAAATGGACAGCAGCTCCAGGCGCTCAGCACCTTGGCGGTCTCTGTGTCCGGCCCAGTCGTGGGACGCTCGGGCGTGGCACCAGTCCCGCCGCCGCCGCCGCCGCCGCCTGGACCTTTTTTACTTTTCTTTCCCTCATAGTGGGGGAGGTCCGTAGAGGAGACGCCTGCTGGGAAGGCCACGCCGCTTAAGCCTAAAGGGCCAGGAGCCGGCCGGGGTTCTTCCCAAAAGGAGGCGGGCAGCTGCCTTTTCCTCATGGGCACTTGGTCGGGCCTGGCGCTCGCCTCCGAGGCGCTCTGCTGCTGCTGCTGCTGCTGCTGCTCACCGCCGGGCTCTGCGGCCTTGCAGGCCTTGTCGCTCTTGGCCAACACGGCGGCGGCGGCGGCGGCGACGACGACACCGCCTCGGCCTACAAAAGTCTCGGTGCCGTCGGCGGCGCTCAGGCCTCGCGCTCTCCCCTCTGGCGCCTTTCGTTCCCTGGCAGGCTGCTGCTCCTGCTGCTGCTGCTGCATGTGGTGGTGGCATCGAGGCAGGCGGGAGTATTTCTGAGAGAAGCGCTTGAGCTGCTTCTGCAGGTACTTCCTGTGGTCGACCGAGCGGCGGCAGGGAGCCGACTTATCCAGCGCGGCCTTGATGTCGCTCGAGGCCAAGTTGACGAAGTTGAGGAGGGTTTTCACCTCGCTGTCCGCCGAGGCCATCTCTCACAACTCGGGGAGCCGCCGCGGGTGGGAAGGGACGGGGAAGACGGGTCCGCCTGTCCATGAAGGTCTCTTTCTCTCGTTTTCTCTCTCTTCCTCGGTCAGCCTGAGGGGGACACAGACGCAGACACAGAACAAGTAATGGTTAAGTTAGGCTAAAGAGGTCGACGAGGAATGATTTTCTTTGAGACAAGCCCATATCCTCTTTCCCTGAGGTAAAGTGGGCGACGAGGACGACAAGTAGGCATGCCAATGAGTTTGTTTGTTTAAATGACGATGACATTCATTTCACGGAAAAGATGCGGACACACGGAATTTCTACCCGCATGTGCATGTCTTTCGGAACATGTGTTTGTCTCCCATAAAGGGTGAAATGATTGGGAACACGCTATTTATTAATTTTTAAACTGCACACTGTGTGGAGCTGCATTTAATTGCTAACGATTTTTGCAGTTTTGAATGGGTTTTATGCTGCAGGTCTATGACCTGTACTCGCTAATGTGTCGGAAACAACCTTTGCATCATGATTGTATGCATGTTAATGTGGAAGTAAGTCTCACTGTGTTCCAGGTAATTGTACATAGGATTGGAGTGTTAAAGAGCTTTTTTTCCCATTTCGCACAAAACGGTACACCTAGGTTACCTAGAGTTCAGTGAGAGAAAAAGCTGTCTTCCCCATTCGGTCCTATATTACTAACATCCTTGTGTGTACACAAGTAGGGTAGCAGAAACTAAAAGGTGCATTTACTGTCAGGTGTGAAACTACCTAAAGAATTGACACACACCCTTTCTCACACATCTGTCATGCTCACATGATACACACACTCCACATAGTTTTCTTTATTTTAAGAATTTATAGATGGCAACTTCATGAAAAAAGTTGTATCACAGAATGGGATACATACATAGTTAAATCCACACCTCTTATAGCTGCACTTACATACTTAAATATTCAAATTATACTGTCTCTGTCATACTCATGCATTCAGAAATATACTATGTACAAAGGGAAGCCATCTGAAATGAGACAATAATTTTAACAAGACAAATAACCATTTGGTCCAAATAACTAGTTAAGGCAAATAGGTATTGCTTTACATGCTCTTATTTCTTCTCCTGTGGAATCAGGGCTGCTGCAAAGACTGCTGTGCTAGACACATTTCTTTACAATTATTCTATGAACTCACAGCTAGATAATGAACATGGCACCATGCATACTCTCATAACCACATCCATCCCACAACATATTCATTTTCCCCTTTTCCACTCTTACAAACATCACTTGCTACCTCTATGACCCCACTAGTTAATCTTGTTAGACAGGTAGCATTTAACCCTTGAGTAGAAATTTATGCATTGCTTTCATGGCACTTAAAGTCAAACACATACACCCCTTCAGCTAGATTGTCTCTTAAATATTGAGTGTTACTGTAACTCTGTGGTAGAGAAGAAGCAGCTCACCAGCTAATCTTGTTACATAGGTTAGACACTACCAACCTTTAGAGAAGCAGCCGGACCCTGTGAGTGTTTTGCAGCACTTGAGTAAGCTGAATGAATATCAAGTCCTTTTAGTTAGGAGGCTTTCTCAGGCCAATCAGAAGCCACTTTGCCAAATACAAAGCATCCCAATCAGGCATTAGGCTCCCCGTTCTCACATTCTTTGCCATCACAAATTGTCACCATGGGGACAGCCACAGAAAGACAGCTAATAAATACGATCATTTCCCTGTGATTCCTACCATTCTCCCTGTTCCAGCCCCCTCCCCCCTTTTTCTTAAGCACAATCAAACATGATATGCTAAGGATGAGTAAAGAAAGTTTGCTGGGGCCCTTTTCTCTAAACTACTCCAAAGCTGTCTGAAGGCTGGCAGTAACCATGCTTGAGTAACATTGGACAATGCTAGTTTAGAAGACCTGGCTAGCCTACTTTTTAAACTGTTCTTGATCAAGGCCCTTTTCCCCCCTTAAAGAGAGGGTGATGTCAGAAAAAGGTAGGAAAGGAACAAATCTCTAAAGAGATGTGCAGATATCCATGGAAAAGGAGCTTGAGCGCTCAAGAATCTTGTCTTTATGTTTGCCCCCTCAATTGAGCCACACAAAAGCTGAATTACCCATTCAAACCACCCGGACAAAAGGATGGAGTTGGATAGTACTCTTGCATCTGTAGTCAAACAGTTAGAGACTTAAATCGAGTCGTCATGAT
Organism: Elgaria multicarinata webbii; assembly: GCF_023053635.1. NCBI lineage: Eukaryota > Metazoa > Chordata > Lepidosauria > Squamata > Anguidae > Elgaria > Elgaria multicarinata. The sequence continues at coordinate 158,535,198 of NC_086172.1, read as the reverse complement.
GGAGAAAGAGTTAGACAAAGCCCATAGAATTGCCATCAGCAAACATTTTCCTGTGTCATATTAGTGGGTCTCCATGACTCCCCCTGGCTCAGGGACAATAGCACAAGTTTGCACACTCGACTACTGTCACCCTGCCAACGCTGGCAAGGAGCAGAAACAGGACAATCCTTTAAGGGGAAAGCATGCCCACTGCAGGGAAGGTAAGAAGAGAGGGAAGAAAAGCATGTGAAATGCTAATTGAGCTGCTTCCTTTATTGATTCAGAGTTATGTGAGTCCTCATCCTCCTTGCAGGGTTGTCCTTAGGGGTGGCAATAACTTAATAGCATGCTGAAGCCAAGAGTCCCACACTGTGTATTATCCCCACAGAGATCTTTAAGAATAGGAAAGAGGTGGGGGGGGGGTTGCCCTGAGTGAATTTCAGAAATGCTAGACATTCAGGAATAAAGCCAGTTAGCAATGCTGTATGACCAGTCACAACCAAGGCTGGAGCAAACATGAGTCCCACTGTTTCCAATCTTAGCACAAACACTGGAGTGCCTTCAAGATATATAGGATGCCGCATAAACATTGTCAAATTCTGATTGCATTCAGGGAAACTTTATCTTACCAGGGCACCTCAGTAGAGTGTTGCAAATAATAACAAAACTCACAGGCTAATCTTTCCCCTTTTTATTCAGAAGTAAATCTTACTGATAGTGGTGAGGAAGTGTGCATATGATTGCTGTGCTGGATTGTGTAAATAGCCATTATGCAAATAAAGGGAATTCTTAAGACATAGATTTTTAATTAATTTTAAATTGCCCAATGAATTTCCCTGGGGAATGTACAAATTAAAAATATGAACTAGAAATAAAACAAGTTGTATAAAAGCAAGATAAAACCACCAGCAGCACATAATAAACTTAAAATATAGCCAGCAGACGGGATAAAACACTGCATAGATGTAAATGCATTAAAACAGGTCGTAAAATGTTGGGAAAGATAAAAAGGACTTCATCTTGGATCGAAAAAGATCATAATGTAGGTGTCAGATGAGCCACCCTAAAGATGAGACGCTATCATTGAAAAGCCACTCTTTGTTGTAGCCATCCACCTCATCTCATTTGCCAGGGGTACCAGTGGAAGGGTCTCAGATGATGACCTTCAAGTGCAGGTGTAGGAAGAGACACTCCTTCAGGTAATCCAGCTCAAAAAATTTAAGGCTTTAAAGATTAGAACCAGCAACTTTGACTTGGGCCCACAAACAGACTGGCATAATGGCAGCGTTCTGTCATAACGTGATCATATCAGCCAGTCCCTATTAACAATCTAGATGCACTGTTTTGAATGACAAAAGTTTCTGGAACATTATCAAAGGCAGCCCTATATATAACACACTTTACAATAATCTAAGTGGGAGGTTACCAAGCTGTGAAAAACTGTTGCAAGGCTATCTCTGTCCAGCTGGGTGGTATATCAGCCTACACTGATAAAAGTTACTCCAAGCCACTGAAGTCACCTGTGCCTCAAGTGACAATGATGGATACAAGAATACCTTCAAACTAAGCACTTGATCCTTTAGGGTCCTCTCCAGAACAGGGTAAACAGCTGGACAGATGAATCTCCCACAGACAGTATTTTATTTATTTATTTATTTATTTATTACATTTTTATACCGCCCAATAGCCAAAGCTCTCTGGGCGGTTCACAAATCTCCATCTTGTCTCAATTCAGTATCAGCATATTGGCCCTCACCCAGTCTACTACTCTGCCCAAGCACTCATTCCTGTATTAGATGAAAAGGAAAGATAGAGCTGGATATTATCCACACATCGGTGCTACTTCAGCCATTGTACTGTTAGCTAAAGAATCAGAAACAAAATGTTCAAAAATATGTGAGCTTTGGGGGTGGGTGGGTTGGAGAATGAATCCAGATTTTATTCAAGTTGAATCTTTAAAATCCTCCCTTAGCTCTTTGCAAAAATTGCATGAGGTTGAAGTAGAAATACAAGTCCCTCCCCCCTGCAATAGTCTGCATTAGAGTAATTCCATTCCTTTCACAGACACTCATTAAACTATTTCTGAACTTGTTATAGGGACCAAAGCATGTCCGTCTGTATCATGAATACTGGGTATAAGTTCTTTGGCACAGACTCTCTCAAGTCTTCCGGTATCTGTCTACTCTATGCGAAACTCCCAGGAGCACACAAAACAGAAATAACAGGTGATTTATTTTAGCATTCTTATTTATTTATTTATTTATTTATTTATTTATTTATTTATTTTTATTTATTTATTACATTTTTATACCGCCCAATAGCCGAAGCTCTCTGGGCGGTTCACAAAAATTAAAATCATCATAAAACAACCAACAAGTTAAAAATACAAATACAAAATACAATATAAAAAGCACAACCAGGATAAAACCACGCAGCAAAATTGATATAAGGTTAAAATACAGAGTTAAAACAGTATAATTTAAATTTAAGTTAAAATTAAGTGTTAAAATACTGAGTGAATAAAAAGGTCTTCAGCTGGCGACGAAAGGAGTACAGTGTAGGCGCCAGGCGGACCTCTCTGGGGAGCTCATTCCACAACCGGGGTGCCACAGCGGAGAAAGCCCTCCTCCTAGTAGCCACCTGCCTCACTTCCTTTGGCAGGGGCTCACGGAGAAGGGCCCCTGTAGATGATCTTAAGGTCCGGGTAGGTACATATGGGAGGAGGCGTTCCTTCAAATAACCTGGCCCCAAACCGTTTAGGGCTTTAAATGTCAATACCAGCACTTTGAATCGGGCCCGGACCTGGACTGGCAGCCAATGAAGTTGTAAAAGGACTGGCGTAATGTGATCTCGCCAGCCAGTCCCTGTTAGTAAACGGGCTGCCCTGTTTTGTACCAGCTGAAGCTTCCGGACCGTTTTCAAAGGCAGCCCCACGTATAACGCATTGCAGTAATCCAAACGAGAGGTTATCAGAGCATGGATAACTGTAGCTAGGCTATCACTGTCCAGATAAGGGCGCAGTTGGTATATCAGCCTAAGCTGATAAAAGCTGATTCTCCTTTTAGTTCCTGGTGTAATGGACGAAAGCTGTTTGAAAGGTGCATGACTGGAATGTTTCTGCAACTCTTGGCAGCTTCCAATATTGGAAGTCATAGTAACTTGAGTGAGCTCAAGGATTGCACCAAACTGTGCTGGCAACAAGTTTAGCTGCAGGGATGTGTTATTGCCAATAGGTTTATTGTGCTTACAAAAACTTCTCAGCTTCATCTTGCAATTTGAACCTGGCTTTTTCACCTGAATCAAAGTGGAAGAGGGCTAAAGTGCTTTAAAGGTACTTTAAATAAAGAACTAGCACACTCTCCAAATCAGATTTTCCATGATATTTTCAGCATTTTTTCAACAGCAGTGATCTTTAGCTAAAATAAGTAGTACAGACAAAATAATACTATTTCTGTAGATTTTCCTAGATGTTTTTGTCAATTGTGCCTGTTAGTTAACTCACTCACTCCCAATAAGAATGGCAATAGACATCTCACCACCGTTTCCTTGTGGCTTGGCTTATGCAGAGGACCGAACAGCTGAGATACTTAATAGGGAGAGGCCTCTGTCAAAGTTTCTCTGGCTGTTCATGTTGCAGAAAAAGGGCCAGTGGGCCCTTCGCTTCTGTTTTAACTTTGGAGAAAATGGCTGACATACACAAGTATGTGGGTGTGTTTGTGTGTGTGTAAGTCCTTGGGATCAAGTCCCTATGCCAGGGCCATATGGAAAGCTTTTGAGGCCTGAATTTAGTCTCGAGTCTCCTGTTGCTTATCCCTGGCTCTGGCCCCCTCTTCCAGAACTGGGTTAATATTTAAAAGCTACTCTGCAACCTTTTTGATGTTGAAGACCATTTATTTATTTATTTATTTATTTATTAGATTTATATACCGTCCCATAGCCAAAGCTCTCTGGGTGGTTTACAAAAGTTAAAAACAGTGGACATCAGTTTGGTTCCATTGTGGTTCAAGTGCAGCCTATCCCTTTTGTATAAGCTTTCCTTTTAAAATGTTCCTTAGTGCTTAACAAATCTAAACCTTTCACCTAAGAACAGTGTCTACCACACATTGAGTCCCTGTAGCTCTGCTTATATTGCATGGCCTTCAACTGGGAGTGCTTCCAAAATAACAGCTCCCAGCACTACAAATCAAAAGTCATTGTAAAATTATTCCATCTTTCCTTCCTTGATAAATATTTCGTGGAAAGATGGAAGAAGCTGTGGGAAAACACAAGAGAGTTACAAGTGGAAGATGACTATTAGGGCTGTGGACGGCCCGCCCCCTGACTTGCCTCAGAGGCCTCCAAAATGCCCCTGATTCAATTCAGGGTGCTTCAGGGGGTGCCCACCTTGCCTCAGCACTCTGAAGCAGGTCGGCCTTGTGGGTTCCTGGGTGGCCAGCACTCAGAAAAGCTATTAGCAAGTCTGACCAGGAATCCATTGGACTCACTGCTCCCCTCCATGCCCCCCCCCCAGCCCAGAGCCGCCACTGCTGGAACTTACCTGGAAACACGTCCTCCTGAGAACCACAATTTAAAGTTATCGCAGGGGCTCTCTAGTATATCTATGTCTGAAAACTGAGGTGACCATAAAGGGCCATTTCCCCTTTATGGCTGCCATAGATAGCAGCCATAGATATACTAAAAACAGGGAGCCCCCACTATAACTTTAAATCACAGTTCTCGGCTTTCAGGAGGAGGACGTGTTTCAGGTAAGTCGTGGCAGTGGGAGGGTGGGGAGAGAGAGGGAAGTTAGTACAGTGAGTCCAATGGACTCTCCTGGACTCAATTCCAGCCTTGCGCTGGCTTTCCTGGGCGGGTGGGGAAACCCACCCCCCAAATTGGCCCAAGGTGCCCCCAAAGCTTCAGTGCTGGTCTGCCTCATCATCAGGGCACCTCAGGCTGACCCAGTACCACTACGGATTCGGGCCAAGACGGGCTGAATCAGCTCACCTTGGATGCAGGGATTCAGCCCAAGGCAGTGTACAGCCCTAATGATTGTCTGGACCCACTGTAAAATTCTGTGAATGAGGTAGGGAAATTGCCCAATAAAAGCCTTAGTTTGGAAGCGCTATAGATTTGTCACATACTATTTATTGCGCTTAAGAGGCGTTGTCATTCTATCCTTAGTTGCTATTTTATTTTGCTGTTACTAATGTATTGTGGGCCTATACTTCAGAGATTCAACTAGGCTAACCCTTGGAGATCACGGGCGGGTGGGTGGGGGGAATGAGGATCGGAGATCACGGGCGGGCAGACGGGGGGATGGGGATCAGAGATCGCGGGCGGGCAGGCGGGGGGATGGGGATCGGAGATCGCGGGCAGGTGGGGGGGATCAGAGATTGGGGGGAATTGGGGGCAGGGGGAGTGGGGAACCGTGTTTTTTTAAAAAAAAAATCCCTACCTTTAGCGGTGGTGTGCTGCTGCACATGTGGCCACTTTAAATGTAAATAAAAATGGCGGACGCGATGGGGCTTTCCTAGACCCTATCACATCTGGATTTTCAGGTAGGTCTAGCAAGGCCCAAAGATGTATTCATTCCAACATTCTTGTCCCTCCTGACATCATGTGTTTCTCCTCCCAGAACTGGGTGGTGGTGGTGGTGGTGGTGTCAGATTTCCATCCCTGTCCAAGAATACTGAATGTTTACTTTTCTATGCATGCCCCTTTGCCTATGCCAATGCACAAGATAAAACATGGTGAAAAGAGGAAGTAGTTGAATTTCAGGGATTTGAGATAAATGTGTTTAGTCTCCCTTAAGGGAAGCAGCAGATAAAATTAGCAAAGCATGCCCAAGTGAAATGGTGTGAATTTATTGACTCTTTGAAGGAGTCAATAATGATGGAAGAGCAGGAGAATGACTAGGAAGAGGGGGTAATGTAAAACCTTTGGCCTGACTAGAAATGCGTCAAAGGATCTCTCATTTTGATTTTCAGGTCAGAAGTAATGCTGAAAGATATCCTGAACGAAAAAAGCAGTGAGCACTGTCAGCTGAGCCCCAGTCCAGTGCAGGTATAAGCTTTTGAGCCACCCACTTTCTGCAAGTAGAATATGAAAGGGGAGAATGAGTGACAGATAGCATTACTGGCCTTTCCCGTGCCATCTTCATGAGTGATTATTAGTACCAGATTATATGACAAATTGCCAACATAGATGTATCCCAAACCATACTCTAATCCCACATTCCTATCTATTTTTATTTAGGACTTAATGTGTTTAATGTTTTAAGGGCACCAACAAAATGCTCCATGCAGCTGCAGAAAGTTGTTCTTGAAGTTGTGCCGACATCCCCTCCTTTAGAGTCCCTGTTCCCCTGCAGTTGGATGACAATAGGGCAATGGAGTAAAGAGCATGATTCTCTGAATAAAGGAAACCCTTTCAAGGTCAGACTCAGGTTGAGCTGCACAGGGGTTTTCCGAAGAGGCCACCGGAACCCTTTTGTTCCTCTCTGCTTTAGCCATGTTCATCCCAATGTACATCTGAAAGAAACAATTAACAATAGGGCACTCCTCTTGGAGTTTCTAATGCACTTTGAAGTGTCCACTGAGGAAAGGCATAAGAATGATACATCATTTTAACTGTGAGACTGTCAAAGTCATATAGCAGTTGAAAAAAATGTCTCCACACGCCTTCCCAGCATGCAGACAGGGACCAGCTGTAGAGCCACTTCATATCTGACATGTCACTCCTGTGACAGCTGACTTCCTGGGCATTTTGGTATGCAAAGGTTTGAAGGGGGGGATATTTCACAAGAGCAAATAGTACATCTAGCATTAAAAATGCAGCAAGTCTTTATCATTTCTTTCCCATATGTTAGTGAATAGCAAGCATTTTAAAAATAATTATTTAAAATGACATCTTGAGTTTAGCCCACTCCATATAAAATATTCACAGAAAACATCTGCATAGATGTCTTGAACTAAAAGAGGAATCACAGCTTTGTATTATTTATTAACAGTGTAGTATAGGTAGTATAGGATATTTTTTCACACCTTACAATTTTAACTCTGGAGAGTGTTTTTGAAACACAATGCCATGCCTGTAATTATAATGTAGGGAGTGCTTATTAAAGTCTACTTTAATTGAGAAATGGGAAGATTCTGGAAACAGATTGGCATAATTGTGGCTTACTTGCCAAGAAATTAAGTGGTAAACCAATTGCAGTTTTGGAGACATCAAAAGAGACATTCTTGGGTTGGCCCTCCTTGGCCCATCCCTTTCTTCTTCCTTCTCTTAAGCCAGCCTTCTACCTAGTTCCCTCTAGGTATGTTGGAATACAACTCCCATCACCCTCCACCAGCATGGGCATTAGAGTTGTCATTGGCCAAGATATCTGGGGAAGCCTGCTCTACATCAATTTCCAGGGGCTAAGTGGATTCCTGCATTGAGCAGGGGTTTGGACTCGATGGCCTTATAGGCCCCTTCCAACTCTACTATTCTATGGTTCTATGATTCTATGAAATCCCTTTCCCAACCAGTCCATTCTTGGGTATCCTCCTAGCTCAGTTCTCATGAGACCTTGTAGGTCACTAAACTACACCCTCAGATTCTTACCAACCTCACATTAAGCCAGTCTCCCCCAAGCCAGTCCTGCCCACCAGATGTGTTTGAGTGCAACTCCCATAATTTCCATGCTTTGATACTCTGACTTGAAATGATGGGGCTTGCTGTGAAACACATCTAGAGGGCACCAGGTTGGGGAAAGCTGTATAAAGTAATAAGAAAACTAACACTGAATGCTAGAGAACCACCCAGAGGATGGTTTGAAGGCATGTGACAAGCAGTTCTACTGCTGAAGGTAAGCAGGTTCAAGCTAGCATAAGTTTGCCCATGAATCAAATGCAAGCTACATTGATGCCCTGCTTTTTCTTCAAGGGGTTATAAGCCAAACAAATAAATAAATGAAATCTAAGCAAAAGACTTGTACTATTTCCTGCTTGAAAACCACCATCAGCCTGAATCTAGCTGGGACCAGCTAATCAAGACTAGAAGTTAGAGCCTGTCAGAAACATTCCAGAAATGTTTAGGTAGTCAAAGACTCAGCTTGAGCTTCCTGTCTCCCCCCCCTCCCCATTTAATTCTCTATTATTAATCCATGATTAGAGAAAGTAGCCCTGGAATAAACACAAACCGTTCTTCCTCCAGAGTTGGGCATGGGAAAGAGAAAGGATAAGAATGGTGAGGGAATGGGGGGAAGGGGCTGTCAGCAAAATAGGAATGCTAAATCACGAGAATATGCCCGTTTGGATACTTGCTAAGAGCAGGGTTGCTGTGAGCTTATGTGTGTCAAATGCAAGCTGTGTATGTGTGTGGGTGGTATGATATCAACATTCTGCACCAAGGAAAACCTAGAAAAAGGAAATTCTTCAATCTGTATAAATTATCCAAATATGCATATAATTGCTTAATTTATTTTGCTGTATAGCTTAGTTCCCCTTCCCAGGTCCCTGGGCATAGGGAATTATGTTTTGTTATGCACAAAGGGTATGCAATCTTTTTGGGCCTGTGACTACATAGTAATCTGATAAACTGTCCAGGGCACCACCATAAAATGGCTTGTCATGGGAGGTGTAGCTTGTCACAAGGACAAGTAATCTGCCCAAAAGACTGAGTACCAGGCAGATGTGGGGTCTGAGCCCCAATCCATAATACAACTCCTTTGAACCCGGTTTTCAGTGCCAACAAAAACTTATGAAGACAAACTCTTTTTCTTCCCCCGCCCCTTCCACCAACAAATCACATTTCCCCCATCTTTGTTCTCTGGATCACCACCCATTCTCATTCTCTCTCTCTCTCTCTCTCTCTCTCTCTCTCTCTCTCTCTCTCTCTCACACACACACACACACACACACACACACACACACACACCACATTCACACACATGCCCTAAGATATTTCACTGGGCGCCAAGAAAGGTGTCCAGAGGCACACATTGCCTACACTAATGGTTTCTGAGATTTCAACAGAAATCCCCCCCCCCATTATTAATTAAATCTTTGCACTTCAAACACACCAGGGTGGCTATGATAAATATTTAAAACTCCATAAATAACGAATACATTAAACACTACAACTCTATATCAGTGTGAAAATAATATCAAATTATTCAAGTCAAATAGATCAACAACAGTTTAAAAGCCCCGGGGAAAATATTATTGCCCTTGTGCTGGAAAGACATCAGAGTGGGCACCAGGGCAGGATCTACACTACTGCTTATAATGGTTTATAATGGTTATGACAACTGTTCAGGCCCAGGACACATTACATATACCATTTTCATAACGTTTTTAAAGTGTTGTATCCTGCTTAGTGCAGATTGGGCCCAGGTGAGCCTCTTCGTGGAGAGGGCTCCAATGTGATGGCATCACCACTGAAAAGCCCTTCTCCTTGGCAACTATCTGCTACAGCTCCGATGGCAGGGATACTTTCGTGTCTATCTTGTAGCTATGTGGGCTGAATTGAAAGTGCAGAACAAAATATGGGTGGGGGGCAGAGTGTCACCCACCATGTCCTCCATGGGCTGGATGTTGCCACATCCACTGACATCAGTGTTCCATCCCCACTGATTTTAGACTTTCTCTGTGCCTCTCAGCATAGAGAAAGGGACCCAGCTGCACCAGGAGGAGTGCATTCAATCTTCCCAGGACTAGCTCATCTCCTACCACCCACATCCCTGCTGTTTTCTCCAATCTGCAAATGATGGGAGTTGCAGTCCCACACTTCGATAGAGCGTCAGGTTGGGCAAAGTTGATCTAGTTTATACTGAACAGTCACCTAAGCTCAGGTGTGAAACTATTTGTGGGAGAGTCACTGTCGGGGGGGGGGGCGGGGACATTAGAGGGCTTTTGATGAAAGCCAGAAAAAAAAAAAGCTGTTAATAGAGAAGCAAATTTTTCTGGATGCCTGCTGTACATCCTTTGTTTGATACTATATTTCACCTAAACTGAAAACTTTAAACACATTTAGGGCAACCAAAAAGATTTCCCCAAGAGAGTGGGTGGGGAGGATGAGATCATACCAGGGTTCATCCAAAGTAAGGCAGGGTCCAGAAAACAAGATGGGTGGACGAATGGAGAGACCAACGGATCGATAGATCTGGGGGGGGGGGGATCTACACTACTGCTTTTAAAGCGCTTTAAAGCGCTTTGAAAACGTTTTGAAACCTGTATATGCAGTGTGTCCTGGGCCCCAACAGTTGTCAAAACTGTTATAAAGCGCTTTAAAGCAGTAGTGTAGATCCCCCCAAGGTCCATGTAATCAATTCCACTGTGTGTGTTTTTGGATGGGGAGGAAAGTTCACAATCTTACATCTCCCCTTTGCCTTTTGGTCTCTGTTCTGTTCTGTGCAGGGATTTAAGTTATGACTATGAGCTAAATTTTGAGACCCATCAAGATAGTGTGCAGGGGGAAGGGAGCAGTTGCTACCCAGAAGCCTGCCATTCAGGCAGATGGTGGAATGATTTGATATGAATAGCCGCTGTCAGTCTCATACAGCGAACTTTTCAATTGTGCTACGTGTTGGACGGCATGTGACTAATGCCATTCATTTGCAGGCTGCAGGCAGGACACAGCTGTTTCTTTAAGAAAGAAACTGGTTTTACTAATGGACAGAAAATTTATGGTTAAATCATTTGAGGAAATGCACGGCGGCCCAACACTGCACTACATAATGAGAGCTGGCCAAATCCCATCATCATGGCTGTAACCAACTCTTCTTTCTTCTTGAAAGCATGCAGGGCTGGGGGGAGGCTCTGAGTTTGAGGTTGAAGCTTGTGCTCACTTTGTAGCTTTGCAATCTTAAGCCACTCATTCACCTACCTGAAAGATTCTGCATGAACAACAATTGGGTACCCCCAGTGCAATTCCAGACCTTGTTAAAAACAACAACATATACAACATATACAATAAAGTAGCCACTGATGTGTCACCAAATAAGGACAAAAGAGGACACAGATTAGCATAAAAATGCATGTGCTGCTGTATATGTATAAATGCAAATTTAGGAATAATGACTATAATTTAAATAGGTGACCTGGGTGCCTGCTTAGTCTGCTGTCCAGGTGCTAAATGTTGATGGACAGCTTCAAGGCCCCTGCTGCTCTCCCTTATTAGGGTTCTTGATCTTTAAATTGGACTTGGACTGGACAGTCCTTTAAATAAATGACACATGGCCACCCTACATATTTAAAGTAGGACATGTGGTCATCCTACATGTAATACTGATTAGGGTGGAATGGCACGCTACATCCACCTTTATCTCTTCCTCAACATTTACTTTATAAAAGTTCTGGCCATTGCTTTTCCGAAATCTGCTCCTACTTTACCTCCCTTCCCCAGTAATCTAGTTTCTAGGCTCAGATGACTTTCAGGCATGTGGTAGAAAGAGTAGTATGGAGAGGGGGTGGTTCAATCTAAGAAGAATACTTTCTGAATTGCCCGTATCTGAACTGAGGGACAAACTGGGATATGTTGGCACATTTTTTTTTAAAAAAAAAGCCGGCATGATGCAGGAGTGGGAAGAGTTGGATCAAAACAGTGATGTAGAGAGAGGGAGGATTTAACCGTTTGCCCATGCCACTGTCCTGGTCCAAATTGCACTCCCTGCACAGGCTATCTACAATAAGAGGAAAGCTTTTATTGGAAATAGCAGGTGCAGTGCTTTCCAGTTGCATTAGGACCATTGCATGGGGAAAGAATTAAAGCCCTCCATGTAACAGTCCTGATCTGACTGCCCCCTCCCAAGCACTAACTATTTGTTGTTTTAATGAAGCACAGCTGGACCAAGCATGTGTCTGAGATATCAGCTGCAACACCCTGGGTGATGGATAATCCTAAGAATATATGTTTGTACATTAGCCATGACAAGCCAAATAGAGTATCTGTGATTATAGGCAGTGTATCTATCATTGCTGAATACTAAGGACAAGCAACAGGACATAGCTATCCTATCTAGCATATAAGCATTCTACATCATGACGCTTGCCACAGTTGGAAAAAGACTATATGGATCCAATATCTTATATTAACATTTCAGTTGCTGATCTAGCTGAGGCATCGGCATCAGTACTTTAGGGCCACTGTTGTCTGAAGGTTTTTCTAGTCCATTTCACTGTGTTAAGGCAGGAATCGCCGCACATTAGTTCATATCCATGCTAACAATTAATTCTCTATACAATTACAGATTAACCTGCATGCATCAGGTAATGGAGCAGAAAGGGGTGCAGTTGACCTATGTAGTGCTCTGCATAAGCCTGAAGCAAAATCCCATTGAAGTGGCATTGTTTCCTTTTGACCCGATATACAACTTGAGTCAACTGCAATCCTTTCTGTTCAATTGCCTAGTGTGATTAAAGTCTATCATGATTATCATGTTTACACACCCACACCCGCACCTAGTTAGAATGAGAACTGGTTTCACTAGACAAGGGTGGAGCAAAAGTGCCCTTTGAGTGGTCCTTCATTGCCATTGATCAGAATCATGTCTGTGACAGATAGAATATTAGTACCTAAATGTGAAGGATTAAAACTTATGACTTGTCAACCAACTAAATAATTTTTCATTGATTAATCATCTACTTTTTCACTGAACAAATGTTAATCAATGAATTCAAATATTCTTAGCATGTTACCAAAACCATTTGCACCAATGGAAGCTTCCCCCCCCCCCCCAATGCAATGACCCATAGTGGGGTCCTGATACAGACTGGGACCACTGCAGAGGGTTAAAGGGTTAAAGCACCCCACCTCCTGATAGAGTCTGGATTGGTCTTCCAATATCTGCTATTTAATTTTCATAAGCTGTGAAAGACTGCATTTTTCCACATGTTTACATGGATTTTAAGATCTTTGCTGGAGGACCTTCTCTCAGTCTCACCATCATCGATTTGATGGGGAAGTGAAAGGGGCCTTGTCAGTGGTCACTCATGGCTCTAAAACTCCCTGCCAAGGGAAGCTAGGTTGGATTCCTCTTTCTTGTCCTTCCGCCAGCAGTTGTTTTTATTCAGGCAAGACTTTGGTGTATAAGCTGGCCTTCTGCTGAAGAGGGTTTAACTGGTTAGTTGCTACCTATGTCTTCTATTCTTGCAGTTTAAATTGACTTTTAAATTGATATAATTTTATGTTATGTTTTAAACATTAATTTGTTTTAATCTATATTTAATTATTATTAGCCAGCTTGAGTGCCATTTTGGTCAGAAAACCAGTATGTAAATGTAATAAATAAACAGAGAGAAATAAATAAACCAAAGCATTCATGCAATGATTTGTCTAATTTGGCCCCAAATTAGACAAAGGCTACATGTTATGTTCATCAAATGGTTTGTCCTAGGGTGCAATAATTTTCTTTCAGAAATAGCCAGCATAGAGGCTCTGATCTGGATTGGGATCTTGGCATGAAGGCTGGGAGGTTTAATCTGTGGATCATGAACCGCCCAGAGAGCTTGTGAACTGCCCAGAGAGCTTTGGCTATTGGGCGGTATAGAAATGTAATAAATAAATAAATAAATAAATAAATAAACAAATAAAGCTAGAAAGGCAAAGTATAAATATTTTAAATTGATAGATCCAAAGAATAGTGAAATAAGTGTCTGTATGTCAAGTGCCTGCAGTGTACAGGCCCCTTCCAGCATCCATCCTTGCCCTGCCTATACAGCACCATGTACATTGATGGTGCTATATAAATAAATAATAATAAATAAATAATAAGTGATGGGCATCTCTGGCTTCTTTAAATAGAATGATGATTGTGCCTCTTTCCCAAGGACTCTGAATTTTCTGGGGGTTTTTTCTACTTGGGAGCAAATGTGAGAACACTGTCAAATCAATGCAGTGCTGTTTTCCATGAAGTGACACTGGCCACAGTTTTAATCTGTAGTATACATCCCTCAGCCCCTTTTTGGACACTGTCCTTTATCATTTCACCCTCAGGACTTTGGCCAATTATTGTCTGTGGTGCAGATGTGAAATCTGTAATTCTGGTCAGCATTATTCCTAAAACCAATTCAGAGACACCAATGTTTATGTGATCCTAGTTGCATGAAAAAACTATTACTTGCATGGAGACATTGCAAACACACAGCAGGAAGACGTGCAGTGCCTGCTTGTGAGCTGGAATAGTTCCTCCTTTGCCATTCTCCTTCTACAGATTGGTGCTAAACTGAGGGCACTTTTACCATCTCTACATATAAAGTGTACCTCCAGAAATATTTACCCACTTCCAGATGAGTTAGAAACTTGAAATTTCACATGCTGTACCAGAATCTTGGGTTTTCAGTATTTTAAAAGAATTTAATAAAAACCAAGGCTTATGCCTACAACTCCCAGCATGCCTTGGGCAGAACTCCCAGCATGCCTTGGGCGGGAGGCCAGACTAACTGGCCTTTGGTGGCCATTGTGAATGCATGGGCAGGTTGCTGCTGTGTGTCTTTCACAACCCCGACTCCTAAGGTTGATCTTGAACAGTCAACTCAATTCCACATAAAAGGAAACAACCCACATAAATGGGCTGCATCCATTTGCAGTGCCTCCTCCCGCCCTCTGCGTGGTTTTAAAAACAACTAGATACAACAGCATGACTTTGAAGGGCCAAACATGCTCAAAGGCACTCGGTCCTGATATCACTGTTTTCTCAGAATTTGGGGGAAACAAGCACACAGCCTTCACACTTAAGAGGAAGGGAGGAAGGGGAGGCACTGTGCACATGCCCAGAAACAGACATAACAAAGGGGGGAAGTGCCCAGTCTGGTCTGGCCCCAGCCCTTCAGTACAGGCTCCTGAGGGAGCACTTGGTGGGTGAAAAGTGCAGGCCAAGGCAGTCCCAGCAGGACTTGGTCAGAGCTGGACACTCCTCAGTAATGCTACTCCTCAATGCTCTATCAATGAGCATCAATGAGAGGAGGTAAGCACCTTTCAGAGGATGTGGGTATCTGTGGGCCATGAAAGGCATGCTGGGAGGTGTAGTACTGGCATGTAGAGTGGCTGATTTTAAACCATGTCACTATCTCTCAATCCTAATTCAGCCCCCACTTTCCTGACCTCTCACTGTCTTTTTTCTCCTTCTACCTGACTTTCTCCAACTGCCATTAACCCCACCCAGCATTCCATTCTAGCCTCAGCTATCAGTCATTCCTTCATTCAGTCTTCTGTTTCAATAGTATAATCAGGCTTTTACATAAAAATCATAAACTTTATTCAGTAATCCCTGCATCTGTCTTGGAATGTTGTGGCTTAGTTATAACAGGTGAATGCAGCATAAAAAACTCATCGAGTTAAAAGGCCATGGAAAATAAAAATGATTTAAAATAATCACTTAGCACTGGAAAGCCATTAATGCAGGCACTAGGCAAACCTGCCTGGGAAGAAGAAATCCATAAACAGGGTGCCACAACTAAGAAGGCCCACTCTACAGTTGTCTCCCACCACACCTCAGATGGTGTTCAAAGATTAACGTGTTATTCAGGGAGCTAAGATTGTGCCTACAACCCCTTTTTGGGTGGGAGGGAAGATTTACCAGGCTTTGACGGCCATCATCTGGAAGTGGCTTGCCATCCTGGGCCTGAAGGAAGAGTGCCCGGGCCTGCCTGCCTTGGTCACTAGGCACCATCAGGAGCAGGAGGGTGCTGCTCTGGCTCCATCGCTGATAGCAACCGATAGCAGCTGGTTGGCTCCCTCATGGCCTACCTACGGGCACCGATTGTGCAGTGCAGCATGGACAAGCTCGGCCAGACTTGCCAGCCCCAGTACTTCAGTATGGCCTCCTGCTAGAGCACTTGGTGGGCAGGAAGCGCAGGCTGAGGCAAGCACAGGGCTTCAACACAACTGCCCTCGGAGGCTTCCCGGCACCTGCCAAGAGCCCTGAGCAGAAGATGGTTGAGCAGAGCATGGAGAGCTGTGGCTTTAAGGCATCCCTGGCCTGCACCAGGGGTAAGAGAAAGACTAATTTTATCTGTTTTAAAGTTACCTCATAGGCCTAGGACCAGCCTACCTTGTGGGGTTATCATGATGGTGAGAGAGGGGAAAAGAAAATGAATTTAATTTATTTAAAGGTTAACTCACCAGCTAGCACTAGCCTACTACTTTAAGATGATTACCTTGCAGATATAGATCTTAGGGGGGTCCGAGCAATGCCAGGTATATCAGCTAGTCCTCAATAAAGGCTGCATTTGGGGGCTAGGAATGCCTGTAAATTCTGGATGTTGATTAAAAGCCTCATCTTCTGCTTGGTGCTGGCTATACATAACTAGCTGGACATAACTAATGCCCCTAACTCCCTGCAAAATGAAAACACGACCCCCAAATTCAAGACTCTATTCAATAAGAGTTAATCTGATCACAATTTTTTAAAATCTAACCCGGTTCTCTTTATATATCCATGTGCAAAACACACAGTAGAAATACAATTCAATAAATGCAATATTTTCCCCAGCAGTTAACCAGTTAATTTCCCCCCAGTTAGCTCTCTCCAGAGTGTTCTCAATTTTATACAGTAAGGCCATTGCTAGATGAGGGTTTAGCCCGGGCTGATACCCGGGCTCACCCCTGTGCATCCAGATGACGCACAGGGGATCCGGGGCTCAGGCAGGGATCAACCCTCCTGCACCAGTTGTGCCTCGGTATTTCCGCAGCCCCAGGCTGAGCCCGGGGCTGCAGAAGGTCTAGCCGGTTCTGCGGCTTTTCCCGGCTACGCGGCTTACTCACGAGTAGCCGGGAGAAGCCACGCACTGGGCACAGCGCTCCATAGGAGCGCTATGCCCATCAGTCCAGGGGGGAATCACGGGGGGGGGGGGAGAGATGGGGGCCGGGAGGGAGAGCGGACCCGGTGGGAGAGACAGGGGGAAGAGTGGAGCCAGGGTGGGGAGATCGCAGCTGGGGGGGATCGGAGATCACGGCCGGGGGGGGCAGAGGGGGCATCGGACATGGTGAGCAGGCGGGCGAGCATGCAAGTGGGGGGGCGGGCGGGGGATCAGACATGGCGAGCGGGGGTGGGGAGGCAAGTGAGCGGGGCGCAGGCGAGGGATTGGACATGGCGGGCGGGGGCGAGCAAGCAAGAGGGGGGACGGGCGGGGGAACTGGACATGGTGGGCAGGTGGGGGGCATCAGACATTGGGGAAAATTGGGGCAGGGAGAGCAGTGAACCCCTTTTTAAAAAAGAAAAACCCTACCTTGCCTTTGGTGCGCTCCTGCGCACATGGCCCTGTTAAGTTTTTTAAAAATAGCCGATGCGACAGGGCTTTCCCTTACCCTGTCACGTGTCACGTGTAGACTGGGGCGACGACCTGCGCTAGCTGCAGCACGGGCTCGCCCCTACTCCCCACTGGATTAACAGGTAGGTCTAGCAAGGCCCTAAGTCTCCATAATCTCCCCAGCCCACCCTCCTAAATTAAAAAGTCAATGCTCTGAAAACTTGGTTCAGATGCCCCAGCCTCTGATAACGTTCTTTTTCTGTCTTCTCCAGCTCTCCCATTTTTCCCCAAGTGATGGAACAACTAAGAGAACTCGCCATATTCCAAATGTGGGTAAACCACAGCATTGCTATAAGCAGACCAGAGAATTTGTCTGAATGGTGAATGGCATATCCTTCATAAAACTTGAATGTGTGCAAAATATCACTGATATGGGCTACTCTGACCAGCAGATAAAAGCAACCCAAGTCTTGAATACATATGTTCAATCTACCGCTTGAATATATATATTTAGGACTCCCTCTAGTGACTGACACTTGTAATAAAAACTTGTAAGTATTTTTTCACCTACTAATGTAGGGATGAAAAAACTTATATTTAATTATGGTATACAGAGTTGTCCCAGAAAGGAAGCCTCATAAGAAGCCTCATAAAGGAAATAAATCACAAATATTTCTGATGTTCAGGATGTGAGTGCTGTTGCTTATATAGCCAAATAGCACCATTCATGCATAAGAGAGGTAGCAGCAGGCTTGGAAGTACCCAAAAGTTTGCAGAAATATGAGCAAAGAACAAAACCCTAAGGAACAGTTGGTTGACTGTTAAAGGCAGGGAAGGAAAACCAGGAGTCAGGGGGAGGAGTGGAATGGATCGAGTTTCCTGGCCATTTCTACACCTGCCACTTTTCCAGGGATCGTCCCGGGATCATCCCTGTGCATGCAAATGACACACAGGAGATCCCAGGAGCAGGCAGGGATGATCCCTCCATTTTCCTGGGATAATCCTTAGGTGTAGAAGAGTCCCTGGAGGAGGGCATTGCTGACTGATTGGAAAAGTAAATAGGAGCATTTCATAATGCAACATTTTATTCCAAAGACCAATTGTAAACCACAACAAATACGCAACATCCCACTCTCTATTTTCTGTCCCTCCAGCAGGGAGGACTAGAATTAATGAGTGGGAATTGAAGGGAAATAAATTTTGGCTAAACAAGCTCAATCTCCCTGTTACATCTGAATCAGGTGAAGTCCTAGACCAGTGCCTACATTCTGTAATGGGCTGGATGAGGGCCAATAAACTGAAACTGAATCCTCACAAGACGGAAGCCCTGTAGCTGAGTGGCTCCCGAGTGGCTCCCGAGTCTGGGCCTGTTCCAGATGGGGTTGCACTCCCTCTAAAATATCAGGTTTGTATTTTGGGAGTACTCTTAGATCCATCTCTGTCATTGGTGGCCCAAGTGGCTGCAGCGGCTTAGAGTGCCTTTTACTCATTTTGCTTGGTTTGCCAGCTATGGCCTCTCCTGGACAGGCATAGCTTGGTCATGGTAGTACAGGCATTAGTAATCTCAAAGCTGGATTGTGGCAATGTGCTCTTTGTGGGGCTGCCCTTAAAGCTGCTGTGGAAGCTGAAGCTAGTGCAGAATGCAGCAGCTCATCTGTTGATGAGCTCATCTGTTGAAAAGGAGCTGGTCCTTTTCAGCATGCAACTCCTTTGCTGAGGGAACTGCACTGGCTGCCTATTTACTAGTGGGCCAGGTTTAAGGTTCTAGTACAAGTGTACAAAGCCCTAAACAACTTGACCAGGATACCTGAGAGAACGCCTTCTCCCCTATCAACCTGGCCAGTGATTGAGGTCATTTGAGGGCATGCTCCTGGTGGTTCCACATGGACCTATGGTCCAGTTGGAGTCTACCAGGAGAAGAGCCTTCAGTGTGGTGGCCCCCTGCTATTGTTAGGGAGGCACCAATGTTATAATCCTCCCAGCATCTCCTGAAAATGTCATTGTTCCAGGAAGGTTTCCCGGCCATGGTTTTATCTGAAATTTGTTCTTTTAAAAATGTAATTTTTGATGGTCGCCCCCCCCCCCTGGTTTTTCTGTTTTTATTCTATTTGTTCATTGCTCTGAAATGTTTGGATGGGAAGCTGTATATAAATATTGTAAATACATAAATACAATGAGAAGAAACCTCTAAATGGTAAGAGTTGATTGTCAGTAGAACTGAACTGCTTCAGGAGACGATAGACTTTCTTTCATTGAAGATGTTTAAGCAAAGGCTACCCAAATGTCTGTCAGGGATGCTGTAGCTGCAATGACAAAACAAACACAAAGGGTTAAGGGGGGGAAAGGATGTTTAATAATACAATAAAAGAACTCCAACACGTTTTGGACCCTCAGGGAATACATAACATAGGAGACTGGTACTGTTACGAAGCAGATGATATCCCTTACATTCTAATGAATTATCCTGAGGAAGGACCTAAAGGTCTGAAAGGCATTGTAATTCTTTTATTGTACTAAACACCCTTGTTATACCCCTTTGACTTGGGCTTTTGGGGGCATTTCTTGTGGGGTTCTCCCTTTTTTGTTTTTAGAAAGCTGTAGCTGCAACCTACTACACTGCAAGTCCTGCATTGAGCAGGGAGCAGGGTTGGATTAGATTACCTCCAAGGTCTGGTCCGATTCTATGACCCTATGAAAAGAAAATATTTCTTGACACAATGCATACCTAACTTAAGTAATTCAGTACCACAAATGAGGTGATGGCCAGTATGGTTTTAAAATAGGATTAAACAAATCTGTGGTGATGCCGTCTATTGACAACTATTAGGTATAACAACAAAACAGAATCACCATCCTGAAGACCCACCACCCTAACCAGGCATACAGTGGTTTAGATTTGAGATTGTGTAAATCAGCCACAAGTGTGTCTATATCCAGTATCCTTTAGGTGAAAAGATTACTTCCTTTTGAGAAATGCAAAGAGATGAGGATGAGATGTTTCTCTATTCCATCTGGCATCATTCTGTTTAGCTGGAAATGTTCACGTTCATGAACTCTATGAAGGTGGTTGAATTAAAATGTTGCCTGATGTTGTTGTTTTTGTAGTGCTTGGTTATTCCGACCATTTTCATGGTAAATAAACCACTAGAGGGCATCATAAGGACAATATTGAGACTATTTGTTTTCCTGTGAAATTTGCTAGACTTAACCTCCCTTATTTTAACATAGGAATAATAATTTAAGAGCCACAATCAGCTGTAAGAAGAGTCACAAACACTCAATTTGGGACAGAATTCTATTTTATCTTTAACCATCCATGTTTTACATTTTTTTTAGGTGGACATTTAACACATCTTATGTATACACCTAAAAAATGTGTGAAAAGACCCTAGCATTAGACATGTTTGTGAGTTTTAAATACCTTTTAGGTATTAAATGCACTCTTTGGGGGCCACTGCAAGTAAAATGAAGAGATTTTGCAAAATACCAAAGGAAATGAAAAACTAACGCTTAGTTCCATGAAGAACAGTCTAGTCATCTCTCCCAACCCATTGCTGCTTTTTTAAAAAAAGACTAATTCCAGTGAACTAATGACAGGGCCCAACAAAGAAAAGAGAGGTGGAGGGAAAGATCCCAGGCTGCTGAATATGGCGGATTGCCCCCATGCAACATTACTCTTATTCACCAACGAAAACAATCCTGACCTCTCTAAGTTCTTGCTCTACAAATGATACTCCCTAGCCAGGACTCCCTGGCTCCCACCCCACCCAGGCTAGAGACCCATGGCTGGATTAAACAACTTGACTATTTCTTGTTCAGAGCTGGAGGTTTGTCATGGCCCAAGACCCTGACTCCTTGTCCACAGAGGCCCCTGAATTAATTGAGCAGGGAAAGGGCTCATCTAAAACTACATTTTAATAGGCCCCCCCACCCTTGCAGAGGGGAAAGGCCGCCGAGAGTCTAAACCTCAATAGGAAGTGATCCGAACATGACAAGGGAGTAGATGTTAGTTCCCCCACTTTCAGATCACCATCCTCCTGTCCAGTCGAGAAAACCAGATCAAGCATGTGTCCTTTTGCATGCGTTGGGCCAGTGACATGTTGAGACAGCCCCATGGTTGTCATGGCAGCCATGAAGTCCTGAGCCGCTCCGGATACAGCGGCCTTGACATGGAAGTTGAGATCCCCCAGAACCACCATCCTGGGGGTCCTCAACACCAGGTCCGAGACAACCTCTGTCAGCTCAGGCAGGGAGACTGTTGGGCAGCGGGGTGGACGGTACACCAGCAGAATCCCTAATCTGTCTCGAGTACCCAACACACAGTACAAACACTCAAGATCAGCACTCGACTGAACAGGAAGCCTAGAGAGGGAGATTGTATTCTTATAGACCACGGCAACCCCCCTTCCCCGGCCCTCGAGTCTGTGCTGGTGCTGCACCGAGTACCCAGGAGGGCAGAGATGGGTGAGAGCAACCCCCCCTCCAGTTCACCCACCCAGGTCTCAGTGATACATGCCAGATCAGCCCCCTCATCCACAATTAGATCATGGATGAGAGAGATTTTGTTTTGGACTGACCTGGCATTCAGCAGCAGCAGCACCAGACCCGAGAGCGAGCTGATAAGGCTGCCAGGAACCATCTGGTTGGGGGAAGGACTAGAAGAGGGGATAGCTGTAAGGAATCTATCCCCTCTTCTCCTCATTTAG
Source organism: Elgaria multicarinata webbii (assembly GCF_023053635.1). Lineage (NCBI taxonomy): Eukaryota > Metazoa > Chordata > Lepidosauria > Squamata > Anguidae > Elgaria > Elgaria multicarinata. Next base: position 158,513,300 of record NC_086172.1, on the reverse strand, counting down.
TAAACTAATGTACCACTGGGAGGGCTATGATAAACTGTATCTTTGTATTGATGTGCTTGTGTATATGGATGGAAGAGCATTCTAAAGTGTGATCTCCCCCAGCCCCATGGCAATTGCAGCCCACAATTCTACTATTTCCATCTACCAGATCATCCTGTGTAATGCATAGGTTGGCTTGGCTCTATTCTGTTGTAGAGGGCTGCCTTTTACCAGCTTTAGCTGGTGTCCCAGTTGCACCCTCTGCTGGAAGATGGAGACCTGGCCATTGTGATCCATGCCTTAGCAATCGCTAGATTAGTCTATTGCAATGTATTTTGGCCATAAGACAGCCTGGCCATTATAGCTAGCACAGAACACCATTGCTCTATCAACATTAGACATAAGTCAGCATAATCACATTATACTTATGCTGAAACATCCATGTTGCTTACTAGTATGTTCCCAGGTGCTGCTTTTACTTATGAAGCCCTAAACCAGGGATGGGGAACCTCTGGCTTGTGGGGTTTCTCATCTGAACCACAAGCTTCTTCTGTTGATGACATTTAAAAGCCAGCACAAGCCTCTTCTGCTGTTATCTGTGATTGTAGATAAGAGGGCATTTCAAGGCTTTCAAGCTGTCATTTGCAGGCATGAAACGGTTTTGTAGCATTGAACTGTCTCTGCCATGCCTGAAACCTTTTGCACTGGGGCTTACTCCTAAATAGGCATACATTACATTGATCTGTGTTTTGAATACTTGGTGAGGGAAATGTCCAAATTGGTAAGAATTAGATCTGGCCCTGCCCACTTTGATTTCTCTTTTCTTGGTATCACATCATGCCTTTATCATGGCATGGTGCCATGCCCTACAGCTAAATATGGCCCTCGACACCCTTCCCAAATTGGAATTCACCCCCTGGACCAAAACCAATTCTTCACCCTTGCCATAAATGGTCAGGTTCCAGGATAGCTCAGGGAACATCTCCTCCAATATAAACATCCCCACAGTTTTAAGTTCATCTGAGGAGGCCCTGCTCCAAGTACCATTGCATTCAGGGCCAAATTAGCCTCCAGAAGATGCAAGATGTTGTCTGTCACTCCAGAGCGGTGCATTTGGCTTCACCACTTGCACAAACAGCTTAAGACTTTTTCCCCAGCATGTTTTTGGTTGCTATTTCTTATGTTCAGTTTGCTGCTGCTGTCTGCTGTTGATTTAGGTTAATACTTTGAGCTCCATCACACCAGCGTTTTAGCGCACTTTCAACCTGCCTTGTTTACCATTATGCTCCACAAACCTCACAAGACGTTGTCCTTGTCCTGCAGTCATCTTATTTATTTTATTTATTTATTACATTTATATCCACCTTTTTTCCTCCAAGGAACCCAAGGTGGTGAACATAATCCTCCTTGTCCTCTCCAACAACAACCCTGTGAGGTAGGTTGGGCTGAGTCTGTGACTGGCCCAAAGTTGCCCACTGGGTATCCATGGCTGAGTGGGGACTAGAACCTGGATCTCCCGACTCCCCGTCCAACACCTTAGCCACTACACCACACTGGCCTCTTCCCCTCCATTTTCTGTGTTTTTCTGGTGCAGGGAAAGTGTGATATTTTTTCTCCATACTGGATAAAATCATCCTTCCATCCCCATGCATTGCCATCCTTGCACTATGTTGCAGAATGTCCCTTCTTGGGGGCATGTGTGTTGAAGTGCAGTCTTGCTGATGAAAGAGGAGGGCAGGGGCAGTTCACTGCTCCAACGCCACTCTCATTGCTCTATCATCCACCCGTTTCAACTTCCCTCCTTTGTTTGCCTGCTGTACGAGGTGCCCAGCCGATGAAATGCTAAATCACTGAACTTCAGACAGCAAAACAAGAGGAGGGGGAGGCGTCCACGTCCATCAGGATGTCCATCAACCACAAGAACCAATGAACTTGAGGGGGAAGTAGAAGGGGCTAGGTGGGGTGGGGATATCAGGAAGCACAAGCCAGCACAGGTGAAAAGGTAAACAAGGCAAAATAGTGCAACAATGCACGCTCGTGGAAGTGACCAGTGCTTGATGCACTAATGAAACAGAGGTGTATATTGCAGATGCATACCAAGGGGAAAAAGTAGGTGTGATGGAGCTCTTTGTTTGGTTTTAGTTGTTTTATTTTTTAATTTTATTTTAGTGTAGGAGTGCAGAACCTCAGCCCCATGGGCCAAAACTAGCCCAGCTGGAGTCCCAATCTGGCCCTCTGGGCTTCTACAGATGGCCAAACACCCTTTCCCCCAACCACTCTGTGAGCAGAGTGCTGGACTAGATGGATCCTTGGTCTGATCCAACATGGCACTTCTAATGTTCTTATGTTCACAGATGATTTCATGGTTTCTTCGCTTTTGTGCAACTTCCCCCCATTTAAAAAAGTTGAATGTCTATCCTAAGGCTTAGTTACCATCAGCAGGGCCAGCACCAGACTGTTTAGCACCCTAGGCAAGGTGAGCGACTTGTACACACACACACCCCAAAAAATTGGGTCCCTGCACTTCGGTTATGTGTGGCGCGGCATCGTGCCTCCAGTGCAGCCGCCTCATCTCGTCTCCTCCCCAGGGGCTTACATCCCTCCCCGAAGTCAGGCCAGGCTAGGTGGTGGATGGATGGACCAACGGGTGGGCGGCGGCGGCTCGGGCGATGTCACCACATCACGCTGTGCCTCCTCAGGGCCCAGTGCGCACCGACCGACGGGCGGCACCAGCTGCGCTCCATCCACTTCCAGCTCCGGCCAGGGGCACCAGAGGCCTACGGGTGAGGCTGGCCGGCTCTCAGGGGTGGCTGGATGTGCCGGATCTGTGCAAGGGCCAGCTCCAGCAGCACCCTTCTCCAGGTGGCAGGCAGGTGCGACTGCTGCGCACTAGCTGCTGCTGCTGCTGCTGATTCACTGCTCTGAGGACCGAGAGCTTTGGCTATTGGGCGGTATAAAAATGTAATAAAATAAATAAATAAATAAATAAATAAATAAATAAATAAATAAATAAAATGGGGTGGGGGGAGCGTCGGAGGAGGAAGAGGAGGAGTAGCCGTGATCCGGGCAGAAACTGCGGTAGTCCCAGCCCAGCGCAGGACTCCGCACCTTTTCTAGCACTGCTCTAACATCACATCAGGCTGCACTTCTCCTGGCCAGGCTGGGCCACCATGTGCTCTCAGGCAGCCATCGTGGCTCAGAGTGGGCCCGGGAGGCGAGCGGGAAGCCCCTGGGCCCCAGTGGCAGCACTTCTCCCCCGGCCACCCCCTCGGGGGATCCGCGAGGTCTGTGCCCTAGGCGGCTGCCCAGTTGTCCTAGTGGTAGCACCGGCCCTGACCATCAGGATTTATTTATTACAGTTATAAACTAGAGCCGTCCCAATCACAAATAATCTCTTTAGTGACAGGATGTTGGAATTGGTTAAACATATGGGGTTTCTGGCCTTATACTTTTGCTTTAGCTACATAAAGGATGTGGCACATATTATGAATTATATTTATTATTTATTATTTATTTATTTATTTATTTATTTATTGCATTTCTATACCACCCAATAGCCGAAGCTCTCTGGGCGGTTTACAAAATTGAGACAATTCGAAGTATAAAACAACAGTATAAAACCATAATATAAAATACAATATAAAAGTACAACCAAGATAAAAACAACAGCAATGCAAAAATACAAATTTAAAATACAAATTTAAAATAGCAAAGTTAAAATTAATTTATAGACTGTTAAAATACTGGGTGAACATTATTAGAAAGTAAGCCTATGCGGAAGCGTTTTGCTATTTTATTGTTTTACTCTGTACTGCCCCATGTACACTGATGGTGCTATATAAATAAATAACAATAATAATGACTAAAAAGCAGAACGGCAGGGCCATGTGGCAAGGGGAGGAAGGGAGGGAGGAAGGGAGGAAGAGAAGAAGGGAGGGAGGGAGGAAGGAAGGAAGGGAAGAAGTAGGGTGACCATATGAAAAGGAGGACAGAGCTCCTGTATCTTTAACAGTTGTATTGAAAAGGAAATTTCAGCAGGTGTCGTTTGTATATACGGGGAACCTGGTGAAATTCCCTCTTCATCACAACAGTTAAAGCTGCAGGTGCCCTGCCCTCTTTTAAATCTGGTCACTCTAGTATAGCTCCTGCAGCTTTAACTGTTGTGATGAAGACGGAATTTCACCAGGTTCTCCAGATATACAAATGACACCTGCTGAAATTCCCTTTTCTATGCCATTGTTAAAGATACAGGAGCCCTGTCCTCCTTTTCATATGGTCACCCTAGAAGAAGGGAGGAAGGAAGGGAGGGAGGGAGGAAGGAAGGGAAGAAGGAAGGGAGGGAGGAAGGAAGGGACGGACGGACGGACGGAGGGAGGGAGGGAGGGAGGGAGGAAGGAAAGGAAGAAGGAAGGGACGGAGGGAGGAAGGGAGGGAGGGAGGAAGGGAGGGAGGGAAGAAGGAAGGGAGGGAGGAGGGAGGAAGGAAGGAAGGGAAGGAGGAAGAGACGGAGGGAGGGAAGAAGGAAGGAAGGGAAGAAGGAAGGGACGAAGGGAGGGAGGAAGGAAGGGCCCTCAAGGGCCCAGGAGGCCTCGGGGGCTCATTCACAGATCACCCACCCACCTTCGGGTCCCTCAGCGGGGGACTCAGTACACCCTGCCAGCAGTCCATTCTGAGCTAGCCGCGCCACAGAGGCCCCCTGGCATTGGGCATGCCAAATGCGTCCCCCCTCCCCGCGCTCCTCCACAGGGGTCTTCCATGAGCACTTTTGCTTGTGCAAGGCAGCCCTACCAAGTTCTCCTGATTTCCCTGTGCCACCCCCTGTGCTCCATCACACAGTATTTTGGAGGAAATCTGTGAGGCATATGCTGTAGAAGAAGAGTCTTATTTACAGTATGAAGTAAATGTTTGCTTCATATCTAAAGCCAGTAGGGGGAGTTTTCTCCTTTATTTTTTCAGCACTATCCTGTAAAATGACCCAGACTGTTCAGAAAGTGACAGTCGCTGTTCTTGAAAATCCAAAATTACGTTTTGGTTCTAAAACCGAGACCTACAGATTATACAGTAAGGATACAATTGTATATGCACTTATCTGGGAGTAAGTCACACAAATCCAATGGGACGTACTTCTGAATAGATTTATCTATGATTGTGTTGCAAATCTTCCTTGTTAGGGTCGTTTCTGGGGCTGCTTCTCTTGAGATCTTTTGTCCTCAAACAGGGATATCCGAATACAATACACATATTGTCCATAGTATTAAGGCTGTACATATGGATTTTTCACCGCATTCCACTTTATAATAGACTTAAATGGTGATCTGTTCATGTATATAATAAAGGAGACTATGCAAAAATTAATTAATAAATAAAAACATGCATGGGTTGGCAAAACATGTCTTTAATGCTCAGGCATCCATATTATTTTATTTTTTTGGTTTGCTTTGATTTGTACCTCTCTGTATCAAGAAAAATGGTACTTAAGGCAGTTTACAGTCACAAATAAAATTTGATTAATACAATAATACAACAAATACACTGAAACACATTTAAATACACAATAACAAAATAAAAACAGCATCCATAATCATGCACAATAACAAAAATGCTGTGAGAAGTGGAAGGAAGACTTAAATAGTTCAGTGGCAGCAGAGCACATGTTTTGCATGAAGAAGGTCCCCCCTACCCTCCGCCAAATTCAGTCTTGACATTTCCACTTCAATGGATTGGGAAAAACAAAACACCAGTCCAAGATCTTGGAGAATTACTGCCAACCAAAGTGGGCAATTCTGATCTAGATGAACCCATGGTTTGGTTTAGTTCAATGTAAGGTAGTTTCAAGAGCAGTCCATATATAAAGCACCAGAAAACTTTAAACACTTTACATGTGTTCCTCTTTGATAAAGCCAATACAAGAACTGGACCACACAATGGCCACCCAAAGTAAATTGTTTGCCCAGTTGGCTAATGCTACATAGTTATGAATTCTTTGTAAGGAATACCAAGTCAAAGAATGAAGAAAGGAGGAACAGAGAAAGCTGCCTTAATACTGAGTCAGAGCATTGGTTCATTTAGCTCAGGATTGTCTACACCAGGGATATTGAGCCCAGTGGATGAAGGTGGTTCCTATTTCAATGGGGTCTGGGTTTCAATTAGAACCAGTCAGAACTCTAAAGGACCTATCCATTTTAGAGCTATCTTTGCTCTACAATGGCCACTTTAAAATCAGTTACAAGAGCGCTCACAGAGCCACACCACCACCATATGTACCGCATATAAACCTGAAACTCTACATAATACTCCATACATCTGATGAAGTGGGTTCGAGTCCATGAAAGACAGAATATATTTGTTACTCTTTAAGGAGCCACAACACTCTTTGTTGTTTTTCTGCAATAGATGAACTTAGCTACCTTGTGGATGCAGTTGTAGATATAAATATATACATTCAGACAGATTTATGGGATTATTCTCATAGTCATCAGTAAAACTTTAGGAAACATTGAATCCTTCCTTACATAAGCTAAGTCCTTGTTCAACCTCAGCAATAAGCATCATGCTGTACCCTCTGTTCTAAAGGGGTAGAAAGGGTGCCCAGATATTGAAAGGGAGGCAAACCAGTGGAGCTTCTTCTTTAAATAGAATGCACAACCACTAGCAGATGCAAAGGCCTCTGTAAGTAGATTTACATGAACAAACTCTCCATTAAGTACTTTTGCATTTCAAAATGCCTTATTTAAAAGTTGATCTTTTCCATTTTAGCAGGCAGGGAATGTAAATCAGCACCGTCTCTTTCCCCACTCATCTATTGGTAGAATTTTACATAAATTAAACCTAATGTTTCCCTCCCCCCCCCCCTCCACTGCAAGCTAGTTCAGTTGAATGCAAATGTTCTGTTCCCTGGAGGATTAGGCGCCAGCATGTAACTAAGTGACGTGTAGCACCAATCAATCCCTAGAGTACTTATCACAAACCAGATCCATGTGGATGAATGAGCAAATCTGGCTTTCCCAACGAAGTCTTCAATCTCACGAAATGCTTCAGTGGTTGTTGTTGTTTTAAAGAAATGATGTCCTGGACATGACTTCAATGAACCATCAAAATCTTAAGTGTGTGTGTGTGTGTGTGTGTGTGTGTGTGTGTGTGTGTGTGTGTGTGTTGGGGGCACTCTAGTGCTGTTTCTGCTTCCCTTGGGGGTCACAACTATAGTCTAGCAGCTGTCTCAGGGCACCCCAAGTCCCTGCCTTCTACTCTCACAAGAAGGGAGGGGACATACCTCATCACCAGTGGCTACATGCTTAAATTGGAAGGGCTCGATCTCCATCTGCTGGGGGGCATCCTTGCCCAAATTGGTCTTCTGCCATGTAGGCAATTCCCATTTCACTAGGGCAGGCTCTGCTTGGGTCCTGGATGCCCAAAAATTGAACCCTGCTGCTTCTCTTAGCTTCTCTCCCCCTGATAAGCTTAGAAGATGCCTTACCAGTGGGGAGACTCCCCGAATATTTGTGCCACCATCTTACTTCTTGCTGGTCTGACTGTGCCATGGAGTCACTAGAAACCTCCATATAGCATCACTTCTCACAGTGGTTTCTAAAACTGACACTAAATGGATATTCTCATAGGTTTGTATTAACTTTGGCACCAAAAGAAGTATTACTATTGCTGTCCTTCTGTTGTTTGCTAGGGCTGTGTCAATTATTCACACATTTCATTTATTTGCTTTGAAAGTAAGCCATTTAATGTGACTGAAGAAATTGTCAGAAAAATACTCACCTCTCAAAATACTCACCCTTCTGTACCTTTCTGCTCCTTTAGCTGTTCCCTAGTGCAGAGGTGGGCAGAAAGTAGATCTCCAGATGTTTTGAACTTCATCTTCTAGCATTCTTGACCATTGGCCATAGTGGCAGGGACTTCTGGGAGTTGAAGTCCCAGAAGCCCCTTAGGGGATCTACCTTGTGGCCACCCCTTCCTTAGGGCACTGATTCTTCTCATCACCATTCTCCTTCTCTTCCTCTTCCTCCTAGATAAGGTGGATAGGGAGATATTTTTCTCCCTCTCTCATAATACTAGAACTTGGGGTCATCCAATGAATGGTGGGTGATTCCGGTCAGATAAAAGTATTTCATCACACAGCACATAGTTAAACTATGGAAGTCAGATCACAGGATGTAATGATGGCCACCAACCTGGATGCTTTAAAAAAGAATTAGAGGAAGCATAGCTTCCCAATCGCGTGAGGTACTGGTTCCCCTCTATTTGGCTCTGGTTAGGCCTCATCTTGAGTTTTGCGTCCAGTTCTTGGCACCACACTTCAAGAAGGATGCAGACAAGCTGGAACGTGTTCAGAGGAGGGCAATGAGGATGATCAGAGGGTCTGGAAACAAAGCCCTATGAGGAGAGACTGAAAGAACTGGGCATATTTAGTCTGGAGAAGAGAAGATTGAGGACAGACATGATAGCACTCTTCAAATACTTAAAAGGTTGTCACACAGAGGAGGGTGAGGATCTCTTCTTGATTATCCCAGAGTGCAGGACACAGAATAATGGGCTCATATTATAGGAACCCAGATTCCAGCTGGACATCAGGAAAAACTTCCTGACTGTTAGAGCAGTACGACAATGGAACCAGTTACATAGTGAGATTGTGGGCTCTCCCACATCAGAGGCCTTCAAGAGCCAGCTGGACAACCATTTTGTCAGGGATACTTTAAGGTGGATTCCTGCATTGAGCAGGGGGTTGGACTCAATGGCCTTATAGGCCCCTTCTAATTCTACTGTTCTATGATTCTATGAATTCATGGAGGATAAGGCTGTACCACTGTATACTAGTTGCTGGAGAACATGAAGGTGCTATTGCATTTATCTCCCATGGGCATCTGGCTGACCGTTGTGTGAACAGGATGCTGGACTAGATAGACTTTTGGTCTGATCCAGCAAAGCTCTTCTATGTTCCTTCTCCTTCACAATACTCAACAACTGACATGATATCACCCAGAGTAGACATAGCATCATGATGCTATCGACAAAATCACATCAGCCACCACGGAACATCAAACAAACAGAATTAAAGCAAATGAGGGCAAAGACTGTGAGAACAACGAAGGAGGGAAATGATGCCAAGATGAACAGCACCAAAACTGCATGAATCCATTTGCAGGACATTCTGAAAAACATTACCAGAAATGGGATGACCTTTTTAAGGCTTGCTTATTTATTTATTTATTTATTTATTTATAGTATTTTTATCTCACACCTCAGTCAAAAAGGCTCCCGGAGCAGCTTACAATCAATCAGTAAAGAAGACAGTCCCTGCCCTCAGGCTTACATTCTAAAACAGACACAACACAGAAGAGGTCCAACTGGAGCAGGCCCTGATGGTCTTCCTTCCTGTCTCCCTCGCTTCTTCTTCCCCACAGAAGAACACAAAATGAGGGAAGTGGCTCCAGTGGTGCAGCCAGGGCTGGGCCATGTGGCCAAGGTTCAGGGTCCACAGCCCAGGTGACACCCAAATGACCACCCAGGGAGTGATGAGGCCAGGAGGGTAGCAGAAGCAGACTCCGATGTATTCTGGTAGTTGTGATGCTGCTATGATTTAAGAGAGTTTAAAATACTAAACTTCACATGCTCAGAGTATTATTATTTTCCCCCAAATCAGGATTGTCATTTTTTTTAAAAAAAAATTGTTGTTCTAACATATCAGGAATGTACGAGTAGTTGTAAAACATGGGATGGCAGTTGGGTGTGGGGAGAAGAGAAAAGGTTGTTGTCTAATACACAAAGCTCACTAAAGGGGGCTCTGCCACGACACAGGCTCTGAACACCAGACCCGGCCGCGGCTGCTCCCTGCTCAAGCCAAGCACCACCGCTTGATACGCCTGAGGCAAGGGATAAAGCCCACCTTCCTCCAAACTATGTGGTGAAAGGGGTTTAAAATGGAGAAGGATTTTAATATATATAATAATGCGCTGTGAGTTATATCTGCTTAGGTGAATGATTGTCAGAGTGGGTGTTATATGAGTAAACTTAAGATGATAAATGCCAAACAGACACGTGGGCTTTTTGTGGTAGTTTAAAAACAAAACAATCAAAATTTATTTTTAAAAGTTCATAAGCTTTGTTTCAAATAACAACATTTAAAAACCTTTTTGAAACTTTTCATACAATCCTGTCACTCATTCACATACGCGCTTTCCTTTTTCTCACACAATCACACTTGAACTTTCTTTATTCTCAGTACTGATTAATATACATCCACTACGTGCACACCACATTCTAAAGACACCACTCACTACACTGACTCTCAAATTTCCCAGAACTTAAGTACCATAAACACAGAGAGCACTACAGACTCTAAGAGTACCTAACAAGTCTCCCTGAAAAGTCCCCCTGAAAAGATCTCCCAATCCCCTCAGTCATTCCTTTATATATCACTCCTCCCCACTCCCAAGACATTCTAACTCCGCCCACTCAGGCCAACATTCTAAAAACCACAGACTTACAAACTGCAGACATACATTTGGAATTGACTTGTGGGGTATAACGCCACAGGCTCCCATAAAATAATTACGTTTGGGGTCTAAAATTACCTAGCTGCACCACTAAGTGGTTCCACCTCGGTCCTTCTGTTTGCACCATATTGTTGTCCTCCTGTTCTGTCCTGGTTTAGGCCTGGTGGTTTGTTGCTGGGGTTGCTTGTTGGTCAGTTGGTTTTGTTTTTTTGGTGGATTGGGGATTGCTGTTGTTTTGTAACTTGCTCTTCAACTAGGACAGAAAGCTCTGCCATTTTCAGTTTCTCTCAGTTTTTCATTCTTCCAAACCTAAGTTCAGTTCATCCTGAACATTGTGAATTTTTCCAATCTCTTTAATTAACCTTTTTCCTCTTTTATTGAGAATTGTAACAAAACAAAAAAAGAAAACAAATCATGAAAAGAAAATGGGAAAAGAACAGAAAATTGCATACATAGAAATAGCAATGTTCTATCAATATGACATGCATAGAAATAGCAATCTTCCATTCCAATCTTAAATTTGGTTTGATTTATTACATTTCTATACCACCGCATAGCAGAAGCTCTCTGGGCAGTTCACAGAAATTAAGAACCATTAAATATATTATACATAGTACAAAAAGGAAGGCATTTACATAAAACCATAGAAACAGATAACACACAAACGGACAATTCTAAAAACAATTTGCTAAACCATCAGACATCATGCATTTTTGCAAGCAATTTTGATAATATTGAATATTATTTTCTTGAACAGATGCATTTTTGTTTGCACTTTCCCCCAATGTACACATTTGAATGCTTTTTAAATATATATACAGTATATATTTGGAGAACCCCTTGCAAAATTTGGAGAAGTGAGACTTTCAAAGATCACTGAGCTTTGGTTCACATATTGGTTTGAAATTGTAAAATATGAACTAAATTAATTTCTCCTCAACTCTACAAAGGAATGCCTTCAACAGTCTTGCCCTGTGTAAACCTCATTGTGCTCTGACAATCCCATCACAGCTGGGCAGCTCAAGGTGGGAATTTGTGTACTGGTAGTTGGGTTTTTTTACCCACTGTACAGGTCCAATTGTACAGTGGATATGTACAATGCTGCAGCTATATGAGAATATATAACTCTTATAAACGACAATGGTGATTTGTGACAGAGGAGAGATGTTTCATCGTCTCCAGCCAAAAGGCTGTCATACCTGACTCTGCATAATACAGATGGCTCTTGCACAACACGAAAAAGCTATTATAGCAAGCAACCTTTCTCTGTTTTCTAATAAATGCATCCCAGCAACAGAAGAGGGGCAGCATACATAATGCAAAACAGGGGAAGAGGGTGGAATATTGTTCACGGGAGGAACTTCTCCTTCTACCATGGACATTTCCCAAGATTTATTCGGCAATGAAAGCAGGCCTGAATTCATTGAAAATATTAAAAACCAATTGTCAGCTTTTCATGCACCAATAACTCACAGGCTGTCAGAGACCCTTCCAAAAAAACACTGACTCCGAGGCTCAGAAAAGTGCTTGCTTCTGCAGTTGTGTCTTGGCAGGCTTTGGGAAGGAAGAAAAAGGAAGTTTTGGAGAGGGTTTATGCAGTGAGACAGCCTTCTTAAAATGGAAGATGTGCAGGTGAGCATTAGTAGTGTCCCAATAAGTAGATAGGTAGGCAGACTATGTAGGAAACTTGCAAAAGAGGGAGGGCATCCTATCTGAAGGATTACCCGCTCCCATATGAGCCTGCCTGCTTTCCAGAATGGGTCAGCTTCCATGGAGCCAACACAGATGGTGACTGGAATGGAGACAGGGCCTTTTTGGTGCTGGTGCCCAGGATGTGGATCCTCTTCCTGGAGACACTTGGCTGTTTCCTACTTTAGGCATTTGTTTTAGCAGCAAATTTCTCTGAGCTTTCAATGGATAGATTTTATCCTTGCTGTTCCTGTTTTTATAGCACTTTTATTGTCATTTTGTGATGATGATGATGATGATTGATGATGATTTTAAAAAACTTGTTATTTAAGTTTTATATTCATAGTTGGATTTTAAAAGTTGTCTTGGAATCTGACTTGGAAGCTTTTGCTGAAAGGAGACTTAGAAATCTTTCCAATAAAAATAACATATATGTCCTTGATTATCACAAAAATAGTACTACTTAATAATCATTCATGGGCATAAAAAGGATGCATTTATTCCAAGCTCTCTCTCTTTCTTTCATTATGTGTGTGTGTGTGTGTGTGTAGGGAAGTCAGAGAAATCCAGTTGGGGCATGGATCTTGACAAGCTTTCATTGTCTCAGCCCCCTGGACTTCGGTTTGTGTCTTCCGCTAGCTGGCCCAATTGAGTTTGCACTGTGTTGGACCAGCTAGTGGATTTCTGGTGTTTTTTAATTTGCACAAATTATGGTTGTGATTTGTGCAGATTTGCGTAATTTTCACAAATCATGGAAGGTCTCACTGCAATTTGTGCAATTATGCAAATTGCAGCTGAAATTTGTGCAATTATGCAAATTGCAGCCGTAATTTGTGGAAATCTCTATTCATGCAATTACAACCAACACACACAAAAATATATGTTTCAAAATCCCTGGAGTTCGGGAAAACCCCACAGCTCAGCCTGGAAATGGAACTCCGTGGAACTCCTGCAAGCCCCCAAAAGGCTGTATTTCCGGTAAAGGAAGGCTGTGTGTACACGTGTGTGTGTGTGTGTGTGTGTGTGTGTGCGTGCGTGCGCGCGCGCGCATGTGTGCGTGCATGTTGGATTTTTCACTTCAATTTGGATTCTTCACCGAGGCAATCTAAAGTGAACCACCCAGAGAGCTCCGGCTATTGGGCAGTATAGAAATGTAATTAATAAATAAATAAATAAATAAATAAATAAATAAATAAATAAATAAAGTAAGAAATGCTTTTCTTTAGCCGGAGATGCCAGAGATTGAACCTGGGACATTTTGCATGAGCTACAATTGGCCCTTTTAAACATACATGCTCAGCCATAAGAGCTAGAAACTTTATTTATTTTTAAAAGTTGAGTGTGTTAGGAAGATTAATTCTGTGGTCAATACTATATTCTGTACTCCTCTGGACTTGCAGCACACATACACAGCCCTGGGCATAAGACATCAAGACTATCTCCTGGGTAAGTTCCTTACATTCAAAAGGACCACCTTTTCCCACATGAAGTTCCCCATCTATTAAGATCTCCAGAAGTCCTGCATGGCACTCTCCCTAGAGATGTCCATCTCGCACTAGGTTAGGTGCCAGGCAAACCCTGTCCTGTTTCCTCAAGCTTTTAATGGTAATTGAGGTCTTTAATGGTTTTACCTGCTGCTTTTATATTCTGATCTTATTTTTATTTTTGTGATGTCTTGTTGCCTTGATACTGCATTTTTTTAATTGTATCATACCATTTTATTATTGATGTAAACAGCCTTGAGGGTGTTCTCAGTGAAAGGCAGGATAAAAATCCCCTAAGTCATAAATGAACGAATAAAAACGGGGATTGTCCAAGAGCACAGCAATGTTCTGGCACAAAGTTTGTTTCTTTCAACTGTGCCCTGTGAAAGAGAGAAAGAGAGAGAGAGATTGTGCCAACTGAAAGAGAAGAGTAGAGCTATACAAGCAGGCAGATGACATGGTGCAGACTGGGGGTTTACATGTTTGAATATGCCTCCCTTCTAATGTCTTGGAGGCTTCTAAACACTGGGAAAGCCCTGGGGGGGGGGGGGGCGTGTGGTGTTTTTTTCTCTAAAGCTTCAGAGAAAAAAAGCCAGGGATTTACCCCAACTTTTTTTCCGGAGCGAGGTGAGGAACGCAAGATGGCATCAAGACAGTTCCAAAGCCTCACTCCAGAGTTGCAGTGGAGACGTGGACGGGCTGTGCCTGGTGGAAGATGACCTGCGATTGGACACCTTCCACCAGGAAGAGAAAAGGGGGGGCTCTGGTCCCCAGATGGCCACCCAATAACCTTGCACTACCTCCTCAGCATCAGGATTACCTGACGCCACACTGGGGGAAGGAAAGTGCAGAGTTTTCGTGGGACGCGGCACCAACCCGTCGCCATGAAGACACCTCCTTGCACACAGAAGACCTTCATGCCAGGAGGAAGACTAGGCTAATACCTTTGTCCCTGTCATGTAAGTAACTTTCTATTCCATCATGCAATTCCCTTCTTACCAACTAAAGTAGGATAATCCAGTGAGATGTTGGACCATGTGATTCTTTTGTTTATGTAGCTTGGCTCTCACTGTCAACAGAGAGAAAACACTATCTATCATATCGGGGCTAACTCACATGTTTACTCAATACAGAAGCTCAGTAAGCAGGCAGGGTCCACTTTCAACTTGAAAGCAAAAATGATTGTGGCGTGGGGTTTGTTAGAAATGCTTTACTTTATCTTTGTAGAACTGTTTGTGTCTAAAGAATTGTATAAACATCCAGCATTTACTTGCAGGACCCCTCGTAAGCTTTCTTTCTTGTGTATATCATTCCAGAAAATGCAAGACTTTTTCCCCCTGACACTATATTAATAAAATAAATAATTTAATTTCAACATTTTTTAAGGTGCTTACTGTTGGTCATGTCCAATGTCATGTAAACAGACCTCTGCTCATGCAGTGGGATTTCCCTTTCCTCTCTTCTTCCTGTACCTGCTATAGAGGGTCTCCCAACCCTCCAAAGCAGCTTGGGGATGGCTAGAGCACAGAGAATCCATACTATCAGCAGTACCTGTTCTCCTGGTGGATGGACACCTTTGGATACCATCTTTTGTTCTTATTTAAGCTTGGCAGGCAGCAAACATCTTATTTAAGCTTGGCAGGCAGAAAACATGTATGAAAATTTCATTTTGATTCATTTTAAACTCAGATTTGCCCCATATGGAATCCCAAATGTGAATGCAAATGAGAGCATGGTTTTCTGAAACAGCATACACATTCCTGAGCTTGCAATCACGTTTGCAAAATGCACGCTTTAGAAAAAAATATGCATTTCCACACTTTAGTCTGTGGGGGCAGGAAAGTGTACATTTGGGTGGGCACTTTAAAAAAAAAAAAAAAAAAGCATCCCGAAATGTTTCCTAAGCAACTTTGGGGCTTTAGATCGTGAACTGTCTGTATTTTGGTTAATGCAGGTTTTTCTGAAAATAGCTCGGCCCGTCCTTAAGGATGTATGAGAATTCCCCAAAAGTTGGTGCATTATGAACAATATGCATGCTGTCAAACATGTCACTATTAACCATCTCTATTCTTCCAAGTGCTACTGTCACAGATTGGATATTCTTTCTTATCAGCTGCCAAAGCCATCTATGAAAGGATGCAGAGGATGAGATATATATCACTTATGGGGAAAGGTTACCTCCCTGGTTAATTGTTTCTTCCCTGGAGTGTCTAGCTGTGGAAATGTCAAGGCCTTCTCATCAGATTTGTGGGGTGGCGGGGGTGTTGTTGTTAAAGTAAAGATAAGAAAATACTGGCAAGAGAGTGATAACAAAGTACTGGGCTTCCTTTTCAGAGAAAATGGTTGCCTTATTGCTTTGGTTTAGCTGCAGACACATGCATACTCTCCGTGCTCTGAATGAATTGCAGAAAGGGACCCTCTTTTTCACAAGTGTTTTTGCCTTTATTTTCAAATTGAGCTGCAAAATGATCCCCCACATTCTCACTCCCCAGCCCCAAGGAGCTCTCCCCCACAGCTGTCAAAGATTCAGGCTGCAATTCTGTACACGCTTACGTGGGAGTAAATCACATTAAATTCAGTGGGACTTAGTTCTAAGTAGGCATGTAGAAGAATGTGCTGCCAGCCTCCCAGCCTGCTTCCCATCCATAGCAGATAGACGCTCCCCTCCCTAAGCCCAGTTTGAGGATTTGACTAGGGCCAGATCTACACCAAACAAGATATAACACCTCAAATACGGTTTGAAAACAGTATATGGAATGTACCTTGGGCCCGAACAGTTGTCAAACCCATTATAAACCATTATAAAGCAGTAGTCTAGATCCTGGCACAATCCCTTTATCTCCATTTATTTATTTACTACAATTATATCCTGCCTTTTTTCCTCCAAGGAACCCAAGGTGGCGTACATAATCCTCCTCCTTCTCTCCATTTTATCCTCACAACAATAACCCTGTGAGGTTGGTTGGGCTGAGAATCAGTGACGGGCTCAGTCACCCAGTCCAACACTCTAACCACTACACCACACTGGCTCATCTCCATGGCACACGTGCCACTCTCTACCTGGCAATGTACAATATTAGCACAAATGCGCATTTGTAAACTGGAATGAAATTCTTGTGCATCCTTAAAAGAAATGCTGATTCCATCAATGAGCAGACAACAGAACAGAATATGCCTGGCAATCTATGAAACACAGACGGAATGGATTTAATAAAATCCGTACATTCCTATCCCCAAAGACATCCGTCTGGTAGTTACTTTCTTACCAATTGGGTGCACTTGTACCAAAATAATCCCCACTCCAAGTAAATAACCAGTCTGCAAGTTTGCAGAATCTTCATGACTCAGAAAAAGCAGGTCTATAGTGAAACCCACAGGTTGGATTTGTATTTTTTTTTTATTATTATTATTATTACATTTTTATACCGCCCAATAGCCGAAGCTCTCTGGGCGGTTCACAAATGAGCGTCACATTTCTCCAAAATCCGGGAAGGGTATTTCATGACTGGGGGTGGGTTTACTACTGAAAAGGCCCACTGCTGAATAGCCACCCCCTGTTACTCAGTATGTGTGTCCATTCATAACTCATGGCTTGGGTAGAAATATAGGGGAACGGGCACTCCATCAGATACTGTGGCCCCAAGCTGTGAAGGGTTTTGTTAGTTTACATCAGCACATGGAATTGGCCCAGAAACAAAGTACGAGCCAGTGAAGGTGATATAAAAGTGTCGTAATATGATAATGCCCAGTTCCAGGCAATTTCCTTGCTGCCATATTTTATACTTGCTGAAGCTTCCAGGCTGCCTTCAAGGGCAGCCCCACATATGATGCATTGCAGTAATCGAAACAGGAGGTTACCAGGGGATAGATCACTGAAGCAAGACTGTTGCTATCCTGGTAGGGTTATAGCTGCCATAGGAGTGTAAGCTGGTAAAGAGCACTCCATGCCACAGAAGACACTTGTGCCTCAAATTACAAAGACAGATTTTTAAGCACCCTCAAGCTATGAACTTGATCCTTTAAGGAAATGCAACCCTTCCCAGAACAGGTTAAAAACCAATCACCTGGACTGACAAACCACCTACTAACACTACCTCTGGATTGTCTGGATTGAGCTGCAGTTTATTGTCTCTGATCCAGTCCATTACTGCATCCAGGCACTGATTAAGCACTTCTACTGCCTCACCTGGATCTGACAAGAAAGCGAGACAGAGCTGCATGTCATCAGCATAATAATTGCACTGAACTTGAAATCTCTGGGTGCCCCCCCCCTCTCTCTCTCTGTGATTCAATGTAGATATGAAATAGCATAAGGGATAAGATGGAAACCTGGAAGAACTCCAAAGTATACATGCTATGGGGTCAAGCAGAAATCTCATCCATGTATGGGTGGAACCACTGTAAAGCTGGAACCATCTACACACCCAACTCAGACAACCTCTCCAGAAGTATACCATGTTTAATGGTATTGAAAACCACTGAGAGGTTCAGGAGAACCAAAAGGATTGCACTCCCCCTGTCTCTCTCCTTGTCTGAGAACCTATCCTGCTGGGGGAAGGTCTATTTTTTAAAATAAAAATCTCCTAACCACCAACTCTATCCAATCCTCCCTGATCATTAGCTAGGAATCAACTTAATAAAGATAACCACTCAAGAGCCATTATAACAATATATTATTTTCAACTAATGCCCTGTGAACCCTAAATTTCCAGTTCATTATCCCTTCATTTATAGGGCTTTCATAGATGGCTTATTTTGGTTGACCTGTTATTTCTAGGCTCTTCAAACAGTTCATTTCTTTGTCTCTATTCACAAGGTGCAGTTCAAGAACTCCCAACTCAGTCAGAGGGTTCATTTCACTGTCTTCATCAGTTATGGGAGACCTTGTGCAGATAAATGCCATGGATTAAGGTTCTGCAATTGTTCTTTTTAGCATTCAAAAATAACTATTGAAACATCAAATGAATACTGCACCAAACCATTCCTTCAGAATTCCTCATAAGGTCTTGAATTGTGTTACAGAATTACAGGTTTAAACTTTTTGGTTCAATTACTATTGGTTGGCTTTATTTTTCATCACCTACTTGTCCCCTTCTTGCTCAAATTCCTAAATTATAATGTTACATTTCCATTTATGCAAATAAAATGATACATCCAAATGAGCAATAGTTCATTTCTCCCCTGAAAAGAGGTGGCACCTATGAGTAAAGCTGCCTTTCATCAAACATCATTTATTGTGGAAAATATAAGAATGTAAGAAGATGTCAGCATCAGACTGAAGGTTCATCTAACCCAGCTTTCCCCAACATGATGGCCACCAGATGTTTTGGGCTACAATTCCCACTACCCACATCCAGCATAGCCAATGGTCAGGAATCCTGGGAGTTGTAGTCTAAAATATCTGGAGGGCACCTAGATCAGGTTGGGGAAAGCTGATCTAGTCCAATATCAAGGGCCAGCCCTACCATAAGGCAAGTGAGGCAGTTGCCTCAGGCACTAGGTGCTGGAGTGGGGCAACAGTGAGGTGTTGGGAAGACAGATCTACAGGGTCTATGCAGCCTGCCTGCCTTGTATCTCCTAAGCTACCTTGCTGTCTTCAGGGCAGGTAATGGTTTATAATGGTATTGACAACTGTTGGAGCGCAGGACACACTCCATAAACCATTTTCCATATTCCATACCATTTTCAAAGTGTTATATCCTACTTGGTGTAGATCTGGTCCAGGTTTGGTGGAGGATGTTGTTCCATTCTCAGAGTTGAAGTTAAGATCCAGTTCACACTCTCGCTAGCTTCTGTATGTGGGGTGCATCTTATCCTTCACCTGAGACAGCAAAATGTCTTGGGCCAGTCTTGCCAATGCTCTGCTGTCCACAGTGCTTATTTAAATGCTTCTGCTAGGAAATCTACAAGCCAGGCATGGAAGAAATAGCCCACTCCCATTCTTACCAGCTACAGCTATTCAGTGGCAGTCTACCTCTAAACACAGAGGAACATACGCTCTAAAAAAATAATGCAAGACTGTTTTCAAAAATAGCACGAACAGAATCTACATTTTTGGTCAAGGAAAACTAGGTATGACTGAGGGTCAACACACTGAGGGTGAGAATACTTGCTTGCTTGTTCTAGCCAGAACATTGATTTGTAAATACATAATATGTTGACAATTCATTTCTCCCCTGGATTATACATAAAGTTTCTTGTGCTTACCATCTGTGCCCTTTCCATGAAAAAGGATAGTGTGCTTCTTTAACTCATTGCATATGTATTTTACATGTCAGATATACTGAACTTCATCCTCTTAACCACTCTCATTGATTTCCCGTTTATTTTGGCACAGTCTGTCTCCTGCAGAAGAGAAGATCGGTCTAGATTAGCATAACTTCACTGAAGCCTTTTAAGTCAAATCTGTTTATGCCGGTTGAGGATCTGACCTGCCAAATATAGTAGCTGCCTGTGATTTTAGTCAGTGTCATTATGTTGTTTGGTGGCCTCTACAGCAGCCTTCCCCCAGCTTGGTGCCTTCCAGGTGTGTTGGAACAGAGTACCTATCATCCCCAGCCAGCAGGTCCCTGTAGTCCAACACACCTACTTTAAAACTTGTCTGTTTCATTAAACGCTACAGCATTCAAATGAAAGAACGAGGATAAGAAATGTCAATATTTGATCATAAGCACATTAGGCCTGCGTTGTGTGTGGGGGTGTACACACGAGTTCATTTAGTTTATTTATTTATTACATTTATATATTGCCCCATAGCCAAAGCTCTCTGGGCGGTTTACAAAGGTTGCTCCAAACTACCCATTAGTCCCTTCATAAGAGCACAAGAAGCTGCCTTATATCTGTTCATCTGCTGGGGTACTGTCTACTTTCACTAAACGTGAGTCTCCTGGGTCTCAGGTGGGGAGCAATTTTTCTTCTCACTGGGGAGAAAGAAAGAGAGGGAAAGGTGAGAGGGAAAGAGAAGGGGAGAAAAAAAAGGTGGCAGAAAGAGAGAAAGTCTGCATTCAGACAACATGATACTCAACAGTTGGGTAATAATCAACACAGCAGTTGTTTGTCTAGGGGGTACTTCCCACAACATGATAATAATCAACCATGGAGTGGATTAGGATCCATGTTAAGCTGACTATTAGTCCACGCAGAGTTGACTCACTCTTCCCCCGGCTCTCTCTCTCCCATTATTATTATTATTATTATTTATTTATATAGCACCATCAATGTACATGGTGCTGTACAGAGTAAAACAGTAAATAGTAAGACCCTGCCGCATAGGCTTACATTCTAATAAAATCATAATAAAACAATAAGGAGGGGAAGAGAATGCAAACAGGCACAGGGTAGGGTAAACAGGCACTGGGTAGGGTAACCATCAGTCCTCCTGCTAGTATCCCATCAGCCATTGCTGCCAAAAATCTTTCCTGACAGTTGGACAAGAGTGGCAGCCACCTCTTTGACCACTCTTGCTTTGCGACTCTGGCTGACGAAATAACCAATGGTGGCCAGGGAAATAACCAATGGTGTCCCTCCACACAGTACCATAACCAATGGTGGTTCAAATAGCTCTGCACAGTGTTGGTTATTTGCATTGGTTATTTCAGCCAAATAATCAACCATTGGTTTAAGAACTCCCTCCACACAACATGATAAGCCATGGTGGGCTAAATAACCAGCCATCGACTATTTAAACCATCATTGATTATCATGTTGTCTCTGAACCCAGTCAAAGAGAAAGGGATGCACCCCCCAGCTCCCCATCAAACTTTGATCTCACCCACCTCTGCCTTCGGTCCTACCCACCTCTGGCTTTTGACCCCACCCATCACCAGAAAAAAGTTCATCCATCCCTGATCTATCCATGCCACTACCTGAAAGGAACAGCTGATTAAAAAAAGTCTGTCACATTCAGGGAGTGACCGCTTGTGGAAGCAGGGAACCCTGCACATTCAAAACCAGACACGGACTGAGGTAATGTTGGATGAATAATCTTCTTCTTTTGTGCCCAGGAGACAGCCAGGTTATCCCATGATTCTGGCAGCGAAAAATCTGTTCACCAAGAACAAACAGTAGAACAGACCATTTGCAGCAAGTCCTCTAAATGTTTCTGCTGTCGTTGTCCCCCCTCTGGTCTCCGCCTGCCCCATTAATACAGAAACACATTTGTCAAATTACATAATAACCTTCTACTCTCAGCCTGCTAATTTCTCCAAGGTTCCTTCATGTTTCTGTTTATTGCGTTCAGTTTTGCAGCATAATGTTATTTTTTTTCAGTGCCACCCAGTTAACAGCAGTTGTTTAGAGGGAGAGAAAAGTAAGATCTTTCACCCATATGTTTATCTTACTACTGGAAATTAGCTGAACGGAAAACGGGCACAAGCAGAATTCATTTGCTAAGGGGAGAAAAACAGGCTGGAAACTTTCAAGGAGAGGCAATAAATGAACATCTCTTGCTAATGGCTGACTGCTCTTGTTATTAATACAGATATAACAATGTTAAGCTTCTCTATTAAGTCAGCAGACCTGGAATATTGGTTACATTTCATTTCTCAAAAAAAGACCCATTTTTCAATTATCTCTTAATTTGCAGTGCCTTTACAGGCCTGAGGACTCAAAGTAAAGCAAGAAAAATCATGAATACAAAATGCTCCAAAGAATCTAGCAACTCAGTATATTTTTATGAGAAAACAGAATGTTTTGATCTTCGAGTTTCTCTGAAATAGCCAGAAGTGTAGTGCCATCCGGGCACTATGATTGTATATACCCTGTACACACACACATCCATCCATCCAACCATCCATCTAGTAATAAATACCGGGGAGGACCTGCCCCCACCCTCCATGGGCCCGAGATGCACAGAGCTATATGCATAGTACCCTGATAGGGTGGCCACTTACGCATTGCCTAAACAGAGGACAGAGGCAAAAGAGGACAGGGATTTGCATAAAATGTGCATATGCTAGTTTACATGTGTATCTGCACATTTAGAAATCATTACTGTGAGTTTAATAGAATAGTACAATATATCTCCCCAGAGCAGGGAACACTGCTGATGGGCCACTTTAAGGCCTTCTGCTTTCCCTTTTTATGTTCAATAAAACAAACTGGTGTTTAAATCACAACACTGCAATGGACTTTTATGCCATCCAATTAACTCTCGTGTACTTCAGCTCATGCTACGTTGGCCATAACTCCTCCTTTTCAGAAGACAGCTCTCTGTTCGGAGCTATTCTCTCTTCGAAGGGCTGTCCAGTCCAAGTCTGGTTTAAAGATAGAGCCAGTGTGGCGTAGTGGCTAAAGTGTTGGACTGGGAGTCGGGAGATCCGGGTTCTAGTCCCCACTCGGCCATGGAAACCCACTGGGTGACTTTGGGCCAGTCACACACTCTCAGCCCAACCTACCTCACAAGGTTGTTGTTGTGAGGATAAAGTGGAGAGGAAAGAGGATTATGTATGCCGCCTTGGGTTCCTTGGAGGAAAAAAGGTGGGATATAAATGTAATAAAATAAAAATAAATAATAATAATAATGATACAGGACCATCAGAAGTGAGAGCAGCAGGGGCCTTGACATTAGCACCTGCACAGTAGACATGTCACCTGGCCACACTCATCTCCGCTAAAGTGAGATTATTGTATTTCTATTTAAATCATAGTAACTACCTCTAAATTTGCACCAATACCTATAAATTAGCATATGACATTTTTAGCTCAATCTGTGTCCTCTTTTGTGCTTCGTCTTGGTGATGCTTACATGACTACTCTAGGCCTAGCTATTACAGCCACAATCTATGTATCACTGTCCAGACCTGAAAGAGAACCTAACCTGCAGAGGATTATGGGTAGGTTCTCTTCTGATACTTTGAATTGCAGCCATAGCCACCACTTGTTTCTAACGCTGCACATTGGGATTCATGACTCAGAAACAAGTATTTACAACTACAAGGCGCTTCCATTCATTCATTTTCTTACTATTTTTAGCAAGGACCATGTTCCTGGCGCATTGCTGAGTTCGAAGTGTCCTTTTTCAGGCTTACTGCACAGTGGCACCTTCAGTGGTATTGGAGATCAAGAAATGCCCTTTAGAGAATGATCATATATTATCTTTTCTGCATTTTTTTTACCTTTCTTGTCTCTGTGGACTTGTGTAAACTAGACCCCCTAAGGTTGGTCCAGACTATTTTTAACCCAATTTACATAAAATCTATTCAGAAATACTCCTCCATGGAGACTGCACCAAGGGAAGGGGGACTACAGCCCCCTAACTCCAGACCCATTGATTTCATGCTCCAATGCTGCATGCTCTGTTGCCCTTGACATCCATGTTTTGAGCATGGAAGCTCGCAAAAGGCTGGCTACTCACATGCTGTTGAACATGAATAAACCTCCCTGTGCAGATATCCATCCTCACCCATGGACAGTGGGGGTAGTGGGGGGTGATGTTGGGGCCAGGAGGCAGCATTCAGTTCCTAGGGCCCAGGAAGCAGGGTCACTTCTATGCATAGCAGAGAAATTCTGAACACAGCTACGATCACTATCTTTTTCTTGTAGCCAGATTATCATCAATCTGAAGCCTGGTCTTTGACTGGAGTGGAATGAAATGGTATTATTATCATTTATTTATTTATTTATTTATATAGCACCATCAATGTACATGGTGCTGTACAGAGTAAAACAGTAAATAGCAAGACCCTGCCGCATAGGCTTACAATCTAATAAAATCATAGTAAAACAATAAGGAGGGGAAGAGAATGCAAACAGGTACAGGGTAGGGTAAGCAGGCACAGGGTAGGGTAAAATTAACAGTATAAAGTCCGCACAACATCAAGTTTTAAAAGCTTTAGGAAAAAGAAAAGTTTTTAGTTGAGCTTTAAAAGCTGCGATTGAACTTGTAGTTCTCAAATGTTCTGGAAGAGCGTTCCAGGCATAAGGGGCAGCAGAAGAAAATGGACGAAGCCGAGCAAGGGAAGTAGAGGCCCTTGGGCAGGCGAGAAACATGGCATCAGAGGAGCGAAGAGCATGAGCGGGGCAATAGTGTGAGATGAGAGAGGAGAGATAGGAAGGAGCTAGACAGTGAAAAGCTTTGAAGGTTAACAGGAGAAGTTTATATTGGATTCTGATGTGAATTGGAAGCCAATGAAGAGATTTCAGAAGCGGAGTAACATGGTCAGAGCGGCGAGCCAAGAAGATGATCTTTGCGGCAGAGTGGTGAACAGAAACCAACGGACTGATGTGAGAAGAAGGAAGGCCAGAGAGAAGAAGGTTGCAGTAGTCCAACCGTGAAATAACCAGTGCATGAACAAGCGTCTTGGCAGAAGAGACAGACAAAAATGATCGAATCCTGGCAATATTATACAGGAAAAAACGACAAGATTTAGCTACTGCCTCAATATGAGGAATAAAGGAGAGCGAGGAGTCAAATATAAAGCCAAGGCTACGAGCTTCCTTGACCGGAGTAAGAATACTGAGGCAGTAACCTATTTATTATTATTTATTTATTTATTGCATTTATATACCGCCCCATAGTTGAAGCTCTCTGGGCAGTTTACAAAAGCAGTAACCTAGACAAGTGCCACTTTGGGCTACATTTTCAAATTGCAAACAAACAAACAAAAACAAAAAACACTCCCTGCCAGTGAAATCTAGTACACCGGGATGAGAAGTTTTACTCAGCTGTGCTAATTTTCTTCTTGCAGGGATTTTTGTTTTTAATGCAAGGAAGCATTCAAACATGTGGCCCCTCACCTGCAATTTGAAGGGGTAACCACCAGAATCTCCATTTACCTAGCCTAGTCCCTTCAACCGCCTCATTTTGCTGAATATCTCATCAGGGCCTCATTAGGTTGGAATTTTGTTCCACTGGTGGCCCTACCATAAGGTAGATTAAAATGTCCCCCTCCAATAGCAGAGTTTGACCTCTGCTAAAGGGCAGTGAATTTCCAGTTTAAATTAACCATCCTGCATAAGTGCACTTTCCCCATAAAATGTAATGATTTGTGGTTATAAAGATGATTTTTGGTGTGCTGATCGTAACAGACACTATAAGCAAATGACTTTGAGATGTGGTTTGTCTCATGTGGATTTAAAGACACCAACAGTTCTCCAGAGAAGAGGATTTGGATTTTCTGCCCCAGGTGTAAAGAGATATTGTGTAGGTGGGGGACGCACACGAGACTCTTCCTTCTTTGATCTTTGCTCTGAACACACGATGCTGAGCGTGCATGCACACAGACACACATAGACACACACACACACACACATACAAAGTGTTGTTTGATAGCAGCCTTCCAGTATTTTCAGGCTAGCAGGTCCAATTAAGGTACTGTGTCTGTCTTGTTTTTATTTTTTAATATATATATATTTAAAAAAGGCTCCACATGCATGACTTGGGCTTAAGTTCTGGGAAAGAAAAGCACTGGAGTTTATGCGTCACCTCAAAGGTGGTTGTCTACGCTTTCTACGTGGGAAGAAATTGTTCAAGAGTCGTTCATCCATGAGGAATTCTGTTTCCAGTAGCACTGCCAAGGTCAAA
Source organism: Elgaria multicarinata webbii (assembly GCF_023053635.1). NCBI lineage: Eukaryota > Metazoa > Chordata > Lepidosauria > Squamata > Anguidae > Elgaria > Elgaria multicarinata. Next base: position 158,487,123 of record NC_086172.1, on the reverse strand, counting down.
GAGACCAATTGAGTTCTATTATGCTGAGTAAGTGACGGTCAGGCAAGGGAGAAGCTGCCGCAGGGCACTTTTAACTTTTACACCCACAGACTTTTGCAGATTTGATAGTAGGAATGAAGAGAGAGAAAGAGAGAGAGAGAGAGAGCAATAAAGAACTAGACAGCCTTATCCAACCTGGTTCCCTCCAGATAGGTTGGATTTCAACTCTCATAATCTTCCAGCCAGCATGATGGGAGTTATAGCCCAGCACAAATGGAGGTCCCCAGGTTGAAAAGTTGTCATACAGAGGAGGACCAGGATCTCTTTTCGATAATCCCAGAGTGCAGGACACTGAATAGTGGGCTCAAGTAACAGGAAGCCAGATTCCAGCTGGACATCAGGAAAAACTTCCTGACTGTTAGAGCAGTACGACAATGGAACCAATTACGTAGGGAGGTTGTGGTCTCTCCAAGACTAGAGGCCTTCAAGAAGCAGCTGGACAGCCATCTGTCAGGGATGTTTTAAGGTGGATTCCTGCATTGAGCAGGGGGCCTTATAGGTGCCTTCCAACTCTACTATTCTATGATTCTATGACTCTACGTCCTTCTTCAGAGCTAATAATGCATCAGCGACTGGTGGTATTCACATGGATGGCTACTTTCACATCACCCAAAAGATTTCATATGCTAACTTATATATAGTAACGCAAATTTAGAAATAATTACTATACTTTAAATAGCAATTATTCCCTCACCATAGTGGAGAGGATTGTGACCATGTGACCTGTGGGCCTGCACAGTCTTCTTTCCAGATGCTAACAGTTGATGTACAACTCAAGGCCCCTCTTATTCCTTCTTATAGTTCTTTAGCTTTCAACTGAATTTGGACGAGGTAAGGCCTTGAAGCAGATAACTCCTTCAAAGAGAGTAGGGCTGTTGAACCTCTTTCCACTTGAGAGTAGGGTGACCATATGGAAAGGAGGACAGGGCTCCTTTATCTTTAACAGTTGCATAGAAAAGGGAATTTCAGCAGGTGTCATTTGCATGCATACAGAACCTGGTGAGATTCCCTCTTCATCACAACAGTCAAAGCTACAGGAGCTATACTAGAGTGACCAGATACAAAGAGGACAGGGCTTCTCCTGCTTTAACTGTGTGAACCAGTGTTGTATAGTGGCTAAGGCGTTGGACTGGGGGTTGGTTGATCTGGGTTCTGGCCCCCACTTGGCCATGGAAACCCACTGGGTGACTTTGGGCCATCCACACACTCTCAGCCCAGCCTACCTCACAGGGTTGTTGTTGTTGTTGTGAGGATAAAATGGAGAGGAGGATGAGGAGGATGTACACCGCCTTGGGTTCATTGGAGGGAAAAAAGGCAGGATATAAATGTAATAATAATAATAATAATAATAATAATAATAATAATAATAATGATAATGATGAGGGAATTTCACCAGGTGCTGCATGTCTACAAATGACACCTCCTGAAATTCCTTTTTCTGTGCAACTGTTAGTTACAGGAGCCCTGTCCTCCTTTTCTTATGGCCACCCTACTTGAGAGCCAAATTAATTTTTTGAAAAAACTACAACCCAGGGGCATTCCAGTGGTGGCTGGGGATGAAGGCAAAAGTTGGAGCCAAAATACCAACATCTTTTAGCTTAAATCTCTTCCTGCCAGCAACTGAGCCTTATTTCAATATTTTTGAATGGGGGGGAGGGGATACACAAAATCTGGGAAACCAAAGAAAAAGCAGTTGAGGGGAAGAGGATGGGGCCAAGAATAGGGGGTGGGGCCATCTAGGAACCCCACAGGGCTTGAGGATCTGCAGTGCTGAAATAGGGCTGTTGAACCTCTTTCCCACTTGAGAGTAGGGTGACCATATGAAAAAGGAGGACAGGGCACCTGTATCTTTAATACTTGCATCGAAAAGGGAATTTCAGCAGGTGTCATTTGTATGCATGCATATATATATTTTAATAATTTCATTGTAACCAAAAATTGATCAGTCCCCTAACAATTAATATCTAAACAGCTGTTATATAAGAATAAAATAATAATAATAATAATAATAATAATAATAATAATAATAATAATACAATTTTAGGGGGGAAACCAATACAAGAAGGATAAAAAAATAAAAGGAAAGGGAAAAAAGGAGAGTAAAGATAATAATATAAAAATAACTAAATAAGCAAATATAATAATTAATAACTGTGCTGTATGATCTTCATTTGTTGTTATAATGTCCAAATGTTTGAAGCTGAAGTGGGCATATATTGTTGTAAGTCCGGTTGTGACGTGTGTTGAAGAAATCGCCACCATACAGCATAAAAGGACAGCGATTCTGTTTTTCCTTGGATTAGAAGCAAATCGTGATTTGTTTTTTTCTGATATTGCCACTGACCATATATTTCGGTACCATGTCGATAAGTTCAAATTCCAATTCCAAGCATGGGCATCAGATGAATAATCTCAGGGTTCGGGTAGGTACATGTGGGTGGCTCCCGGTCAGCCAGCATTGATCAGATTGTTGTCCATCGTTGACACTGCTACCAAATCAGTCCACAAGGGCACAACTGCACAAGAATGATGGGAAGGCCACCAAAGGGCACTTGCCAAAGGCCGCATCAGACTTCGGCATCCTTGTGTGGAACAAGAGCCGGGGTCAAGGAGAGGCATGGTTGGGCAGGCCCACCCCACCGCCCAGCCAGAGTCCCATGGGCTTGTTCCTCTTGTTCACCATTGCACCCTGCTTGTTCATCTACCTTCTTCTCTGGCCCAGATAACAGCACTTGTGAGAAGGAGGAGTAGACACCTCTGGCTATGTGCTCACCAGCTCCCTGCCTGCCTGTCAAGCAAGCAAGTAGTAGCCATGATAAGAAAGAGGAGGAGAAGCAGTAGCAGCTGGTGATAATGGTGGTGAGAAGGAAGACTCATGGAGGGAGGGGACCATTGAGATTGTCTTGTCCAATGGCCCTCAAAAAACTGGAGCCAGAACTGTGTGTAAGTCACCTTGAAACCAAAAAAGAACCGCATTACGAAAACAGTAATGGAGATGTACCCAGTGACTGGTTCCAAGGATCTGCCTGTCTCCTCCTCGGCTACCTGTAGTGGTGCTCAACATCCTTCATCTGAGGTGGTTGCCTCACTTTACCTCATGGGTAAGGCTGCCTATGGGTTTATTCCTAAAGCATCAGACTGAAGTCTTCAGCCTTTGTGGTGATTTATTTCAATTATTTATGTAGAAACAACCACATTTTTAAAATAACACAGATTTCTTCACCAAAGTGGTTACTGCTGTTAACTCCACTGCAGGGGCCTTCACTACTCCTCTGTATCTCACACGTTATATCCCTACAGGAGGCTGATTATCTCTTAACAGCATCATCCTTTGCTGTGGATTTGAAAGCAAACTGGCGAGCAAATTATAATGTGAAGAGTTCCAAATGTACCAGTTAAATGGCCAAGTTGTTAATTTTTATTCTTTTAAGTCCAGTTGCATGAAATGTTTATTTTACTGCAGTCTGGCCAGCTGAATTTAGGATTCAGGGACAATCTGTTTATTACACATTCATCCTGGCTGCATTATTACACTTTGTGGGAAAGGCGGTTGAGTATGTGTGTGTTTGGGGTGGGGGGGGAGAGAAATAGAAGAAGCAGGCATTAACTAAAGGCCATTACAAAAATATATCTTGTTGCTTAATACAGCAGCAAACCACTTTGTGACAAGGAGCATGACCAATTCAGAAAGGTTTCTACTGCCTATAAAGCTGTCCTCCTTACCCGCTCCCAATAAAATATTACCCACTACTTAAAGCAAGACTGCACTGAATCAAAGCCTCAGCACAACAGGAGCCTGACTACATTTCAAAATTGATCATAATGTCATCCAAGTCACATTCACTTCACTTCCATCTTCATTAAGCAGACCTGCAAATGTAATGTCATTTTAATGGGTTGCACTCTGGGATTTTCTTATTTGCCCCTTCTTATAATTAATATCTCCAGGTACCACTGGAAAACAGAAAGCTGCCTTATACCAGGGCCCTGTCTTCTTGGGACCGAGTTAGCACTGCCTCCCACCCACCCCAAAACCCTGCAGGGTTTCCGACAGTCATCTGGATACTAGACCTACCCCCACCCTCTTCCTGGTGGGTCACCTTCCACCAGGACCCCTCCCACAGATTGGCCCCAGAGTGAGGTCAGACAGTGGAAGAGCCATACTGTCCTTGCTTCCACTGAAAAAGTTGGGGTAAGTCCCTGACTTTTTCAAAGTGCAGCTTCACAGAAAAGCCCAGCGGGGCTGCAAACCTGCAGCTGCATCATATAACTGACACAGTGCAGATTTTCAGCCACCATGGGGGTATAGACAGACCCAGTGGGGAGGGGGAGGTAAACGGAGGGTGCATTTTGGCAACACCCCAGGAGTTTGGGTTGAATTTCAAGATGATGAGCAAACTTCTTGGTGAGAGTGGCACCTCTCAGTGATTGTGGGCTCTCATTTCCCCGTTTCACCACCACCACCACCACAACGCACCTTGGACCAACAGTGTAGTGGTAAATTTTGAAGTGCGTCTACTCATTTTGATAGTTCTCATAGACACACCTTGCCCCGCCACCCGCCCAAGAAGAGTCAAAAAAAGGAGGCTTATATATTAATTTTGTACATCTTTTGTAAAGCTAAGGGGTCTAGTCAAGAAATCTGTTTTCTGGGCCTGCACATCTCCGTAAGGCCAGCTGAGGGTGTTATCTCATGCCGCCCCTGGCTTCAAGACCACAGTAAAATTCACCTGAGGGTTGGTGATAACTTTCTCCCTCCTCCCCCGAAAACCTGGACAGATTGTTTTCAGCTAGCTCGTGATCACCTGATTTGCTAAAGGCTTTTGGGTATAAAACCAGGGAGAGTGGGGAAGACGCTTTGGTCTTTGCTTGCTTTTGTTTTGCCCTGTCCACTGTTTGCTTTGGAGGGTTCTCTTTCTGAGTTCCTTTTCTATTGCAGACCCATCATGCCAAGGGTTCATATAGACAGGTTTAGTGGGTTTTGTTGTTTTGCCATGTAAGCATTGTTTCCAAACATTGCTCTGGTTCTTTTGTATGTTATTCGCTTCCCTTTACCCCTTTTGGTAAAGAAACCTATCACCTATCATATTTGAATGTGTGTGCTATGTTGCAATTAAGTCTTGATACTAAATCCAGAGCTTTCCTCTTGGTTATTGCTGCTGTTTAAGGTTTCAGGCATAGGGCTTTAAAATAGAAGGTGCCAGCTTGGGGCCTTGTTTCATAAGACTTAGGGGTGTCCTATAAGGTCTGAGAGTCCCCTGGCTCAGGTGGAGTTGGATGTAAAAAGTGGTGATGGCCTAGCTTGCTGGGTTGGTGTTCAGTCCGAGCAACCTCTCATCCCTGCCTACACTGCTGGGATTTAGGGTACCCCATTTCCTCCCTGCACAGGTGTTAACTACCCATTCAAAAACAAGCCACCCAAAATACTTTGCATTTCTACAAGGAGAGCTCCCAACAATTGTTGCTGGGAAAACCGATTCCCCCTCCCCCAGTAACTATGAGGATTCCAGCAAAGCTCAGAAGGAATAGGGAAGGTTGAAGGAGGTAGCAGAAGACATCATGGTCTCTCCTAAACAAAAGATTCCACTGCTTTAACCCTGTGAGCCCCGGCTTCACTACACCACTTCACTACACCACCACACCCAACTTTTGCCAAACAGAAAGAGGTGCACTTGTGTCTCATGAACAGTGGAGGTTGGTGGACCCAAAAGAGGACTGGAGAGTGGACTTCCCTTCCCAGACCTGCCCCCAGAAGCCCTGCCTTCCGGGCCCAACCAGCACTGCCCGACATGTCATGCAGCTATGGGTCCTTCCGGGGCCATCAGTCATGCTCTTGGATGGGTGGCAGAGCTTCTTCCTGTCTCCCCACCCCATGTGAGAGCACAAGGTCTCCCAGTAAATGGGGCCCTGAGCTCAGGCTATAATTAAGTAATCGGAGCCGGCTTTCATCCTGACAAGCGCTTGCATTAATTTTGTCTCATCGTCTCAAAGCAAAGAGGCGATGAAATAAAAACTTATGACCTACCACCAGACAGATCAGTCCGGTCAGCACTGACTAAGCATGACAGAAGACAGATATTTACAACACAGTGCAATTTCTTGGATCTGGGGGCAGGGGCGAAACATACAGCACTGTGCGTATTGTAATGTAGCAAATCTCTATGCAACTAGGAGCATAAAGCTATCCCAGGGAGCAACAAGGAAACAAATCGCCTACCAATTCTCCCAACTTTGGCCAAACAGAAAGAGGTGCACTTGTGTCTCATGAACAAGCAATTTTCACAAACTGGGGTCTCACTCTCCCCCCCCCACTTTGAAACATGTGTTTCAAAGCATTTTGTGACATGTGCAAGATATCATTGTTGTTTATTATTGCTGTTCTGTCTATATAGCACCATAAATGTAAAAGGCTCTTCATAGAGCAGGCTACACGTGGCCCGTGGAGGCCTTCAGTGTGTTCCATGCGAGTGCCCAAATCGCCCCACCCTGCAGATACCAACCCTGGCACTGAATTTTGTCACCATCCCTTGTTGTGTGATTGGGAGCGTGCAAGGCACCTCCATGTAAACAGTGTTCTCTGCATCCCACCCCACAGTTGATTGGCAGACTGGTGGGAGTGTGATTTACACGGGGAGGATTTTGTCCAGGGAGAGTCATTCCCATATGCCAGCCCCCCGAGCTGTTTGGCAGGAGAACAATTTATATGGGAAGGATGGCACATGTGTCTCCTCCCCATAACTATTTATTTATTTTGTTTGTGGCATTTATATGCCCCTGAATGTAATAAAATTCAGGATGTGCACTCCCTCGTGCCAAATCCCCGAATCCAAGCCAAAAATATTTGGCCCATCAAATCCCCGAATCTGAGCCAAATCAATTTAGCCCACCTCGGCCCAGTTCAGGGCAGCACCAGGTCAGCCCGAGGCACCCTAAGGCTGAAGCAGATTGGCACTGAAGCCTTGGAGTGCCTCAGGCTGATTCGGAGAGGTCCTGTGCCACTCTTCCACCCACCCATTGGATTCATCGGACTCACCTCCCTCTCCGGTCCCCTCCCGCCCCTGCCAAGACTTACCTGTTAATTGCTTCTTCTTCCCAGAGAGCTAAGCCTCTTCCCAGAGAGCTGAGCCACCTCTTTACGGCTGCCATAGTTTTCAGCCATAGATACAGTAAAAACAGAGAACCACTGTGATCTTAACTTTAATTTGTGGCTCGACTCTCTGGGAGGAGGATGTGATTTACAGGTAAGTCCCGGCGGCGGGGGCTCTGGCTTGTGGGGGAGGGGGAAGGGGACAAGGGGCTGGGAATGGGGAGTCATGAGTCCCATGGACTTGGCCGAGTTGCTTCGGTGGGAGGGGGGAATCTTGCTTCAGCAATGAGGCAAGGCAGGCCCCCCACAAAGTGCCCTGAGTCGAATCAGGCCATTTCAGAGGCTCCAAAATGGTCTCCGAGGCAAGTTGGGAGGGGGGCTGAGCACAGCCCTAAATAAAACCTCTTGAGGGTTCACAATATTAGAATACAATATTAAAAACACCACAGTAAAACACAACATTAAAAACACTTCCAGCTATAGTAAAAATAATAATCAAGGAGCAGTAATTTACTTAGAGCTCAGGGAAAGCATGGATGAACAAGGGTGTTTTCAGGAGGCATTTAAAAGATGTCAGGTTTTCTGCCTCCTGAATTACATGAGGGAGGTTTTTCCAGGTGGTGGGTGCCATTACAGAGGAGGCTGTCTGTCTGGGTACTTCATGACAACATTCTGTTTGTTTTGGAATGTTCAGCATGGCCTCCTCTGCTGAACATTCATGCTGAACTTTCTAAAACAAACGAATGTCATCATTTATTTATTTATTTATTTTATTTTATTACATTTATATACCGCCCCCCAGCCGAAGCTCTCTGGGCGGTTTACAACAATTAAAAATAGTAGACATTAAAAGTATACAAAAAATTTACAAAATGTAAAAATAGTATAAAAACAACATGAAGTACCCAGACAGACAGCCTTCTCTGTAATGCCACCCACCACCTGGAAAAACCTCCCACTTGTAATTCGGGAGGTTTCCTGGGTATGTATAACGGAAGGCAGTCTGCTAGGTATCCTCATCCAAAGTTGTTTAGGGCTTTATATGACAGCAACATAACCTTGTATATGGTTCAATAGGTAACAGGCAGCCAGTGCAGTTCCTTAAGCAGAGGTGTTATATGAGCATAGCTGGTGTCCCAGCTGCTGCGTTCTGCAGTAGTTTCAGCTTCACACACGAAGGCAGCCCCACAAGAGTGCATTGCAGTAGTCTGATCATGAGGTACCAGTGCATGGATCACTGTGGTGATCCAGGAATGAGCGTAGTTGGCATAGGAACCAGGGTCAAATGGATTTCACAATGCTTTTCTTCAGTCAAAATCCTCCCCTACTCCAAGATGTTCTTTGTCCTGTGGGGTAAATTCCTCAGTGGCAATTCATACCAGGAAAATTGCCCAGGGAGAAAGTATTCATCTTTTTGGCAACATCGAAGTCCCTAAGCAATCGCCCCTCCTCCCCGCCCCCCACCGGTATTTACCATTTTCAAAAGGCGTGGGAGATTCCATCACAGATTTCCTGCGGTCTTGCCTATTTGTATGCCAAGAAATAGAAACGCTGCTGGGCGTTCAAAGAAAAGCAGCACTGAAATTTCTGCAAATTCATCGGTAGCTCTGAGATGAAGAGATTCTGCTGTACCACCCATAAAACCAAGTGAAGTCCATAAATAAGAATTTTGCCTTCAGCAACTGAGAAAATATAGATAGTTGGCTCTGGCTATGCTACCACAGGGTGATAGAGATGCTGTATTTTTCATTATTATTTTGCAGGGGTGGAGGACAATCAGATGAGATGAATTTGAAATTTATAGCGTTATTTTGCTGCAGGATTTATTATTTTTATTATTAAAAATCCATATCTTAATTAAATGGCTGTTAATATTTTGTGCAAGACTTGACACTTATCACAGAAAGGTGTTCATCTTTGTCAGGTTTGCAATTTCACCGACTAAAAAAAAAAATCCTGTTGTTCAAACTGCAGGAGCTATAAATCCCAAGCATCGTGCTAGACCAGTCAAACCAATTCCAAATTGCCGTTCATCAGAGCAGTCCATCTTTGTCAGAGGGAGTCCAGCCTGCAGCTAGGACATCAAAACACGAAGCCTGTCTGTGTGACAAGCGGGAGCCATGAAACACGCCTTCTGGATGTGTACATTTCTGAATCGAAAGAATTCCTACAGGATAAATTAAAGTTAGAACATAAGAACCTAAGTGCCATGCTGGATCAGACCAAGGGTCCATCTAGTCCAGCACTTTGTTCACACAGTGGCCAACCAGCCATCGGCCAGGGATGAGCAAGCAGGACATGGTGCAACAGCACCCTCCCACCCATGTTCCCCAGCAACTGATGCACACAGGCTTACTTCCTCAAATACTGGAGAAGCCTTTCAGGATGAGGGCCGAGAGGGTAGTAGCTGAATAGCCATGGGTTATGGGAAGAGGAAGAGCATGAGTGTAAGGGCCCAAAATGCCTTAGTAATCAATAGTGGTGTCATTATTATCCTGCGCTCCTGGGCACAGCTGGCCCTACCATTAGACAGAGTAAGGCAATAGCCTCAAGTGAGAGATGCTGGGGTAGGAAATTATGGAGACATGTTGGAGGGCAGAGCTACATTTACCATGCACCTCCAAGCTAACTGGCTGCTCTCAAGTCCAGTCCTGCTGGATTTTCTACATGGGACGGAGGAGGGCGCCATATTGTCTTTTGACTTGGGCAACAAAATATCTTGGATGGGCACTGCGCATAGCATCCAACCAGCAACTGCAAAAACCTGGGACACTGAACATAACGCAATGTGGACAAGATTCATGTGGGCTTTTTCAGTAATAATGGCAAAGCTCTATGATCTGCCGGGTAAGAAGGAAGTATCCCCACAATCCCCCTATCACAAAATACATCATTAGAGGGAGTTTAAGCATTCCTCTTTTAGGCTGGTACTAGCTGTAGGTTCTGGGAAGTCTTCAGAGGAAGCCCCAGAGAACATATTACACTAATCTATACTAGAAGTCACCAAACCATTATCATGGTGGCAAGATCTCTGCTCCCAGGAATGGGGAGAAGGCATGGTGCTGGTATATGCACTGCATGCAGAAGGCCTCAGATGCAATCCCTGCCATCTTCCACGAAAAAAATATCAGGTAGCAGGTGGGGTGGGGGAGAAGGATATGCTGGTGAGCTGATGAGTGTATCAAAGTAGACACGTTTATATAAGAGGGTGCACTTGGCATAGCAAGCAAAGCTGGAGAAAGGAGATTGGTCTATCTAGCTCAGTATTATTGACAGAGACTGGTATCAGCTCTCCAGAAATTCAGGCAGGATTTTTTCCTAGTCGTAACTGGAGATGCCAGGAATTGAACCTGAGACCTTCTGCATACAGAACATGTGTTCCACCACTGAGCTATGGCCCTCTCCAAAGAGGCTTTTGTGGGAGTAGCCATCAAGTGTCCTCTTCAAGAGGACCAGAGACCACTCCTCCCCTTGAGGAGGCACCAACTGCCCACCTGATGGTGTCACTGAGGTCACCTAATGCACTCTGACCTGTAGGTGCAAGAAAGCTTCATAGAACTCCCTAAAGTTCCCTCCTTTGGCCAGATGTGGGTGATGGTGGGCATGCACAATCTCCTCCTGCCATCCTTTGGGTCATCAGTTTAAGGCCTTGCGGTGAGTTTGAATCCTGACCGATCCTGTTTGAATCTAGTTTGTTCATAGATCTTCTCCCATGGCATTTCAAGATGATCCAAATAAATAGGTTAACATAAAATGTCCATGTTCTTTGAGCCCTTTGTTTTCACTGAATTCACACAGTATTAATAAGCTGCCAGATGAGACTGTAGAAGCTCCTGTTGATTTGCTGAGTGGAGTTAAAAATGGTGTTGTGCTAAAAATATTTGGAGAAATTGATTTGATACATCTACATGCCATCTTCTATAATTTATCATTTCAGCTTCTGCTTGTTGCGTTCTCCAGGTTTCATTTTCAAACAGTTGCCTTTGCCACTTTGCTTATATGTTCAGTACTTGACATAGCTAAATAGTATACACTATGTCCTTGCGGCCGAAAATGAATGCAAAACCCTTTCAGCCCCAAGGCCTGCATCAGGTTCTGCTGGGGTGGCAGTACGCGCGCGCGCACACACACACACACACACCTCTCTCACACATACATACACACCCCTCACTCACACATACTGTGATTGTCTTGTATACATTCTAATATTTACAGTAAAAGCCTTCAGTTTGAGACAGGGGTGGGTAACATGGGCTGCATTCCCTTGGGGTAATTTCTCAGGGGCTGGTGTCCCCCTATATCCCCTCCACTTAAACTACTTTCACTTACATCCACATTGTCTCACTTTTCCATTCACTCATTCTTCACTCACAAAGTCATTTCCCCCTACTCATGCACACAACTACTCATTCACAACTTTAACCCTGCGGCCAAATATAAGCCAAAAGAAAAAAAGAAAAAATACTCTAGGATAGGGCTCTGTGGTTCCTGCCATGGACAAACAACCCACTGGGAATGCTGGCCAGGTCTATTAAGATCCCTTATAATTGGGAGTAAGGGCTTGTCTACTGTTACTGTTTTTTGACCACACAGGGTGTTGGAAAGTGTGGTGAAACTTATAGCAGAGTTGCTTTATATAGAGAAAGCATGGCAACACAGCATTTACTGGAGGCCATAAACACAGGCTAGAGTCAGTTTCAAAGAAGTTCAAATCAACTTACTTTATTAGTGTTTCTATACACATAATCAGAGAAGGCTATTCAACACTGTTTAACTAGGATGATCAGGGGTCTAGAAACAAAGCCCTATGAAGAGAGACTGAAACAACTGGGCATGTTTAGCCTGGAGAAGAGAAGATTGAGGGGAGACATGATAGCACTCTTCAAATACTTAAAAGGTTGTCACACAGAGGAGGGCTAGGATCTCTTCTCGATCCTCCCAGAGTGCAGGACACGGAATAACGGGCTCAAGTTAAAGGAAGCCAGATTCCGGCTGGACATCAGGAAAAACTTCCTGACTGTTAGAGCAGTGCGACGGTGGAATCAGCTACCTAGGGAGGTTGTGGGCTCTCCCACACTAGAGGCCTTCAAGAGGCAGCTGGACAACCATCTGTCAGGGATGCTTTAGGGTGGATTCCTGCATTGAGCGGGGGTTGGACTCGATGGCCTTATAGGCCCCTTCCAACTCTACTATTCTATGACAAGCACCCCCTAAAGCTGGGCAAATACTTGTATGTAAACAAAGGCATGAGATATGTTACTTTTTTTCTTTTTTACTTTTACTTTTCTTTTTTTGGTTAACCATCCAGAGAGTTTCAGCTATTAAGTGGTACAGAAATTAACTTTACATGCATACTTCCTCTCTGGAGAGAGCAGCATGTTACTGTTGCAGCAGCAGAGGAAGAAGGAAGAGGAAGGGGAAGTGGAGAGAAAAGGAAATAGGAACTGATCAAGCTACAGAACATTCTCTATCTCCCCCTAGTGTCTGGAAACATGCAAAATCATTTCTAGTTCAGTTCCTGGCATCTCCCAATTTTTAGTTGTCATTTGTTAAGGTCAGGAAGCAAGTGATGGGAAAAAAACTTCTGTGTGAAACCTGACAGCAGGGGTGGTTAAAATGCAACCCATGAGCTGCTGCTGGCCCCTGCCAACCCTTTCTGCCACCCCCTGTGGTCCTCAAAATTATTTGGTTGTTTTTAAGGGAAAAAAGGGTATCCAAAGCAGCCACAGAGTGCTAAAAGTAAAAATTAGCTTGCTTGTAGGTAATTTTGACTTTCTAGTGCTCCACAGCTGCTACAGAGTACTAAAAGAATCAAAATAAGTTTGCACCATATTACTCCATATCACTGAACCAATAAATTTCTCTGTGCACTTTGTATTCGCCCATAAAATAATGATCACATAAATCATCAACTAAGAAGACTACTGTAAATCAAATGAAAGTGAATCAGAGATGTCAGAATGAAAACTATGACTATATCACAGAATATATGATCTGGGTCAAAAGGCAGAACAACGTTACACTTGTTTGGTGCTCAGGCACTCTGAAGATTGTTTTAGAATTGGTCACATCTGACTAGTAAAGCACAATATGTCAGGTTTCTCTTGGGCCTCTGCCTGATTAAGTGGAGAGTATGTATCCGTAGTTTTCGCTCTCCACTCTGAGAAGATTTGTAGTAAAGCATAAGCTTTTTTTCCCCTTTCCTTTTTTTGTCATCTCAGGGCAAAAAGCTAAGCCATTCCAGGAAGACGAGTGAGACAAGGAAAATGGAGCAAGGGCTTTAAATTTTAACACAAGGTAACTAGAGGTCCTTACAGGTCACTAAAACCCAATGAATCCACTCACTCTTGGTTTTATGTGCATGAGTCATAGGTGTGCATAAGGTTGGTGTGTATGAGTTATGCTTGCTTTATCTCCATGCAGCCAGCCTTTGGGAGAATTACATTATTTAAGTCTTCTATAAATAACCAACACTAAATCACCTTTGTTGGGTAAGAGGTCAATAACGTTCTTTTCAAGCGGAATCTTCGGTTTAGCCTGAATAGCCACCAGTACAATGAAACGAGCAGGATGAAATTCGAGTCTGTTTTTCTTGTTTTTAATGGGTGGGATCTCTAAACAACAACAATGACAATTTGCTTCAGCAAAATGGAAAGCTGAAGCTATGTGGGGAATAAGAAGAAAGTGTGTAGAGTGAGCAAGTATGTCTAAATTCTCTGGCATGAAAATAATGACATTCTAGAGGTAACATTATTCAAATATTTCACTTGATCTTTCTTTGCTTGTTGATGCAGCACTTAATGCACTTGAATGCCTAAACAGTATTGGAAGCAGAACATCTTGCGACACAAAGTACTTTCCCATTTCAAGAGAAGACTTCCCTTTATTGTCACTCCTAGCAGAAAGACCTGAAAACAGCCTAACTGGTGAATTATGATATAAATATTGTGAAGTGGACTGAAAAGGTGATCGGTACATATGAAGGACTATTTTCAGCTACCTCTAGGACCAGGAAAACTTGTGTGTGTGTGTGTGTGTGTGTGTGTGTGTGTGTTGAATATTTGTCAAAGACAAGTTTCAGAGTCATTGTATCCCTTATAAAGTTGATTTGTACTGTATACACATCTGCGCCCTGAAAAGCCACCATCTTGATTTTCCATCTTAACCGCCCTTCGTCCTTTCCCTCTCTACCTCCCCTCTGTCTTCAAGGCACCCAGTTGGTCCCAGTCCCTGTTGCCAGGGTCCTGGGAGTCCTGGTGGATGACCGTCTCTTGCTGTGTTCCTTTATTGAGAACACAGCAAGGGCCTGCAATTTCCATCTATTGAAATTCCACCTGATTTGCAGGTTCCTGTCTCAGGCGACTGCGGATCTCTTGGTTCGAGCCTTGGTTGTCTCATGCCTGGATTACTGTAACAGTCTCTTAGTGGATCTTAGTCTTTCCTCTCTCCATCCTTTGATCCTGGTCCAGAACAGTGCTGTTAGGACCGTTCCGGATCTCCCCTTATTTTCCCATACCTACTGTCACCATAGGGCCTTGCATTGGCTTCCACTGAAGGCCAGGACCCAATTCCTATGGAATTCCCTGCCTCTGGAGTTCAAGCAGGAACCAACTTTGTATTCCTTTTGGTGCCTCCTGAAAACATCATTGTTCCAGGAAGCCTTTCCTTAATGACCAGCCATGGTTCACGGTTCACTTTTTGCTTCTTTTAAAAATCTATTTTACGGTGTTTTATTCTGGGGTGTTTTTTTTTAATCTTGTACACCACTCCTAAATTTTGAAGGGGGAGTGGTATATAAATATTGTAAATAAAATAAATAAATAAATAAATTTGAAATCTTGCTCCTGGCCCTTATAGCTCTATGGTTGCACCACCCAGTTTACCTTTCCTCTCTGTTGTCCTGATATGTTCCAGGCCCACCTGACCCGTTCTACCTCACGGATCATGGTGTCCCGGTATCATGCATTTCAGGATGCTCCCCTTGCCACTGCGGCTGACTGAGAGTTTGGAGGTGTTCAAGAAAGGTTTGAAAACCTTTCTTTTTTAATAGAGGAGGTTGGCTGGCTGTTCTTGAGATAGAGCATGCTGATGGCCCTTGTGATGGCCATGACACATTTTATATGGGTTTTATTGTTATATTCTATTTAATCTAGTTAAGGTCTTTTATCAGAATTATTGTATTTATTGCATTTTTGTAAACTGCTGACCTATTTTATTTCATGTACAGTGCTTTGTAACAAAGATATAGAAAGAAGAACTGGAAATGGCAATTTCAAAGGGATGCAGGATCAATGCCTTTGGAGTGGGATCCATTTTAGCGATTTGATCTGGTTTGTTGATTCTGTAGCATTAGCATCTGCATTTTAATCATTTGCAGTTTGGCTTTTCTTACAACGGGTGTGATCCACCTTTGACGTTGGCTATTACATTGCTCACAGGAAATTTGGAAGTATTTTCTCTTCCTGTGTATAGCCACCCATCTAACTATTTATAACAGGAGCATAGGATGCTGCCTTTTACTGAGTCAGACCGTGTGTCTGTCTATCTCAATACTGTCCACACCAACTTTCTCCAGCCTAATGCCTCCAGATGACAGTTCCCAGCATTCCTTGCTGCCTAGGGCTGATTTTCCACAACACCCCGAGGGAATCAGGTTGGGGAAGGTCTACACTGACTGACAGACAGCTGGTGGCTCTGATTTTGATGGGGCTGCAAACTCTATAATGAGCAATGCAAGGTGCTGAATCTATTTGGGATACAGTTCAGCACCTTGGATAGCTCCTTTCAGTCCTAGGAGATGGTTGACCAGCCTTTGCTTAAACATCTCCAGCAAAAGAGAAGCCACCGTCTCCAGGGGGCTTTCTGTTCCTCTGTTGAATGACTCTTGTCACTAGAAAGTTTCTAGTAATGCAGCAGTGGGGATTGTGGGAGGGCCTCCAGATGTTGCTGGACTGTAGCTTGCATCACCCTGCACCATGGGCTGTGCTGATGCTGCCCTAAGGTTTAGCCCAAATCCGCTTCTTTGCCATTTCTGTGCAACAGAAGACAGGCTCAAGGTCAAATGCATTTGCCATGGATGCAGAGAAACCAATCAGGCCCATCCAGTTGTAGCCTAGATAGATGATAATACCTGAAGCCTTGGTTGCTTACTAGAGAAAAATAGCTAAGGTAAGTGCACAGAGATATGATTCCATGATTGGTTACTCAGCACCACCAGGTGCTTCACAGGCACTTAATATAATCAAGTTTTGCAATCTACTGCAACAGCAGCTTTAAGCAATTGCCAGAAGGCTTATATTGGTAGCTGAGGGCACTGGGAAGAAATATTATATGTAGATGATATTTTATTATTCATGACTGAGTAAAAAAAAAAGCACCATCTGAAATTGCAAACCTGACCAATCTGCCATGATTTAAAGTTCTCATACTATAATACTTTGCATTTACAAAATGCTCATCATCATCATCATCACCATCATCATCCCTTAAAATGCTTAAGATACCCTGGGATAAATGCCAGCATAAAAAGGATGCTTCAAATAGTGTTTTACAGGTTCAGGGTGAAATCTTTTGCTGTTGGCTTCTGTTCAGCAAGAATTTCACACTCCAATCATTAAACAAGCTGCTGGGGAGGTGACAAATTTAGGAATCAAAAAGGTGCTAACTGAATATAAGCTGACATCTAGTAATCATTGAAGAGTAGTTTAGAGTCACTCTCTGAGAGAAAGGAAATTGTTCTCTTTAAAAATTAAAAAAATTATGTAACAACCAAGATTACAGTCCTATTTCCTGAGGCTCTGTCAGATAAGTTGGGGCCAACCAAGTCTAAATGAAAGCATAAGTATAGTGGCATCACTGAAAGCATGTAGGAAAAGGCTTTATAATCCAGCCAGTAAGAAATAGCTCCTGACTTAAACAATTTATTATAATGGTTTAGGTACAAAATTCCACATTCTGTTTTGCTTTCCTGAACTTGGCCTGTGGGTTTCTGCTGAAAATCCACCTTTCACTTTGAATCTCTGACCGTTTGCCAATTCTGCACAGCTGGCCCTACCATTAGGCAGAGGGAGACAGCCAGTGGTGAAGCAGAAGCCGATGGAATTTGTCAGTGTAAACATGGAGTTGCGCTATAATAGCAGCACCGTCTACTGGAAGTATAATGAAACACTGAAAACTTCCAGATAAAACCAAAAAATCCAGGAAGTGTGTGTAAAGGAGCCAATCTTAATCCTGCAAAGAATCCAGAAGCAGAAGCCCCAATAAAGTTGCAAGATAAAAACCTGGTGTGGAGAATATATCCCTTAGGAGTATGTCCCTCTGAACTCAATGGGGCTTACTTCTGATTAGACATGTGCAGGGTTGCACTGTTAATGGTGGTGTAGTTGAGCCAGGGTTCACAGGAACAAAGTGTTGGCATTTTTTTTATTAGCAGGGATGCTGACATCATCTGCCACCCAACTCAGAGCTCATTGTTCCTGCTGAGTTGAGCTGTAATCCTCACAGTAAGGCAAGGATGAATTTTCCCAGCAATAAGCTATTGCTCCTTGTTGTAATGCAAAGTATTGTGGGACAGCTTGGTCTTGAATGGGCAATTAAAACCAATAACCAATCAGTGCTTCCCAAACTTTTTCAGGTAACTGCCCCCTTGGTTCCACAAACTCATGCCCAGCGCCCCCTACCCTACACTATAAAAATCATTATTCAGAATAGCGGTTTTCAACGACCCACTAAGGAAGATAATAACAATAAAATTCAAAACAGTAACAATTAATGGAATATTTATTCCAAAGCACCCGCTGCAGGCTTGCCGAGGGAGGGAGGGAAAAGAGAGCGAACACCTCTGTTTTGCAGCCGGCATGGCGGGGCACACCAAGTAGGGTATGTCTCTTCATTAGTGTTTTGGTGCTTTTGAAATATTTAAATTCACCGTTAAAAGGACTCTTCTTAAATAGTATTAATACATGTGTGGATTCTTCCCCTATATGGCTTAGGATCAAACTACCTTCTCCCATAAAAGTATCCCTGGGTTTTAAGACCTTTTGGAGAGGCGCTTCTCGGAAAAGACCACCTCGAGTTCCCCCTTGCTGCTTCCTTGCCTCTTAACGCCCCCCTATGCAATCCCACCGCCCCCAAGGGGGCAATACCGCCCACTTTGGGAACCACTGCTTTAGATTTACACAAGAGCTGTTCCTGGTGGTGATGAAAACTGTTGGAATCAACACATTTGCCTGAATTTTGGCCTCTCATAAGAACATAAGAAGAGCCATGCTGGGTCAGACCAAAGGTCCATCTAGTTCAGCATTCTATTCACACAGTGGCCAACAGCTGATGACTAGGAATCTACAAGCAGGACATGGTGCAACAGCACCCTCCCACCCATGTTCCCCAGCAACAGGTGTATATAGGCTTACTGCCTCAGATACTGGAGGTAGCACATAGCCATCAGGACTAGTAGCCACAGACAGCCTTCTCCTCCAGCAATTTAGAACGGTCAACGGAAACATCATATTTATTTATTTATTACATTTATATCCTGCCTCCCCCCACCCAAAAGTGCTCCAATGGGGTCCTTCACACCTCATTTTATCCTCACAACAAACCAGTGAAGTAAGTTAGGCTGAGAGATAGCGACCGGGCTAATGTCACCTGTTCGGCTTTATGGCTAATTTGAACCTGATCTTCTCAGTCCTAGTTCAACACTCTAACCACAAACAAAATGAAAGAAATCTAAGATAAAAGAGTGGGACATTGGTAGTTATAGGCTGGTACATGTGATGGGGGTGGGGGAAATATACTTGTCTAGGTGTTTCCCCTCTGTTATCTTAAAGACAGGAACAAAGTATCTAGCAAAAAATACCCTTGAAATGGTGACTGTAACCAGGTAAACTTCAATACATTCTGTTGTGTCAGCAGCTGGCGGCATTTCCAAACATAGATCACGGAGTGACTGGTAGAGAGGTAACACCTTCTGGCAGCTTGCATTACTAACAATTGGAAAACAGACGGGTCTCCCTCCTGGGCTGCAGACAGAACAGCAATATATTTTCTGAATGGAACAGAAAGGCTTCATATTTCAAAGGCATAACAAGAATAATGATGACAGAATGCCAAGTCACAGTACAAAATTGAGGCTGGCTGCGGCAAATAGAAACACCTGCTCTTCAGATCAGTGGGTCTTCTTCGTTTGTAAGACGTGATGCCATTGATGGTGGGAGCTTCTAGGACCACCATGTCTGCTTTTATGGAAGAGGAGGAGGAGGTACAGCAGGTAAAACTGTGAACTCTGACTATGGGAGACCTGGATGAATGCCTTTTTCCTTGATTATATTCATGGTAGAAGGGCTGGTGTGTTTTCTGTTGAACCTTGACCATTGATTCTGGTTCCACACATGGGTTGTGAATGAACAAGTTCATTAACATGGGTTCTGTACAACTCCCTGGCAGCAGGATTTATCCTCATCGGAAGGAAGAGTAGAAGGTTGTGGGAGTCCCGGAGATAGGGTTGTGTACCATTAATTAAGGGAACCGTACACTGTTAATGTGTAGGATGAAACTTTTGGAGGGACTTCAATTACCCCAATATCTGTTGGGATACAAATACTGCCAAAAGCAGCCCTTCCAAGAAATTCCTAACATGTGTGGCTGATAACTTTTTCCTACAGAAAGTGGAGGAAGAAACTAGAGGATCGGCAATCCTTGACTTGATATTGACCAATAGGGTCAACACTAACTCTACTGCAATCCAGAGAGGAGACCAGGTGGTTTATCGGTGTGTGCAGAGGCTTCAGGTAAGTCCTGGGGGTTCAGTGGGCAAGTGGGGGTGGTCAGCAGCTAGGAACGAACGGGGAGTAGCAGATGGGAGCGAAGCAAGGCAGCCTAGGACTGAGGCACCTCGAGCTGAATTGAGGTTGATCTGGGAGTTTCAAATTAGCCTCCCAATAGAATGTGGGGAGCTACTCTTGAGTTCCTACACTTTGAACTTCTTGGCTTTCCCAGCCTATCCTTATCTGCTTCAGTTGTGCTTGATTTCAGCCACCTAGCATGGGCATGAAGCCAAGTCAAATCACTCCCTTTCTTGGGCTCATCACAGCCAGAGTTACAAAAAACTGGACAATAATTGAAATGGGTACGGCTGTTACACACACAGTTTCACTGGGCAGATGGCCTTGCCACAGGGGTTGATGTAACCCAGCCTGGTGTCCTCCAGATGTATTGGGACTGTAACTGTCAGCATCCCTCAAGCCAGTATTGGGAATTGTAGTCCCACACAATGAGAGGCGGCTAACTGAACTGTACTCTTGTCCTCCTGGATGCAAATCCACACATTAATCTTCAAAGCATGCCACCGGCATAAATGTAACGATGTGAGTCACTTCGCACATGCAGAGAAGGAAGGGAGAATGATTCGTGCTTCTTCTTTCCTTGCTTCGACCGTAACACAGGAAGTGGGACAGATCTCACCATCTGTTGCGAAGCCATCTGGGGCTCATGGATGTCACCGTGGAAAATGTTTGCGAGTGCCATTTTCTATGTTGCACATTGGTCAGGATCCAAGGAGCTAATTTCAGCAAGCCCAGTGGGAATCTTGACATTTCCAGCCCCTTCCCCCTTTAAAAATTGGTACCCTGCGCCGTATCACAAACTGCTTGGGAATTGCACAACCACCCCCCAAAAAACCTTGAGTGCACAGAACATTCTTAACCGCTATGACTAAATGCCAAAACAGACAGAACTGTAAATCTGTATCTAGCAGCCTCATTATTGTTGCTGTTGTTGTTTTCCTTTTTTGCTCTGGTGTAGGCACAGGTGCCTTGCTCTGGAAAGGGGCCCTAAGGGGAGGATAGAAGGACCTTTAAGATCCAAATTGGGCCCCTACACCTACACTACAGTAAAAAAAAAAAAAAAAAAAAAGCAGGGGAGATGTAACTGCTTGAAACAGACATAAAAGTACATCTGTTTAGGCCTTAATGTCCATTGATAGTTTTATCCTCTGTAGATTTGTCTAATCCTTTAAAAAGAATTTCTCTAATTTCTTTCCCTGTGCAAGTGGCAATGAATTCCAGAAGCGTGTGTGTGTGTGTGTGTAATGACACTACCTCTTCTTTGTCCTCAACTGCTCCAAATGGGTTTCTCTGAATGACTTCAAGTTCCCACATTTTGATTCCTAAGTACCAGCAATGCAGTTTTACACCTCCTTTCGCACTTTCCTCAAACGACATGCATACTCAACTAAATGAAAGGATTAAAAACCTTCACGCCAGGCCCTGTTTATGATGCTGTATCTCAGCTGAGAGTTTCTGATGACTGTTATTAATTATTGAATCATTTCATCTATTATTCAAGCCAACCCCTGCCATTTAAAATAGCATAAAACTCTTTTTAGCAGTGGAATCAACTGGCAACCACACTGGAGTTCTGGCTCTCATATCAACAGCATGCTTCTGGCAAGGCCAGAGGAGGCATCTGATTGTGTGTTTGGCCTATGGTGATTAATTATTTAATTAATTAATTAATTAATTTCTATACTGCCCAATAGCCAAAGCTCTCTGGGTGATTCACAAAAAATTAAAACCATATGTACAGCATAAAATATAGTAGGAAAGCTTAAAACCACAAGAAAAAATAACGCAATACAAAAGTACAAGCAGAATAAAATTGAGCAGCAGATTTAAAATACAGATTGAAAATATCAGAGTTAAAAGACTAGGTCAGTAAACTGTTAAAATACTGGGGAAATAAAATGTCTTCATCTGACACCAGAAAGAGTACAATGTAGGTGCCAGGCGAACCTCTCTAGGGAGCTCAATCCACAGCTGGGGTGCCACAACAGAAAAGGCCCTCCTCCTGGTAGCCACCCACCTCACTTCCTTGGGCAGGGGTCCAGGAAGAAGGACCCCTAAGGATGCTCTTAGCGTTTCGGCAGGTACATGTGGGAGGAGGTATTCCTTCAGATAACATGGCCCCAAGCTGTTTAAAGCTTTGAATGTTAATATGATTTTCACTCACAGTTTTCCCCAACCTTTATTACCTGGGGCATAGCTGTCACCTCCCAGTGACTTACAACTGTGCAATAACCCAGTTGATATTGCTTCCTGGCATCTTACCTTCCTCTTTGCCCACTCAATTAGGAGTCAGGGATGGGATCCTGCTTTCTCAGCAATGGAGAAGTTTCTGGGATTCCTGGCAGCTGCAGGGGGAAATTCTGGAGCATCTTTCTTCCTTCCCCACTTTGGAATGATATTACACCTCATATATGATGGGATTATTCAATAATGAGGCCTCCTGTTAGGAAAGTAATTAGAAGAGTAAAACAAAAAAAGGCAGAACAGAATGAACATTTACCAGTCCAACATGCACACAAGTCTATCCTGGAACAAAAAAGACCACACTCCCCTTTAGTGAAGGAAAGGTACACCATGGAGTTTCCAAAGAAGTTTGTTCAGTCCATATTGTGTTCCATTCCACAGGTATGTGGGTTCCCAGCAATGGAGGTGATCAGAGAGGTGGTGGGAAGGAAGATGAGAAGCAAAAGAGATCCTAAGTCTAGCTACAGTCAAAATCCCCATGCATTAACTAATTGCAAGACGGCCCCCTTCCAATAACTTGAGATTTCAATATTCCCAACAATATAATGGTAGGACCTCTTCCCACTTTAAGAGGTAACAAATGCATCTAACACGGTGGCTTAATCATTCAAGGGTCACTTCAGCCTCTCTTCTGGCACCCCGAATAAAACTGACCTTTTCCCCAAGCTCCAGCTCTCCGCAGCAGTAACAAAGTGCAGAGCATCCAGTCCAGGGCCTTTGCAAGCCTCAGCAAAGGGCTGCAGGTATCTCAATGGGGCCTGAAGGTCTGAAATGGCTCAGAGCAAATGCTCTGCTCTCTGAATCCTGACAGCCTCACAGTGAGCATTTCTGATCAGCATTACGACCTCAGGGTGGAGATGGAGGGCAAACCCAACATGGGGGCTGCCATTTTTAGCGTAAGCTGAGGTTCCACCCTAAATTAAAACAAAGCTAGGTTCATCTTGCGTACATTTGAGCTTTGCGTAGATACGTCACAAGCCATGGCCCTTACATTTCATTGACCTTTTGGCCCATGTATATGTGTTTGTCTGCCAGTTGAAGATAACACTTCATGAATCTGATCTAATCCATGAAAGCTCATGCCACAATAGATCTGTTAATCCTGAAGGCGCAACAAGTCTCTTCGTAGAGCTTTGCTGTGACGAAATGAAATCGCTCTCCCTCTGGAATTTGAAACAATGCCAGTTTCAGTCTGTCCATATGATCCATGGATAGGAGCATCATCCACAAATCTTTCTTTCCTTATCGGTACACACATCTTTGCTCATTTCAGTATGAAGACATTGTCTCTTGAAAACGTAGTTGTATTCAGGAGCATTTCCTGCCTGCTCATACATAATCCCTGACACAATACATTTATTCTCCATCTTTTATATTCTCCATCTTCTGGTTTTTCCTCAAGGAATCTTAGATACTAAGCACCCAGAAACTTGTGCCAATGTTTCATGTGAACCATTCACAGATCTTCTTACTACTGGTTCCAGTGGAAGCAAATACTGACTTCATTTTCAATGAGACCTGTAGCCATTGTCTTGAGCTGGGCAGAGCTAATAAGATTACCCTTTTTCTATAGAATAAGAACATGGGAAGGAATGGTTGCTTCAGCTTCATGCACAATGTGTTGCATCCAATGGTGTTCCTCCACTAGTGGAATAGTCTTTGATCCAGTTGAGATTTCCATCAACAAAATGGGGAGGGAAGCAATTAGCACTGATCCTCCCATTGTTCTGCACCACCTCCCAAACTGTTTCGAAGGCTCTTCCTCCCCTCTGTGGCAGATTTTGTGATAGCTAAGTGGCCTTCAGATGGGAGGGGGAATCAGGGAAAAAAACACATCTCTTCCCATTGTGCTGATGGAAGCCTCCACTGGATCAAACAGTGGGACACCTCTGGATACAACCCAATGATCTATATGTTCCACAACACAGTTATGGAAGGAGGTGGTTCAGAACAATACATCAGATGGTGTTGAGAGAAATGGCTAGACCGCCGCCTCCATGGACCAGTTAAGGAGAAGAATCGGTTATTTTAATTTCATGTAGATATTACCATGATATAAAGCAGGTGTACCATGTACACTGATGGTGCTATATAAATAAATAAATAATAATAATAATAATAATAAATCTACTTAAATCTATATTTTTGCCTTAATTAGATTGTGAGCTGAGTTTCGGTCACTGATATCCTGGCAATGATGTTAAAGAATGAGTGTCCACTAGAAAGAATGCCAAAGAATGGTTGCTAGATATGGCAAAAATTGTGTTTTTTAAAAAAAATAGATTTGCCACCTAAACCTAATTTATGTGTGTGCTTGTTTATATTACACCCTTCCTATATGTTGCTCAGGAGGGGTCCATGAGGTTCCCCCAGGGCTTCCCTTCTAGATATTAACCAGAGTCAGAACTGCTTAGCATGAAAGATAGAACTACATCAGCCATCTACATATGAAATGGAAAATGTACTGCAGACTTTCTTCATAGATGAGTCAGCTTTGTTCTTTAAACGCTCTTTCTTGGGTTACCCAGCAGCTCTGCCCCGCCCTTACCCTAAAGGTCTCTTGAGTGGGACCAAAAAGATAACAATGTCGGCACCAGGTGGGCCTCATCAGGGAGATTGTTCCACAATTGGGGGACCACCATAGAAAAGGCCCTCTCTCTTGTTGCCCCCAATGCCCCCACTCTGAAAAAGGATCCCCAAGAGAGAGGTATTGAGGGAAAGGCAGGTGGTGGCAGTGACTGGTGGGACACCTTGTGTTCCTCCCACCCCTGGCATTCCTCCCACACCTAGGTCATGCTCCCACACCCCTTTAACCCGACAGCAGTGCACAGTGGCTCATGTTCCCGCAGCCCCTTGGAAGTGACACACAGCAGCGGCTCCCATGCTCTCGCATGTGCCCCCAGCAGTGGCACACTGGCTAACACTCCCCCACACACCCGGCTCTGGAAGTGATGTGCAGCTCAGCAGCCTGCGCTCTGACATCCACCCACTGGCAAGAGTTGTTTAGTGCAGCAGCTCAGGCTCCTGCACTGATGGAAGATCTCGTGCCAGCCCTATACTCAGCCAAACCCATTTATAGATAACATGTATTTTAATGTCATTGGATCATATCTTTGGTAAAATAAACTTCGTATTGTACATTAATAGATATTATTAGCACAAAAGCAGACTTGAGAAAGGCTTAATTAAAGAAGCTCAGTGAACTACCTTTGTTTGTTTGCAATGTGTGCAAGATCATGGCACTAAATTCCAAGCTCTGTGTGTGCGTTGCGTGTGTGTGTGTGTGTTTAAAGTCTGCAATGAGAGTGGCTAGAGATTTCACCCAAAATGTATACTGCTGTTGTGTTGTCACAACGGACACTCATAAGTATTACATTCTAATTCAGGCTGCAATCCTATACCCATTTACTTGGGAGTAAACTCCGCTTAATTCAGTGGGACGTACTTCAAAGGAAAGTGAAACAGCAGTCAATGCCTAGTACCAAAAGGCTGTTATTGTGCTGTATCACAGGCTTCATTTTGCTAATAATTCAAGACACAAAATTTCATTTCGGTGCATTTAAATAATGTTTATAACGTATTTTCTCTTTGCTTTGACATATAAATTGTGGTTGATAAGGACAAATGACTGAAACCAGCTACACAGAGGTGTAAAAAGAACAAACAGGTGAGCTATATAGTGGTATCACAGCACACCTTTACCAGGCACACTTGCCTTGAGGTCACATAAATTGGAACAAAACTGACTGGTTCATATGTTCACCACAGTTTGAACAAGCCATGGTGGCTTGCTTAAGCCACAGCACATGCTGGGTGCAATTTGCATAATCACCATCCAGTTGTGGCTTGTTGTGTCATCCAAACGTAGACTGCATGGTTTGTTTGTGGGGAAAACAACCCTCAAATATCCCCAAAATAGGCCATGCTACCCAGATCAAAGGACATGACAAGCCATGTCCGGGCAGGTAAATTATGGAAATGGCACCTCGCACGTGCCGGCACATGGCACAGTTTAAATAATCCACAGTGGCTCAATTCGCATAATCAAAACAAGCCATACAGTTTAAGCCTTGTTTAAGCCATGGTGGCTTCTTGTGAGCCATAACATGTGCTGGGTGCAATCTGCATAATCACCACCTGGCTGCAGCTTATGGTATTATCTGAACCCTGGCAGTATGGCTTGTTGGAGGATTAAACAACCCTCAAATAATCATTGGCAGTTGTAGGGTTATTTGAGGGTTGTTTCCCCCTCCAACAAGCTATGCCACCCGGGATCGGATGATACAACAAGCTGTGCTCAGGTGATAATTATGCAAATTGTGCCCGGCATGCTCCAGAGCTCAGAACAAGCCACAGCGACTTGTTTAAGTCACAGTGGCTTTTTTAAACCATGGTGGCTTGTTTTGATCATGCGAACTGCCCCCTCAGTGTTTGACAGACTTTGTTTCTAGTCACAGACTAAGTCAGTGTTTGAGAGACTGCACATCTGATTCATTTTACAAAGCATTTTGAAAATCTCCCACCCCAAAATGGGTATGGATGCTGAGCTGGACACTTCACTCCACAGCTCCTGTGTTAAAGAACAAAAACCAGCATGTTCGGACTTTATACTGTTAGTTTTACCCTACCCTGTGCCTGTTTACCCTACCCTGTGCCTGTTTGCATTCTCTTCCTCTCCTTATTGTTCTACTATGATTTTATTAGATTGTAAGCCTATGCGGCAGGGTCTTGCTATTTACTGTTTTACTCTGTACAGCACCATGTACATTGATGGTGCTATATAAATAAATAAATAATAATAATAATAATAATAATAATAATAATAATCTAATGTACGTAAGCATCAAATGCTTACGTGCGTTTAAATTATGTTCAAATATATCTATACTCACATTTAGATTTGATCAAAATCTTTGCAGGAGCATCCCAGACGCTTTCAGAAATTCTACAACACAGGATCGAGGGGTGCATTTTTCCACCCTGTTTGGAACATTTAGTTTGAAAGCTTGGATTATAAAACTCTATAAAACACTTACAGGAATACTGGTGAACTGACATAAGTGACTTGGCATTTGTAAAGCAGGTCACATTTGTCCAAAAAAAAAAATTGGTTCTTTGGCTTACTTTAACACAGCTTCGTGGGCTAGGTATAGTCCCACCCCCACCCCACTATTATCAATGGCTCGGTTCAGATGACGTTTAAGCATTTTGAGCTAAACATTATAGCTTAGAGTGTTGTGTAAACTATTCCTAACCGTTTTGTCTACATAACCACAGTTTAAAGATGCTCACTAGCCATTTGTTGCAACAGGGTTAGCAGCCTAACCATGGCTTAGCGTGTTGTCTGAACAAGCCATACAGAGAAAAGGATGAGCAATTCCGTTCTCACTGGTAGACCACCTGCTTTGTATGTAGACGGTCCTCAGCATGTCCAGGCAGGGCAGGCAAAACTCTTGTCTGAGCTCTGGAGAGCCACTTCCAGTTAAAGGACTGAGTCAGTGGAGGTTGATGGCTTTGATGTCAGTCGGGTGGTGAATCCGCACTGGGTTTCAGTCAGAATTCTCCAAGTGTTGTTCAGCACCTTGGATAGTGCTTTTAGAGTTCCAACTGAAACCAGAAGCAGGTTCACCATCCCAGACCCAGTTCAGATGACATGGTAAGTCATGGTGGTTAAGCATTTAGAGCGAAACATTATCGCTTAGCGTGTCATGTGAACCATGACTATATCATGCCAACCATTCCTAACCATGGTGGTTACATAACCACGGTTTAAACACGCTCACTAACCATTTGCTGCAAAAGGGTTAGTGGCCTAACCATGGCTTAGTGTGTTGTCTGAACAGGCTCCCACTGACACTGAAGCCCCCAGCCCCCACTGGAGTGACTTGGTCTAAGGCAGCTTTTTATGTTCCTTGGAGGCACAGAAATAACAAAACTCAGACAATTGCTAACAGCAGGAGGGTCCACAGTTTGTTTGCTTTTTACATGAAGGCTGCAATCCTATACCCACTGACCTGGGAATAAGCCCTGGTGACCTCAACAGGGCTTCGTTCTGAATAGACAGATATACACAGAACTGAGCTGTAAGTCACAGTAAATGCTGAAAAGAGGAGCGGGGAGGGGTGGTGGTGGAAATCAGTGTTGTAGTTTTTGAGTTAACAGTGCCTAAAGCTTTATCTCTCATTCTGTCAGGAACCAAGAACGATTGTACACAGAGAATGCAATTTATTATTTCTGTACCATGACCAAGTGCAGAAATACCTTCAGGAAATCACCAGAAAGCTCGAAAAGCTAAGCATCTCTTGCATCTCTCGCTCAGAAGGACTATAATTGAATCAACCACAATCTATTAAGTGCTATGTGTTACTTGGAGGATAAGAGCAGGAGCAGAGAGAAAGCAGGGAGTTCTGTTGCTTTTTCAACACCATCATCTATTTTGCAATCAATGTTTATAACTGAGGTCATCCTGTCATGACCCTTTGTTCTAACTTCACATTGAAAATACAGTACATTTGCTCAAAAATCCATCTGTATATTTATTTTTATTTATTTATTTATTTAGAATATTTATATACCGCTCCTCATTGAAAAAATTTCGGAGCGGTGTACAAGGTAAAATGAAAATAAAAACAGAATAAAACAGTTAAAACAAAATTTAAAAAGACGCAAAACAACAACACAGAAATCCAAGGCTGCATGTTAAAGAAAGGCTTCTTGGAATAAAGATGTTTTCAAGAGGCGCCGAAAGGAGTACAAGGTTGGAGCCTGTCTGACCTCCAGAGGCAGGGAATTCCACAGGAGGGGCGCCACCACGCTGAAGGATCTTCCCCTGGTGGACTCCAATCAGAGGATGGATCTAGGTGGAACCACCAGGAGCAGGCCCTCGGATGACCTCAGTGACCGGGCAGGTTGGTAAGGGAGAAGGCGCTCTCTCAGGTATCCTGGTCCCAAGTTGTTTAGGGCTTTGTACACAAGTACAAGAACCTTAAACCTGGCCCGGTAGCGAATAGGCAGCCAGTGCAGTTCCCTCAGCAGAGGAGTTACATGCTGGAAAGGGGCAGCTCCAGACAACAGCCGAGCTGCAGCATTCTGCACTAGCTCCAGCTTCCGGAGCAGCTTCAAGGGCAGCCCCACATAGAGCGCATTGCAGTAATCCAATCTTGAGGTTACCAATGCCTGTACCACTGTGGTCAAGCTATCCCTGTCCAGGAGAGGCCATAGTTGGCGAACCAACCGAAGATGGTAAAAGGCACTCCGAGCCGTGGCAGCTACTTGAGCCTCCAACGACAGAAATGGGTCTAAGAGTACCCCCAAACTACGAACCTGTTCTTTCAGAGGCAGAGCAACCCCATCCAGAACAGGCAATGAGCCTGTCTCCCGGACTCGGGAACCACTCACCCACAGGGCTTCCGTCTTGCCAGGATTTAGTCTCAGTTTATTGGCTCTCATCCAGCCCATTACTGAGTCTAGGCATGTTTGGCTAAACAGGTGCCTTTGTACACTTCCACCACAAGCCACAGTGCAATTAATTTTTTTATCTTCTTTTATTGCCATCATTTATATACCTTTTCACACAGCCACATTTCTACAGTCTTTACAGTTCTGCACTTATGCCTAGCCTGGTGCAAGATTGCAATCTTTACTTTATTTTTATTTTTGAAAATCTATCTCTACACAGCTTTTACTACAACCTGTAAATCAAGGGTTGCTTCCCGGCAACACTAAGAACAAAACCTATAAAGACTTACACGGCTTGGGACCACAATACCTGACGGAACGCCTCTCCCAACATGAACCTACCCGCTCACTGTGCTCAACATCTAAGGTCCTCCTCTGAGTGCCTACTCTGAGGGAAGCTCGGAGGATGGCAATAAGGGAAGAGGGCCTTTTCAGTGGTGGCCCCCCGACTGTGGAACGATTTCCCTGATGAGACTTGCCTGGCGCCAACATTGTTATCTTTTCAGTGCCAGGTCAAGACTTTTCTCTTCTCCCAGGCATTTAACAGCATTTAACAACATATGCTAAGTTTGTTTTGTTTTTAACGGACCCCAGAACTGTTGTTGTTTAAATGGATACTACTGTTTTATACTGTTTTTATATTTTTGATGGTTTTAAACACAATGGCCTTCTTTAAATGAGCGATTTATTGTTGATGCCATGTGCCTCCTGCACGTCTCCTGCTCCATTTCCCAGTTTTAGCATTACAAAATAAGCCTCAAATTATTCGACTCTTCTGAAATATGTCGGAATTTCTCGGGATTTCCTGCCGTGTGCAGGTGACGTTGTGCTATAAAACTGCCACTAGATGGTGCTGTCCCATTGAACTGTATGGGCCACGTGGTCGCTGCTCTCTTCCCCATGTAATTTCAGCTCATTTCAAATGCAGAAGAGAAGCAGGAACCTGAGCAACGGTAAGGAAACTTGATTTCCCCTGTCTGAAATTCCTCAATAAATAGCCTGTTTCTAGACATAGCTCAGTGGTAGAACATCTACTTTTCATGCAAAATATCCCTGATTTAATCCCTGCATGTTGCCAATTGTTTTGTCAATGGTTCTTTTTGGATATTCAGAGTCAATAAACACACCAATGGGTGAAGGAAAGATGTTTCTTTAGTGAATGCAGGCTAACAAAGCAAGAAAAAGCAAGATAAGATATTAAAATCATAAAACACATGTCTTTTCAGCTACTGAGAACCCCATAGTCTTATTAAGATAAGTCCAGCAGCAAACCTAACGCCATAATAGCCTGGCTCACAGCACCGATTCCAGATTGGCCTACAGCGAGGTTCTGCCTTGGGAGGGTCCTGGTGAATCATATACTATCCCCTAGATTCCTCCCATTCTGGACATGGTCCAATCCTTCATCCGTCTTGCAGTAGTCCTAATAATGGGCAAACTGCCAACCCAGCAATCTCAGCCACTCTATTCAACCAGTCGCTAGCTTTGAGGTCCTGCCAGAAGTTGATCTACATTCTGTTGAATAGAGCATCAGCAAAGTGAGTCTCTGGAAACTAATGAAAAAGCATCCAACTCCATAAATAGGCCCAAACGGCAGTCTGGACATGGACGAGAGAAGTGACACACCACTAACTCCTTGAAAAAAATGGTCTTCCACATTTCCACTACATTCTGGTTTCTCAAGTTAAAAGGATCAAGTGACCTGTGATGTGAAAACCCTTTAACTGAGACTGCCAATCACAGGAGACAATACTGGACTGGATGGACAAAAATCTGATCTGATATAAGACAGTCTCCATTCCCTGGACCATTCCTCTCCCCACAATCAGAAGACCCAATACTGCAGCTACAGATGTAATTCACCCACCCACCCATCAATGGCTACTAGTCCTGATGGCTATATATTGCCTCAGGTATCAGAGGCAGTATGCCTATGTAACACCAGTTGCTGGGTAACATGGGCAAGACCTGCTTTAAAATGGTTTACAACAGTAGTGAGAACTGTTGGGGCTCAGGACATACTCCATATACACGTTTCAAACCGTTTTCAAAGTGTCAGATCCTGCTTGGTATAGATCTGGCCCTGGGTAGGAGGGTGCTGTTGCTCTCATGTCCTATTTCTGGGTTTCCCACAGGCAGGTGGTTGCCACTGTATGAACAGAATGCTGGATGGATCCTTGGGCTTTTCTTATGTTCTTACATTCTTCTCTTCCTGCTGGCACTGCTGAGGGAAGTCCACATACCCGTTCCTTTCCACACAAGGAGCAGCTGTTATTGCTGCTGCTCTAGAGAGGGGGAGCTTTCATTTCAAAAGGTCTCACGTGTGGATACCACTGCTGACGCGCACAGTACGTGTTTTAAATTTTTTTAAAGGGGGAAGAACAGAAGAGAACAACCAGGTGGCATTAGAAGGCAGAAACATAGCTAATCTCAAGCAATTTGTTGTAGAACGGGTAATAGCAGAGAAGCAGGCAGGAGAGAAGTGGCGCTATATACTATCACCAGCCATGTTACAAACCACACTTCCAAGCCAGACAATAGCACCGGACCAGTTCCCACCTGAACGGAGTGCACTACTGTCATTGATGATGTTGTGGAATGGACACACAAATTTCCATGAGTGGCCAATCATGAGTGTAAAATAAATTGTTCCTTTAGAGGAGCCCTATGACCATAGCCATCAACTACATCTCAGTTCACTTGAGTTGATTAAAGCTGCATTCCTGTGCGCTTACATGTAGTAAAGCCCCGTTGAACTCAGTGGGGCTTACTTTCAAGTCAACATAAAGAGGATCCAGCCACACCATTCATAAGTTTCATGTGAACAGAGAAGGTGACATGAAAACTGTGACTCCAGCTATCAACACTGCAAGTTGCTTGTTAGTAATCTGCAAGACGAGATAAATTTAACTTACGCAGTCCCCGTCCCCATTCACATGAGGCAGCCTGTTCCCTGCAATTTGCTCATTAACACGCTGGCGAAAGACTCAGCTTGCTTTCCTTTTCTACATTTGCTCTGCTTCTGTGTTTGTAATGAGGCAAAACTGTGGTGGCACTTTAGCAACAAAAGACTACTATATGCTTCCCTACAAGCCCCGTTAAAGGCTCCTAATGTTTTCATTATTGCAGAAAGGCAAACAAATGAAGGTCACACCCTGTCTTCTCAGAACACAGAGAAATGCACTGGAGTGGGGAAGAGGAGAAAAGAAGACAGGGAATCGTTCTGTTACATCAGTTAATGATGTATTTCTTTGGCAAGCAACTCACAGATCATATCCAAAATATAAGCTATTTATTTATTTATTACATTTATATACCGCCCCATAACCGAAGCTCTCTGGGCGGTTTACAAAAGTTAAAAACAGTAAACATTAAAAAAGCATACAAAATTTAAAAACCAGTCTAGCGTGCATATATGCACTACATAAGCTGCTCTTGCCTGTAGTTTATATAATTTCTGCTCTGCCTTTTGATCCAGAAGGCTCTACAAAGTTTCTTCCAGTTATTTTTATCCCGCCATGCCTCCAAAGAGCACCCCATTTTATTGTTTAAAAAATAACAACATGGGACAGTTACGGTGTGGCAATCTCCGCCTCTTCCCAAAACTCAGTGGCCTGGTTCAGACAACATGCTAAACCGTGCTGCTTAACCGCAAAATGGTTAACGGAATTCATCCCGCTAACCATTTTGTGGTTAAGCAGCATGGTTTAGCATGTTGTCTGAACCAAGCCAGTAGGTTGTGGTGGCTGTTTCTATTGACCTTTTCAACTCCAGCCCCTGCCTCAAAGTGATGGAAAGTTTATAGAATCAAGGCCACTGAGTCCAACCCCCTGCTCAATGCAGGAATCCACCCTAAAGCTGGTTGTCCAGTTGCCTCTTGAAAGCCTCTAGCGTGGGAGAGCCCACGACCTCCCTAGGCAATTGGTTCCATTGTTATACTGTTCTAACAGTCAGAAAGTTTTTTTTTTTATTTCCAGGTCAGGCCAAGATATTTTGCTCCCTGCATTGGAGCAGCAAATGGTGCCCTCTCTTCCTCCAAGCCCTAGCTCATGACACCCCTGCCCCTCCCTGGCAATAAAAATGCACTAAAAACAAATTAAACAGCTAGCCATTTCCTGCTATTTCACAACATCCCAAATTGGCTGCTTGACGCAGTTGCCTTATTTACCCTGATGGAGCCTCAGCCTTGATTTTCACTTCTTCTGCCCAGGAATGGGCGTGTTCTTTTCTCACTGTCCCAGGGCGGAGTTCTGGGACATACTGGGCGTTGTGGGACTCCCCCCCCCCCCGCGAAGTGTGCAATCCTATGCATGTTTAGATAGGGTGGGGAGTTTTACAATTCCCAGCATGCCCCAGCCCTAAATATACGCCTGGGTCATGCAGGGTGCTGTAGGAGGTGATATATATACACACACACATATAGGATCGCACCCTAAATGTGCATAGGATTGCGCCCTTAGTCCCGTCTGAGTTGATCCCCATTTCCCTTATGAAATAGCATCCGTGGGTTGAGGGGGAGGGAGAGAGAGAACACACACGCGCGCGCGCACACACACATACACACACACACACACACACACACACTGACAACCACAAGCCTGCCAAATAAACAACGGACTCGCTTGATGGGGTATGAAAAATCACTGCAGAAACGGCAGGGGGAAAGGGAGAGGTGGTATTCGCAGGCGAGCCGGCGGAGCCACGGGCTTCGCTCACGCAGCCTCTTTGCACTCCCGCCCCCTCCTGCGCGTCCTTCTGCATGTGTAGCGCTTCTGCTCCTCTCCAGCCGCCGCGTCCTCCTCCTCCTCCTCCTCTCTACTCCATGAGTTCTATTCCCCATCACCACCCTCTGCTGCTGCGAAGCTCTCTGCAGGGTGATGGACAGCTGAGGATGTGAGACTCCAGCGAGCTGTGCGAGCAACGAGCCCGGAGCAAACAACCCCAGTACTTACGAGAGGAGCACTTCGTCTCTCTCTCTCTCTCTCGACCTGGGGAGGAGTTGGTGTGTTTAAGGCGCCTTCCCTGGCACTTTTTTCATTTTTATTCGGGCAAACCTGCTTCTCTTGCTGTAGCTGCGGCCGTTGAAGAGAGAGAGAGAGAGAGGGCGGAGGGGGCCCGGGACTGAGCAAGGAAGGACCGGGACTTGGAGAGCTCTCCCTCTGCGGACGCTTCGCGCCCGGTCTCCTCCAGCTACTAGGAGCAGGGACTCGCTTTGCAGGCGGAACCTTCCGATGCCTCGCTCCGTTTCCCCCCTCTTTTGATCCAGCGTCACTCCCGCCGCCGCCCGGCTGCTGGGATACGAGTCTGGGCTTCCCATCACCACCACGCGTCTGCTTGGAGGGGGGACACTTCCCTCCCGAGGAAGGAGTTTCCCCCTCTCCCGTCCTCGACGAGTGGGCTAGCCCGGCGCTGGGAGGAGAACTTCGGACGAATCAGCCGGGTTGGAACAACCAGCTTGGCTTGCAAACTTTTTTTTTTTTAAAAAAAAACGTGACCCCAGCAGATACACTCCAACATGTAAAAGGAATCGCCCGCAACGGCCTCTTTCTGTCTAAACGCGGCCCCGTCCGTCCCCACTGGTAAGGAAAAGAACAGATATTTACTATTCTTCTTTTGAGAGCGCCTTAAGCGGTAGCCGGTGCTGCTGCTGCAGCAGCTGCAGCAGTAAACTGGGATGCGTCTGGTCCGAATGGCGCGCGATTATCACTCTGCAGCACCAGCTCCCTCCCTTTCCCTTTCCTTCTGGCGGGAGGGTTCCGCCACTCGCCTAGCCAGGGGAGGCAGGTCTGTTGGTCTAATGGAGATAGTTTTATTCGGTGGCTGTGCTTGTCTCGTCTGGATCCTTTCCTGGGCAAGGGCATGGGACGTGTCTAATAGGAAGTTTGATTGTGCATTAGACTTTCCCACAGAGCTCCTCCAATTCTGTTTATGTTGCTCCCCCCCTCCACCCATATTGTATCCTTACAACAACCCTGTGAAGTCGGCCAGGGACACTCCTCTTGATTCTTGCTTGTGCGTGGTCCTTACCCCCTTCCCTTGGTTTTTTTTTTTTTTTTTTTTCCTGCCCAGGGCTTTTCTGGAGAGAGAAGCTTGCTTAGACCTCCTCTTCCTCCCACCTTTGACAAAATCCAATCTGGGCTTGCAATTTCTGGGAAGGGAGTTGGGGGGGGCACAGATTGCGCTGGGAATGGGGAGTGATCAAGCGCTGCTGCCGTCCCATCGCTCCCTTTCTTCTCTCTCCATCCCTCCAGTTGCACAGGTTGCGCGGAGAACCCCGCGCTGCGTCCCCCGGAGGAGTGATGCTCATCCGAGAAGTCCTGCTGCTCCTTCAGTGTTGTTGGCCTTCGCTGCTGTTGCACTGGTACCTCCATCCCATATGGGGCTTCATCCAGGTAACGTCCCTGTTCCTCCCCATCCCCACTTCCTCGGCCAGTTGTGGGTAATCCAGGGTGCATCTTCCACTCCTGTGCTCTTGAGAAAGGCATGAACTTCTGCTCTGCAGGGCTTCCCTTCCGAATTCTCCGTATTGCATTGCGGGAGCAAACCTGAGTCGGCTGGTTGGGTCGTAGGGCAATGAAGTCCCTCGCAGCAAAGTACGGCTGTTTGAGAGGAGAGCAGTGGACACCCTCATGGCATGTCCCAGCTGCTATAATCAGGGTTGACTTGAGCTGCTCCTTATAGACGGGATTTACAGGGGACGGGAAAGCACCCATTATGAATCAGAAGCTGCTACTATATGATTTTAGGATAACGGTGTTGTTGCCAGTTCCTGCTGTCGTGAACAGTCACTTTGTTTAGTTTAAGCTTTGCACGGAATCTCCACAGACTGTACTTCTTGCATTTCACAGCCTTTGGACCCCCCTGTTTATAATCCCACCCACCCAGTTCATACCTATGCGTAACTGCCAACCGAAGGTAACACTACATCTGATAGAGTGGCTTCTAATCCATGCAAGCCTATGTCTTCCTAAACCTGTTAGTCTTTAAGGTGCCGTAAACCGTGTTGTTTTTGCCGTTGCAGACTAGAGGGGCTACCTCTTTGGAAGTCATGATTTTTGGCTGCAGCTGTAAATAAAAGACACACCGGTGGCTCCTTTTGGGAGATGGTCACAGTTCACGTTCTGGGTGTTTGCTGTTTTCTTCCCCCAAGCACACCAAAGATAGGTTTTCAGGGACTTGAAGCTGAGAGCTTGTGCCTCGAGATTTAGTTTGGATTGACACAACCTTTAGTTCCAAGGTTATTAATTCCACGTCTCACCCACTGTACCTCAAGCGATGTGTAGAAATATGCCCCCGACTTTCAGTGACTAATTCATGTATGAGCAGGATGGCTGTGTGTCCTATGTATTCTCGATTTGAAAGGCCGTCTTGTCCAGTTCCAGTTTAGAGATAAGGGATCATAAGAATTGTTGCCTGTCATCACTTAGCACCAGGACAGCAGGCTGAGCAGGCAGGCACAACAGTCACCTGCCCACGGTCTTCTCCGCTATTGTGAGTTTAACTGTATTTTTATCTAAATTATAATAATTATTTATAAGTCACTGCTGGGTTATTTTATTGGATGTAGAGTGGTATATACATCTTGTCCATAAAAAAAGGCATCTATAAATCTAAATCAGCACATGCAAGTTTTATGTAAATGTGTATCTTTTTTTTTCCTTTTTCCTTTTTTTTGTGGTAGTGATCCATTTCCTCTTTTTTAACAGTTGGTGACTGATTACCCTATATGTCAGGCAAAGTAGGCCGCAGGGTGCAGTGAACTGGGCGACTGAAACGCTCAAAGGGACATGCAGGGGAGAGGGGTGTGTGCCTTCCCCACCATCTCTCCTATCCTGTGGTCAGGTCTGGGCAGAGGGGGGCCAGGGGGGCCAGTTGGCATGGGCCTATGATTTTGAGGGGGCCTACTCCAAATCCCCCTGATAGAGGCAAAGGCCCTTTGGGAAAGATTTGTTACAAAGTAACTTGATTTTTCTGTTGTTGATGATGAATTTGCCCAAAAAAAGTACGTAAAGCATTTCTGAATGTGAAGAAGTGATGTCTTGTATACATCTTGAATAAAAGTGCTTGCCATTACCATTTTAATAAATCGTTCTAGTTCATATGTATTTAGAACTGATTTAAAAATACTTAATGAGCAGTTTGAAATGGGGCCTACATTTCCCATCTGGCCCGGGCCTATTACCAGCTTTGCCCGGCCCTGCCTGTGGTTTGTCCCCACAGTCCATTTTCCAGGTAGGCTCTGATAGTGGAAGTGAATCTGTATGAGAGGAAGGCACCAGAGCAGTAAACTGGGTTGGCCTACAGCTATGCTCAGAGGGAGGGCTCATTTCTCCTCACCCCCTGCATGCTCCTTGGCCCTTAGAATTACACCCCCACCTGCTACTTTACATCTGAATGGAGAAGTATCATGTTTAAAGAGGAAATGTGTAAATTGGGCCTGAGAGGCTAACTGTACTTTTTAGCTCTTTTTGCTGCAGTCTAACAAAACAGTGACTCTTTCTGAAATTAGATTTTCTAAACTTCCTTGAGATTATATCTCTTCAGTAGCTCAGAAATGTTTTGTAAAACGTAGAGGAGATAAACAGGTTTGGGGATAAAATTTAGGCAAAGGGAACGGGATGCTTGTAGTTCAGGGAAGGAATGGTTTGCAACCGGAATAAAGCAGGTCTACTCAGCACTAATTGTCCTTGAGTTCAATGACACTTCCTTTCATGTAAGTATGTGTTGGTTGTGGCCTACGTGGGACTTTGCATGCAGCTTCAAAGTAGCTGGGGCTGCAGTCCTGTGAACTGAACGGGACTTGCTTTCAAGTCAGCATTCATGGGATTTCACAAGAGAAGGCTTCCACACAGAAGGAAAGATTCAACTGCATTCAGAGGAGAGGCCAAGAAGCAATAGGAATAAGCAAGAGCAAAGATGATTTAGGATGGCTGTCAGGAAATGTTTCCTAATATTTGTGTTGTGTAGCAAGGTGCCCAGTGAAGTGATAGAGTTGCTATCCCCAGGTGTTTTCATGAGAATAGCTTAAATTTGGAAAATCTTGTTGTTATGAGCGCTTGGAGTGAGTGATCCATGATATGTTTTCTGTGGTCCAGAAAGGGTTAAGTGACGTTAAGATTATTTTGATCAAATCAAGAGTGTGGTTTAGGGATCCAAACACTGGACTCATTGTCTGAGTCTCTTTTCTTGAATAATTTCTGTGTCTTTGCTTGCAGATCTGTATGTTGCGTTGAAAATGACTCGGGGCACAATCCTATACATGTTTAGATAGAAAAATGTCCTACAACTGCCAGCATGGTAGGACTTTTTTGCCCGTCTAAATACGCATGCGATTGCGCCCTTAATACTTTAACTTGGATAAAACAGTTTGCGTGATTTTAAGGTTATTTTAAGATAACTTGGGGATGGGGGTGCCAGCTGAAAACTGGTCTACACTTCATTAAAAGTTCTTCACATACTTAGGGGAGCTTTGTGTATGATGATAGGAACCTTACAACTGCAGCAACAAAAAAGCCTTAGCATATAATTTACACTCCAGTAGTGCTCTTTCTGAACAAATATTTCATTTATAGTTTATTTAAGTATAAATGTACAGTATCTTTGGCACGGTGCCAACATTTTAAGCTCCAGAGGCATAACAAACCAGACCTAGCATCTCTGAGTAAACACATCATATGATGCAATGATCAGTACATTAACAGTAATGTATGATGTGGGCTTACGAGCTTTCATTGTGCCTATATGTGCAGGTTTTATATCCTTTCATGTATTCCACATATTTAGACAGAAATGTATTAATTCTGGATTCTTTCTCATTGAAATCATGTTTTTGTAAACGGAACCTAAGCCACAAGAAGTATAGTGGTCCCTGTCCAATTGACAACGATCCTTCTAGAAGGATGCAGACAAGCTCAAGGGGATTCAGAGGAGGGCTGCAAGGATGACCAGGGGTCTGGAAACTAAGCCCTATGAGGAGAGGCTGAAAGAACTGGGCATGTTTAGCCTGGAGAAGAGAAGATTGAGGGGAGACATGATTGCACTCTTCAAGTACTTGAAAGGTTGTCTCACAGAGGAGGGCCAGGATCTCTTCCCAATCATCCCAGAGTGTAGGACACGGAATAACGGGCTCAAGTTACAGGAAGCCAGATTCTGGCTGGACATCAGGAAAAACGTCCTGACTGTTAGAGCAGTATGACAATGGAACCAATAATGTAGGGAGGTCATGGGCTCTCGCACACTAGAGGCCTTCAAGAGGCAGCTGGACAGCCATCTGTTAGGTATGCTTTCATGTGGATTCTTATATCGAGCAGTGGGTTGGACTTGATGCCCTAATGGTCCCCTTCCAACTCTACTATTCTGTATTTGTGTGCTAAAGGATTTGAGTCTTTCCCAATGCATTTAAGAGATCAGCACTGTTGAAATTGGTGCCTGTCAAATGCAGCTTGCTCATAAAGGGCAGGATTTCATTCTTCTTGAATGTGCTGATGGGGCAGAGGGTTTTCCAAGTCTCATGACCATAGGCGGCAATGTGTGCAAAACAAGATCTCTCCAAATAGCCTAATTTTATTAGCAGTTTGGCACAGCATCTAATGCGACGGATGAACTCACAACCCACTGAGAACAGACTAAATCAGCTTTGACTGCTCTCGGATTCTGATTTGCCATGTAGTTTGACCTTGCTAGTTATATGGGAGGATGACTAGTGATCACTGTGCATAGACCCAGGGGCAATAGCATAGGCTGCAATTATGGTGTTAGGTTGTAGAAAACTTATTGACTTCACTGGGATTTAAGCATCCTAGGTACACAGGAATGCCACCTATAGAAAGTAGGGCAGTGATCACACAATTCAGGCAGCTGCAGTAATAAAACCCTAAAAGCATGCCTGCTTTTGAGAGTGAACCCCTTGCTTAGAACTTCAGTCTTGAGAGAGTCATTGATAACCTGAGTACTGTAAGTACAAAGAAAATGCTGCCCTTTTCTTCTGTTCTAAACTTGGCAGATTCCAGATTTTTTTGTTGATGTCGCTTGGCTTAACTTTTTGCCTCTCTCCTTAAGCTCTGTCAGCTGTCCAACTGCAAAAGAAAGCTCTCATTCTGCTGCCTGCCACGCTCTAGAATCTGGGTGGCTAAACTAGCTTGTGTAATTGAAACTCTGCGTGTTTTAAAGACGAATGTAATTATGTGAAAAGAACTGGGTTTTTTTCCTTTTTTGGAGGAGGGGGAAACCTACACCCTTCAATGAATCAGTCAGTTGCCATGACTTACATAACCGATCTTTATGCAAGCTTTGTAGGTGATATATAAATCAATAATACATTAAATTAGGCAGTTGAATTGCATCATTTTATAGTACAGAAATCTCCATTAATCAATCAAGGGGCATTAAATATTTTCTTCAGTGTTCATCTGATCCTCAAAACACATAGAATTTACATATGCATGTAAATATATACACAGGCAATGCTATAGGGAGGTCTTCATGAAACATAAGCCTGGAGCAATATACCTAACCAAAAAATAAAAAAATAAAATGATTTCGCATCATCTATGTATACTGCTGACATTTTTTTTATCAGCACAAATTTCTGTTTCATTGCTTGTTAGATGCTTAAGAGAAAATCACTCTCCGCAAATGCATCTTGATGAAATGAAGCCAATTTCTGTAGAATTTTCGTGATATTACAGTTCTACTTACTCCAGTGAGATAATCTACCTAAAAACCTTGAGCGTAGATGAGTGTCACATATAACTGCCAGATTAGAAACAGTGATGTGGAGATGGGCTCTTGCACCTTTAAACACTTATTAGAAGAGAGAATTTTAGCATGTTCTGCTTCGCCTGTTCCAGCCTTTTCCACGGTGGCAGCAGCAGCAAGATCTCCTGTACCTCTCCTTTCTGTCCAACTATTAAAGGCAGAGCAACCTTGCCCCTATAGAATCTGGCAACCTCATGGCCAGCAGTCCACAAATATACTGTTCTCCCAAGTTGTTAGGGTCAACCAAAAATTCACTTCTCAAAACTGACAGGGAAAGCCTTTGGTATGTAATATATGCTGCTGGAGTATAAATGGAAAACAACAAAAGTAGAAACATCAGCAACTTGGGGATACCTTTCAAAATGGCATAATTCCTCGTCTGGAGCTGAGATGTATCACCACTGTCTTGAATTGTTGGGGAGGGATTTCTAGAAATGAAGGCCGGTGCCAGGTTTGGTGGGGCCCTGGGCAAGGTCCCCTGGTTGGCCTCCCTGGAAAGGAGCCATGAGACTTATCAGGAGGCAACAAGTAGAAGGGATTGATGATGGGTGTCATGATGGTGGGTGTCAAGCAGTAGATACGCAGCAAGAAGAGCAGTTCCAACTGCCCGGTACTCCTTCATCCCAATGGATGAAAGGCAACTGCAGCTAAAATTCCTTATTCTCAATGCCTCTGGGTCTTCTTGCCCCCTATGCAGACATCAGGAACAAGGCCCAGAGACATTGAGAACAAGGACCTTAGCAGTGGCTAGCTTATCTCCAGCACTCCTGCTGATATACAACTCCATCTGGATGGTGTGGCAAATGTGGATAGGGAGACATTTTTCTCCCTCTCCCATAATGCTAGAACCCAATGAAGTCATCCCATGAAGCTGATTGGTGGGAGGTTCAGGACAGATAAAAGGAAGTACATCTTCACACAGAGAATAGTTAAACTGTGGAATTCACTGCCACAAGATGTAGTGAAGATGTGATGGCCACCAGTTTGGATGCCTTTAAAAGGAGGTTGGATAAATTCTTGGAGGAGAAGGCAATCAATGGCAACTAGACCTGATGCCCATGTGCTGCCTCCAGTAACAGAGGCAGTAAGCCTATGTACATGAGTTGCTGGAGAACATGGGTGGAAGGATGCTTTGCATCGTGTCCTGCTCGTGGGTCCCTGGTCGACAGCTGGGAATCACTGCTTTAGCTGACTGTTTGAACCACCAGACTTCTTCATACATCTAGTTCTATATCAGAGAGAAGACTAGAAGAGCCTCCTTATCACTCTGTAACTACCCTCACTTTGCTTTGCTCCTAGACGAGAAGGTAGATGCGTCTTTGCCTTTAATGCAAATCTGTTTTTAAAAGGAGGATTGCAAGTGCTGTTGGGGTCTGATCATTATTGGTGACTGCAACAGGTGGGAAGGATAGGTTTAACTTTTCCTCACCTGACAAAAATGGTTCCTTTGAAGTTGCTATTTGCATTGGGAGGGAATCCTGCCTTGGTACCAAACAGCTGTTTCAAAGTAGTGATTTTCCTGCAGGACTGCAGCAGCTGATTTTTCATTTTTGACATTTGTGGCAAGGTGTGTTTAACGTCAAGTCTCATTTGTCCCTCATACATGGGCAGAAAAAAGAGCAAGCAGCTAGATAAATATGTTGTTTTGGCAGCAGAGCTTGGATTGAAGAGCGGCTGTTCTCATCCCTTAAATTCCAAGTCAGTCTTAGCGGCACAGCTTAGCGCTGAGCCAAAAGAATAAGAATTCTGCTGTATTCATTTAAGTAAGACATCAACAGTCTTCACAGTTATTTGCAATCATCAGTTGATGCACACAGATTGCCTTTTTTATCTGTTTGAGTTATTATCATCCTATCTTTGTGTCTAAATTTGTTAGTGCTAAGGAAAAACTTAGGCGTTTTTACATGCTTTAGAGCACTGAAGCTTCAATTCTGGCTTAAATCTTCTACTTTTCTATTCTTTTTTTTTTTAAAAAAAAAACACTTTATTAAGTCTGCAATAGCAACAATGAAAAAAAATTCCTGCTAAAATAATTACCCATCAAAATAGTGATTTAAATCACTGTCTGATTTAAACATCCACAGTGTGGGTGGTTGAGCTGTTAAAGGGTTTACCATAATTACAGATATACTGAAACGGGTTGTCAAATTGGTTAGCTTCGCAAAATAATGTACATGTTGCCAAAAAAAGGCACAGGAGGTTTGAGGAAAGAAAAAGAAAAATGAGGGAAATGCAGAGATCTCACGCCACATTTTTGGCTGAGGCTATTCTGATGTCCCAGAAGCTTGTAGATCGCAGTTAGCTGCAATGGTTTCACTTTTTAAAAATGTGTCCTGCTGCCCTGGCATCGAGCGAACGGCTCCATTATTTTTGAAATGCTTATGAACATTCTAAATGTTAAAAGAGTCTGTCATCATGCCAACAATACAGCAGGACTACATTCTCCATGTCTGATCTCTATTGAATTGCAGAGGTTTGAAACTTCGGTGGAATTATCTGGATTTGCTACTGTGAAAATGAAGCCTAGATCTGGTTCCAGGTGCACAAGCGATAACACTTTTTTATTTTTTTGGTCACATCACCCACAGAAACATCCTTGGGCCTATCAGTAGATTTTAAATGTGTGTTGTCAATTTCCCTTGCTCGAAAAGGATTCGAAGTACTCCATGCAGACCGTTAATGAGAATGACAGAGTAACAAGGATTCTAAACTTTACTGCAAAGTGCACAGATAGATGATGGCATGTCTTTCCTCCAACGTAAACACACCTGCCTTGCCAATGTGCTGCAAAATCTGTTGTGGAAGCGATGGCTTATGTTTGGGAGATTATGTGTTGAGATCATGGTTTGCATGGCTTTTTTTCTTTTAGCGATCTGCTTGCATTGCCTTGAGGGGGATCCCTGGCGTGGTGCTTTTTCTTTCTTTTCTTCCCAAGGCATATTACAGTTGGCATGATGTAGAGACATTTGTATGTGGAGTGATGTGCGTGTGAGAGTTGAAGTTGATAGATCAGAAGTAATCTTTGAGACTTCTGGTCCTTTTGTTTTGCCTTGCAATTTCGCAATTTTATTTATTTATTTATTGCATTTCTATACCGCCCAATAGCCGAAGCTCTCTGGGCGGTTCACAAAAATTAAAACCATTTAAAGTATAAAACAGCAATATAAAACCATGATATAAAATACAGTATAAAAGCACAACCAGGATAAAATCAGCAGCTGTGCAGAAATACAATATAGAAGCACAACCATAATTCATAAGAGCCCTGCTGGAACAGACCAAAAGGCCTATTTAGTCTAGCATCCTGTTTCCACAGTGGGCAACCGCAATGCCGGCTTCAGATCTTGGAGGACCTGTGGACAAGACACCCTCAATGGGCCCCCTCCCTCAGTGAAGCTACTTTCTCACTGCAGTTGTCACCTGCTTCTCATCCTCTTTCTCATCATTGCTGCCTATGGACATGAGACGTTGCAGCAGCACCTACTGCTCTT
Source organism: Elgaria multicarinata webbii (assembly GCF_023053635.1). Taxonomy (NCBI): domain Eukaryota; kingdom Metazoa; phylum Chordata; class Lepidosauria; order Squamata; family Anguidae; genus Elgaria; species Elgaria multicarinata. Next base: position 158,442,205 of record NC_086172.1, on the reverse strand, counting down.
CCTTCTCACCACCACTGGCGCCTGGGCCAGAGCATAATACTAGAACCCAATGGGGTCACCCCATGAAATTGATTGATGGGAGATTCAGGACTGATAAAAGGAAGTCCTCCTTCACTAACACAAGATGTAGGCCACAAAATTCACAAAATGTTTGTGAACCGCCCAGAGAGCTTCGGCTATTGGGCGGTATAAAAATCTAATAAATAAATAAAATAAATAAATAGGCCATAGCTAGACGGGGCGATATCCCGGTGTTCGCCCTGAAATCATCCTTGTGCAGTCACATGACACGCAGGGCATCCCGGGATCAGGGAGGGATGATCCCTCCCTTGGCCCGGGATATCGCCCTACAGTTGTAGCCCACTTTTTCCATGGTCTCTGGCTGATCCCGAGACCACGGAATGTGTGGCCCTGCGTCGCGGTTTGTCCCAGCTCCTCATGAGTAATCTTGGCTGAGAAGCCCAAACAATAACATTGACTGAGATATGATGGTCCACAACAGGAATACATACCCCCTAGCTTGAAGTTGTAGGCCAACACAACTGGAGGGCACCAGGATGGGGAAGGTTGCTGTAGACATACTTTAACCTTCATTATGAATGAACAATTTGGGGGAGGTACGTCAGATTGGCCTTCAGCAATTATCAGCCAGTTCCCTCCTGCTTCACTCTCAATAAACTAAAGTGTGTTTAATTGACAGGCTGTCAAAATCCATGGCAAGAGCTGGTGACAATACTGAAGGCTGTTAGGTTTCAAGTATAGTCGAAATAAAGGATTTATATCCTGGGAAAATCACTTGAATGAGGAATACCCCCCAAGACACTCAGTGGTTGAGTGTGGGTTGTTTTGAACAATGGGTTGTTTGTGAATCATGGGTTAGTGTGTTGTTTAAATGCAGCACGTTTTCCACAGAGTTGGTTATCATGTTGCCTGAGTGCACACTGTGCAGTGTGGCTTGTTAACCACCCTAAACAACCCAACAGCAAACCATAGGCTCTCAAAATGGCTTGTTGAGAAAAATAAGCTGTACTGTGTGCTTAACAAGCTACCCTGGCTGCATTCAGACAAGAGGCCAACCCACGGTTCCACAAATAACCCACTGTCAAATATTGAGTGAACAGTAACATTTAGGCAGTAAAGTCCAGGCAGTAGCTACCCACACATAGATTGTGATTTTTATTTTTGAGCAGTTAGCTAAATGAATGCCAGTCAGATGGTGTAGAACAGGGAGGGGAGAATATGGGTTTCATAGATCATTAAAAGACAAAATGAACTGTAAGATTTATGACAGACCCACTATTTAGCAGAATCTTTCGTTGGAAGGCACAGCTTTGTTGCCTTCTCACCTGCCAACCTGAGGCAGCTTGTATAGTCATTAGAGGAAGAAAAGAGCAATTACACATCATATGAGTCATCATGATTTTTGACAAGAGTAGACTTCCCCAGATCTTCCTAGTAATGTCATGTGATCAGAAGCTGAGGTAGAGCCTTTTTTGCTGTTTTAAAAAAATAAAGCAAAGGAGCTTTTTTGCATGTTAAGAAGATGTGTAGAGCAGTGGGGGCTGGTGGCTCTGATGTCAGTGGGGCAGTAAATCTGCTCCAGGTTTCTGTCAGAAACAGTCAGAATGCTAAAGGAGCTATCCAAGATGCTGTTCTATTTTGGGGATGGGATCCAGCTCCTTGGATAGCTCCATTAGAGTTCTGTCTGGTTCTGACTGAAACACAAAGCAGATTCAACAACCTCCACTGGTGTAGAGTAATGTCAGGTTTCATTTGTTCTTTATTTAATATCTGGAAATAAGGATTCAGAATCCTAACCTAGCCCTCAATTCCAGTATCACCCCCAAGGTTGGTTTTGCCCGTTTCCCTGCAAGTTCCACACTTCATCTGGCTGAAAAACCCGCATTTCACATCATGCTCCATTCTCAGCCCTCCACAGTGGTAACTTTTGACAATCCCCATAGCCCTGCCCACATGCAGCCACTGGATTGATCCACAGCAATAAACCAGTTCTAGCAGTTTCCGTCTCCACCAGGAGCAGCTGTTGTGTAAAGCTGATAGGTCTTCACTGCCCATTCAAAACCAACCAACCCCCCAAATACCTTGCATTACAACAGGGAACAATATATTATCACAGGGAAAATTCATTTTCCCCCAGTCACTGGGAGGATGGAAGCTAAGCTCAGTGGAAACAGGGAAGTCTGAGGCAGGTGGGCGGTGGCAGAAGACATCCATGTCCATGCTGTAAGGATTAGGCCCAAGAACTCACTGTGAAGCTTTGCATTTTCCGGCCGGGGATCTAAGTCAATCTTTTTTTCAGAGGACAAAAAAAGTATCTTTGGAACTGAGGAATGAATTCAACAAGTCAACCCCTTTCCCCACAGCATAAGCACTATGATGGTGTTATCAGTTGAGATATTCTGTGGAAGCATCTGCGAAACAGGTTAAAAGAAGACAGAGGCCTGTGTTGCTCCGTTATTGCTCAGTTACTGTAAACAACTTTGCTCGGTTACTGTAAACAACTTGCATGCTGTATAATTATGATATTACATAAAAAGTTTGTTTAGCCCAGTTTTTTCTGATATCATTCAGATATTCTAGCAGTTGTGTGCTGTTTAGCATTATCTTATTTTGGTATTCCCAACTGCTGCCTTCTGAATTGTGATTTTGTAAGGATTGGGCCCTACATCTCTGCAGCAACAATCCAAGAAGGCGAGGGAACAGATTCGAAGTCACATGATGAAGGGGGAAGGGGTGGTGGGACTACCAAGGACGTTGGAGATAGGGTGGGGCAACACTGACAGAGAGGAGTCCTTCCATATGCCGCTAATCAGTTGGATCAAAGCCAGCCAGAGATATCTCCTTCCATGGGATTGCCGGTGGAGGAAGAGTCAGAGGGAGGAGCAACTAGGGGATGTGAGGTGTTCTCACAGGTTGGCCACTCAAAAGAGGTCCTCAGGGAAGACCCTCCCAGAGGGCAGGACAAAGCTACTCAGGTTTTGTACTGTCGGCTAGCATTACGCAAAGCTGACTAGAGAACTTAGCTCAGCTTTGCTGTATGCGGATTACGTCCGTAACCTGACCAGGCTCTGGCTTGCATAATAAAAGTTATTTACTTCAGTGTGTGACTGCAAAGACGACTGGAGTATTGGCACTTGATACCTATGTTTCTGCAAACCCTGACTCCGTTATGCCACTGGTCCTCCATTTCTAAGCAAAGATTACGCAGTGAGAGTTTTGGCTATTTAACATCCTTGTGTCTTTTTCTGTAGCAGATGGCTTCTTATAAGAGTGGTCCATAGCTCAGTGGTGGACCACTTTCTTTGTAGGTAGAAGGTCCAGTGTTTAGACCCTGACGACTCCCATCTACAAAGGTCTCAGAAAGTGTCAACTCTGCCTGAAATGTTGGAGTTCCAGTGCCATGCAGAGAAGGCAATATGTGTCCTGTTCTAGACTAAGTCCTGACTCTTTGCAAGCAGCTAGGCAAAAGAATAGTCGATCTGGCAAGCAGATGGTTAAGCAGACAGGATTCAGTCCAATGAGGATTAGGCTAAGGAAAGAGTGGTCAAAAGTCCAGGCAGCAGTCAGAATACAGTCAGTCAGTCAGTGATGATCAGACAACAGTAGGAGTGGTCAGAGTAACAGACAGAAGGTCAAGCACAATCAGGTACATCACTTGGGACGGAAGCAGGGTCAAGAAACAATCCAAGGATCAGTAGCACAGAATATCCTCGGCAAGGCATGGGAAGCAAGGTAGCCGATACTGGGACTGACAGAGGTGTTGTTTCCAGCAACTCTTAAGTTACCAGTGAGAGCTGATATAGGTAAAGCTACTAGAACCCCACTCAGTACTCAGCTGCTTCTTGTCAGAGGCTTGCTAGATGGCCTCCTCATGAGGAAGGTCCAACTTGTGAGTATTCCTTTTCAGTAGGTGAGCACTCCTTTGCCTGGCAACCATCCTCTCATGGACTTTAAAGCACTGGTGTTCTTGAGGGCTAGGTGGTAGCCCAGCATCCATCTGCCTCTGAAGCTGAACTCTGGGCTTCTCTAGGAGGGTTCTGGACCATCTTGGCTAGTGCCAGGGTCTTCTGAGGCGCCAGCTGGTTCTGATGGTTCTGGCTCCTCCTCCTGAAGATGACTCTAGTGGTGGCATGACATCAGGGACCATGACAATATGGGGCTAGATCAGCCTTTCACAATCTGGTGGCCTCCCCATCAGCCCCAGCCAGGATGGTCAATGGTCTGGAATGCTGGGAGCTGTAGACCAAAACATCTGGAGGTCACCTGGTTGGGGGAAGGGTGGGCTAGGTTGACCACTGCTGTTCTCTTACAAAGCTTCTGATTTGAATCTTCTCCCTGCCATGAACTCAATAGTTGGCTTTAGGCAAGTTGTAGCACAGCCTTCCCTAACCTCTGGTGCCTAATGGATGGGTTGGGTTACGTATACCATCATCCCCAAACATGTTAGCTGGGGATAATGAGGTGTAGTCCTACAGATCTGGAGGGTACCAGTCAAGTTAAAGGAGGCTGCAGTAGCATCTCAGTCTCAGTTTCCTTTCCCATCATCTGTGTGTGTGTGAGAGAGTGAAATAAGACTGATTGATCTTGCATGATATTTAAAAATAATGATTTCGAAGATATTGTATGTGAAGCACAAAGGGTTCATCTACCACTCTGGGGATCCCTTCTATTGCTCCAGTCATTTTTTAAGAAAGCGGAAAGGGCAGAATGCCTTAAAAACTGAATGAAGATTGAATAAAACCAATGATATGGTGCACCATAAACCACAGTAGGAGACGGAGTTAAGCTATAATTCCATACTCAGCTATGCATGGCTAAGCTTATCAGCCTCAGAAGATCTATGTATGCATAACTGAACAGAATACTGAAACCTTAATCTTGAACATCATGTGTGTAGAAATGTCTTTCCATTGAAAAAGTTCATAACATTTAATTCTCATTAACTTTCTCTAGATTGCACCCAGTGTTCATGGATTGAAACCTCATATAGGCAATGGCTTAATAATGGGTCTGTTCACACAACATGCTAGCCCACACTCGATGGTTGAGTGGGTTGTTCGCTGAACCTTGGATTTGTGTGTTGTCTGAACCCAGGACATTTTCCACACGCGGTGTGGCTTGTTAACCATCCTAAACAACCCAACAACAAAACCATGGGTTCTCAAGGGAGCTTGTTCAAGAAAAATAAGCCACACTGCATAATTAAAAGCCACCTTGTGGAAAATGTCCTGGGTTCAGACAACAGACTGACCCCATTCATACATGGAAGGAGGTGTGCTGATTGGGGTAACTATGGAGAGAGGAAGGGTCGCAGATCCACTGCAAGCATTTCTGCCACATGACCGCAGAACCACACAGCAATGCATGGTTTCGCTACCACCACTCCCAATCATAGTTAGGGCACATAGTTCTGTGCATCCCACCCTCCCTCCTCCACAGCGTGAATGGGCTTTCCAGAGCCTCTCTGTTGCAAAATAAATAAAATGGTCACACAGCCATAGAGAAAGTCCATGGCGGCATGAACATCATGGCCTCAAAACCACCCGAAACCTGTCCCTACCGCCAGGGAGCCTGCCACACATCATAGTAAGCCACCCTAGGGCCCCTTAACCCTCCTGCTGCAGGATGCTTACCCTGGGTGGCCCTGTAACCACTGTGGTAGCAGTTTTTGCCACCCACACGAAATGCTAAGCCACCATAGTTGGGTCAAACCCCTTAACTATCATGGCTTGTTTATTTATTTATTTATTTAAAACCTTTCTTAGCCGCCTTTCAGAGCAAAGCCCTCACAAGGCAGCTTAGTATAAAATACAATAGCATGATGTTTGAACAGGCCCACTAATCCACCATTCAACAAGCAACCTACAGTTCAATAGTAACCCACACTCAACCATGTTTTGCAAAACCCGCTGTTCTCTTCTGTGAAAAATGAGCCTTGCAGAGCATCCCCTTGCTGACAGGTAGCACAGCACCCTCCTCACAGGGGAATCCATGTCTGCTTCAGAGCTACTTAACTGAAGGCAGGGTATTACTCTTCTTTTCTGAGTTATGATATTTGGGGAAATGTTAACTGGGTTCAGAAGACAATCTACCACCAACCGAAGATTATTTATTGAATTTACTAATATCCTGCCTTTTAGGGTAAAGGCAGCTTACAGAAATTAATAAATACAATATATCCGATAATGTCAGTGTGGTGTAGTGGTTACAGTGTTGGACTAGAACTCAGGAAATCTGGATTCTAGTCCCCGCTAGGCCATGAAGCTCATTGGGTGACTTTGGGCCAGTCACTGACTCTCAGCCTAACCTACCTCACAGGGCTTTTCTAAGGATAAAATGCAGAGGAGGATCATGCAAACCATTCTGGGTTCCTTGGCGGAAAAAAGCAGGATATAAATATAATAAATGAAATAAAGCTTTAAAAGCAAACCAAACAAATCAACAATTAAGACAGCAGCCACTGAAACATGAATCCAACTAAAGCTGACTAGAACGGAAACATCCACTTACAAGCCACCAAGGAGAGACCATGAGTGTCATTGTTCTTGGTGAAAGGCACGGTACAAATCAAATCAGATCAAATCTCTTCTATAAAGCTGAAAGTAGGTGTGTTGGGTTTGTATGTCCAGAAATGTTTACCCACTTCCAGATGAGTTAGAAACTTGAAATTTGGCATGCTGATAGGTCTGGATGTACAATGTACCAGAATTTTTTTAAAAAAACCACACACCTGAATATTTGGATTTTAAGTATTTTTAAAGAATTTAATTTAAAAAAAAAACACCCTAGGCTTACACCTACAACTCCCAGCATGCCTTGGGCAGGAAGCCAGACCTACTGCCCATTAGCAGCCATTGTGAGAAAACACTTTGTATAATAATATAAGAATCAATTTCTCAAGGACTGGGTGTTCAACCTTTGAAGCTACACAAAGCTGCTTCCTTATGCTCCTTGCTGAAATAAAAATCTTCTTCCAACTAAAAGATGAATAAATTGGAAATATGTTTTTTATCAAATGCACGTTATTCATGGACCCAGGCAATGCTGGGTATATCAGCTAGTCAAAGAATAAATACATGTTTAAGGGACAATCTGACAACGATGTTAGCCATCCAATGGCTTTATCATCACTAAAGGGGCTCTCAGATATTATTTTACAGCCTTATTTCCCCCCGCTGCCAGTAGCAGAGAGACTGCAATTCTGATCATTGGGGGAGGGGAGTTTAAAACCTTTCCCACCTTCTCTCTGGCCTTAGCTAGACCTAAGGTAGAGTGACCATATTTTGGAAACCAAAAAGGAGGACAACATGGTCGCCCCCAAGGGGGCGTGTCCAGTACCAAGGGGGCATGCCCACCCGAACATAGCCTTGGTCACATGTCTGATTTTACAGCACACATTTAAGACAAATCTGTTCTACATAACATCTTAATGTTCAAATCACTGAAATAAAGAACAAGTGAGAGATTCAATGTATCTGAAATTAACTTCACTCACTCCTACTTTTGTAGGTTTTGCTGTACTTTGAAGCTTTTGCTATACTCTGTGTGTTACATTCTCCCCTTCCCCTCAAATATCTTTTCTGACTGTATCTTCACTCATTGCAAGCTGCTGTTGTTGTTAACAGGGTTTGCTACTGGCCCCAGATCTGTTTCAAATTTGGTATGGCTAAAGCTCTACCTAAAAGCTATCATGGTGCCAACTTTCAGCTCTTTATCTTTAAAAATGACAGTTTTAAAAATAATGATTTTAAAACCTCAATTTTTAAAAAATTCCTTAAAAAATCAATGGATGAACGGATCTGTTTCAAATTTGGTGTGGCTAAAGCTCTACCTAAATCCTATCATGGTACAAAGTTTCATCTCTTTAACTTTAAAAATGACAATTTTAAAAATAATAATTTTAAAACCTCAATTTTTAAAAAAATTCTAAAAAATAATGGATTAATGGATCTGTTTCAAATTTGGTGTGGCTAAAGCACCACCTAAATACTTTCATGGTGCAAAGTTTCATCTCTTTATCTTTAAAAATGATGATTTTAAAATAATAATTTTAAAACCTCAATTTTTAAAAAATCCCTTAAAAATCAATGGATGAATGGATCTGTTTCAAATTTGGTATGACTAAACCCCTTCCTAAGAGCTACCCTTGTGCCAAGTTTCATGTCTTTATCTTAAAAAATGACGGAGTTAAAAGCATTTTTGTTAATTCCCATTAGAGCTGCTCTTTGAAAAAAAAAAACAAATCAGGATTTCCCCTCCCCCTCCCGAATTTGCCATCAGAAACCCGGACAAATCTGGGCAAATCCGGTCATATGGTCACCCTACCTAAGGTTTATCCTGGGATCGTCCCGGGGTCATCTCTATTCATGTAAATTACACACGGGATCCCAGGAGCAGGCAGGGACAACCCCGGGATAAACCTTAGGTCTAGCTAAGCCCCCCCCTCTCTCTCTGTCTGTGTGTGTGTGTGTGTGTTGGTGTTGTGTGAATGTGTGTGTATGATGTGTGTATGTGCGGTAAGTTAGGTAGTCCCATCCAAATGTACAACTCCTGGAGGTTTCCACTGTCCCAGTGTGCCCCCCCAACCCCAAAATTGGCCCACCCATGCTCTAAACTATGGTTAAAGCCAACAAGGAAAATGGATGAGGAGGGAGAGACCCACTCACTTGTGACCCACTCCTGTTTTTTTAGCCATGGTTAAGGGTTCCTCATAATTATTTAATACAAGGACAACATCATTATTATTATTATTATTATTATTATTATTATTATTATTATTATTATTCAGTCCGGAAGCTTCAGCTGGTACAAAACAGAGCAGCCCGTTTACTAACAGGGACTGGCCGGCGAGATCACATTACGCCAGTCCTTTTACAACTTCATTGGCTGCCAGTCCAGGTCCGGGCCCGATTCAAAGTGCTGGTATTGACATTTAAAGCCCTAAACGGTTTGGGGCCAGGTTATTTGAAGGAACGCCTCCTCCCATAAGTACCTGCCCGGACCTTAAGATCATCTACAGGGGCCCTTCTCCGTGAGCCCCTGCCAAAGGAAGTGAGGCAGGTGGCTACTAGGAGCAGGGCTTTCTCCGCTGTGGCACCCCGGTTGCGGAATGAGCTCCCCAGAGAGGTCCACCTGGCGCCTACACTGTACTCCTTTCGTCGCCAGCGGAAGACCTTTTTATTCTCTCAGTATTTTAACACTTAATTTTAACTTTAATTTAAATTTTACTGTTCTTACTCTGTATTTTAATCTTCTATCAATTTTGCTGCGTGGTTTTATCCTGGTTGTGCTGTATTTTGTATTTGTGCTTTTAACCTGTTGGTTGTTTTATTATGGTTTTAATTTTTGTGAACCGCCCAGAGAGCTTCGGCTATTGGGCGGTATAAAAATGCGATAAATAAATAAATAAATAATTATTACCACAAATGTCACCAAGGCAGTGTACAACAATTCAGATGATGATGATAATGATGATGATGATGATGATACATAAAACAACAGCCAACAACTTTAACCATAAGAGGGAAGTTGGCAGATTTCGTGTGAATGAATTTGTTTTTCCTATATTTGGTAATAGAGTTTGACAAGCTGTGAAAGTACTGAAAGTTTTTTTTTTTAATGTGTGTAGTGTTGGAGGTTCTTTGCAGTTCAGCTAAGCGTAGTATTTTTCTGTTTCTCTCCCACCCACGCACCCCTTTCTTTCCCTCAGGTCTCTGAGGTACAAAATGCTATCTCCAAGGCATTAGAGAAAGAATGCTTTACGTTTCTGCATCTGGGCATGTGATGATCTGCATTGTACTACACATGGGTAGTGGATTTGTTATGCTCTTTTCTTGTTTTTTCTTTCCTTGATTTTTTAAATTTTATTTTACTTGGCTAGAGGAGGGTACATGCTATGTATGTAATACTGATGCTGTTAGCAAGGAGGTCAAAGAAACCACACTGGTTCCTTTTCAAAGGATTAACATTATATAATAATCATACAAATGTTCAACTACAATGACCATAAAGGTCCCTGATAATACCATTCTTTGCATATTCCTGCTATGGCTCTTTAAAAAAACCAAAAGATTGTTTTCTATCAAGTAAAGCAATTAACTTTACATTTCAGTTTAATGACATACTAATGTGATGCTTTGAGTGATAGTATTCAGTATCACACATACATTATTCCAGTTATTGAATGAAATTCATCATTAGACAGATATACCTGAGGTACACTGAAATAAATGAGATTTACAGCATGATCCTATACAAATAAGTCCTGTTGAGTTCAGTGCAGGTAAGTGGGTATAGGGCTGCAGCCCAGGGGTAGCCCAAGCAAAAGACAGGATGGCGCTCGCTCCCCCTCCTCTATTCCACTGCACTGGCAGATGGATCTGTCTTTAATGCTGACGATGGGACAGTATCCTCCACTGCCCCTGAAGGCTGCAGGTTAACTTAGGGGGCACAGAGCAGGCTGCATGTCCCACAGCTCTCTCTCTCCTCCAGTGCCTTGCTACCACCTCCCAGGATCTGCTGCCTGAGGCAACTGTTTCATTTTGCCTAACAGTAGGGTGACCCTATGGAAAGGAGGACAGGGCTCCTATAACTAACAGATGTATAGAAAAGGGAATTTCAGCAGGGGTCATTTGTATGCATGCGGCACCTGGTAAAATTCCCTCTTCATCACAACAGTTAAAGCTGAATGAGCGCTGCCCTCTTTTGCATCTGGTCAAGAGGGCAGGGCTCCTGCAGCTTTAACTGGCTCATGGAGGTTCCCAATTTGGCCCATGGAGATTTGGGCTCCTCCCATGGGCCCTGTCCCTTCCTCAAGTCCCACTCCCTGACCTGGAGGTTATTGGGCGCTTGAGGAGGAGCAGGGAGAGGAGTCTCTTTGTCATCTTCAAACTTTAACTGGAGTTCACGTGAGGATTCCAGATAGGAGGTAGAGCAATGCACTCGGCTGGTGCTTGCAGGGCCTCAAGTGCGCTTTGCTTCCTCTATGCCCCACGTGCCATCCTGTGCTGCATGAAGGGACTTTGCTGGCTGTAGCAGGAGTTCCTGCAAGTGCCACCCGAGTCCCTTCCCTTCACTCAGTGTCCCAATCATAAGCACACAGGGCATGAAGGAAAGGCCCAACCAGCTCAGTTTCACTTGCCAGGTGCCTTCCTCCAATGGGGAAGCCTGCATGCAGTGAAGACAGGTCATCCACTTGGTGTGCCAGCTAGGAATCAAAAGATGTCATGGGGTGTGAGCCCACTCTCTGGTGTCATTCAACCCATGGTTGGCCTACAGGGGAAAACAGGGGGAACGGGGTAGAATTCATATCAGGAGACAGCCTGGAAGGTGGACGAGTGCAATTCAATGGCCTGCTTTTGATCTCCCCACCACAGTGAAGAGAACAAGACCCTTTCTACACCATGGATTTTTCCTAGGGTCATTCTGGGGTCATCCCTATGAGTCCAAATGATGCAGAGGGGATCCCGGGAGCAGGCAGGGATTACCCCTTCATTTGCCCAGGATAAATGTTTCTGCAGTTATCCCAATTTTTCCCGCGGTCCCAAGACCATCCCCAGGACCGTGGGTGGTGTGGGCGCCCATCCTGGCTTCTTCCCTCCTCCCAGCAAGTAGTGGGGGTCAACAAAGAGGGAAGGAGCCGGTCTGGGGGAATCCAGGGACATTGGGGTGGGGGGGGAGCGAGGTCAGGGCTTTTAAAAAAAAACGTACTCTTTCGATGGAGAGCAATTGTGCTCCCGGCTCATTTTTTTTTTAAAAAAAAAAAATGGCGCCCGCGTCCCTCTTTGTTTCTGGGATGTCGTGCTGGCATTTGTACACTAGGGGATGATCTTGGAAGCAGGTAAGTCCGGGATCGTCCCCCCTCTCTCCCCGAAGGCCCTTAGGTGTAGAAAGGGCCCAAATGACATTGTGTCACCAATGGCCCATAATGTGTGCCTATGCACGTTTTGCTTTGGAGCCAATATGGAAAACATATCAAAGCTGATGTGAAGTTGTGCACCAATTGGCAGCAGTTTACACTCCTTACGGATCTTTCTCTCAAAAAGCCATAGAGATAACTAAATCTGACATAATTCTCCTATGTGTTTTCACCTATACGAATCATCCCAAAAGCATTCCATGGGAGCAAATGTTTTATGGGAAGAGCCGTAACTACAAACTTTTATGGACTCCTCTGAATGTGTCTATGTAGAAGTCATGGTACTACGCTCTGCTAGCTTTCCTACCTGACGGCATTTGTTACTGTTTTAAAGTTGGAGATGTGCATTCAGAAAGTAATTTTTGCTACTTTTCCTTTGCAGATCACTCAAGGTGAACCTCAGAAATCGTGCTCCAAGCCTGTAGCCGAGAAAGTTACAGACAGTTGCCAACAGATATGTCAATGTAGACCACCTCCGTTACCACCGCCACCACCACCTCCACCACCACCAAGGTTGCTTGGGATCCCATGTAAGTAGAGATTGCTACTACTACTTCTTGTTGAGTCCAGAAAGGCTACTAACTGGGCAAGGAAAATGCGGAAGAGCATCAGTGAGTGGGTGGGAGCCAGTTTCACTAAATGTGCATTTTTTTTTCTAACAGGGAATAGGAAAAGATTCTAATTAAAGATGAAATGTGTTTTGGCTCACTGAACAGGGATTTCTTCCGAGGAGCCAGACAAATTCCCTCTGTTCTAAACCATATGGCTCTTCTCTCCAAGCGGCTCATTGGAGTCCTAATGTGGTTTATTTCCAATGTTGTCTTATGATTTGCATCAGCATGTATTAAATATTTTATGATCTGGCGTTTAGATGAATTTATAGTTTTCCCTAGATACTTTCTAACAAACTCGCTTCCACATGCAGCTGTGATACATGATTGTACGCTGGGCTTTTTCTGTTGGGGGTAAGAGCCAATCACTGCTTATATCAGCAGGGAGTCTGCCCCGATTATTCTAACTTTAACATTATATAAATAATGTTGTTCTCTCAAATACCAGCTCCAGGTTTTGGGGGGTCCTTGGGCACCCTCGATAGGTCCTGTCCCGGAGGGAGCCTATCTCCTCTTTGCCATTATCACCAGCTGCTATTGCTCCGCCTCCTCTTGCTCATCATTGCTCCCACTTGCTTGCTTGACAGGCAGAGAGACAATGAGCAGGCAGGCAAGAACCTGAAGCTCCTCCTTCTCACCACTACCATTGTCTGGCCGGAGGGAGAGGCAGGTGAGTGAGCAGGTTGCAACAGTGAAGAGGAGGAGCAAGTCCACATGGGAGTGGTCAGTGGGCTCCTGATGGGGTGTGGACCCTCTGCAAATGCCCAACCGTACCTACGGTTGTTGCTGGTCCTGGTCCTCTCCCTAGATGTGCGGAGAGGGAGTGGTTAGCAGAATTTGCTGGCGCTTGGTACGATATAGGAGTAACCACAGAAAACAGTTCATGGCTGTCCTGCTTGGAGATGCAGGAGGTGGCTGCACGGTCACCTGTTCATTGTGACTTAGTACTGTGGAGGGACCAAAGGAAGGGGATGCTGCTTACCAAATGATTCTGCAGTTGGAGAAGTCACTATAGAAGGAGTTGAGTGCTGGCTTAAAAAGCCCACGCCTCCCAGCGAGGAGGAAGCAGATTACTAAACTGGAAAACATGCAGCATCACTCAAAGGAAGTCAACGTAATTCCGATGTTGGGCCATGGCTAGACCTACTGGGTCTAGCACGATGGAGGGGGTATGATCTCGCAATATGGTTATCGGGAGATCTCCCCCTCTGTCTACATGCAGCGTGCGATGTCCCAGGAGGAAGAGGATGTCGTGCCCACCATTTTGTTTTTTAGTTTTTTATCGAAGAATGTGCAAACATTACCCCACCCCCGATGGGCACAGAGCTCCTGATGACCTGGGCTATCAATGGCTACTAGTCCTGATGGCTAGGTGCTAGCTCCAGTATTAGAGGCAGCAAGGCCTAGTTGCTGGGGAACGTGGGTAGGAGGGTGCTGTTGCACCATGTCCTGCTTGTGGTTCCCTGGTCGACAGCTGCTTGGCCACCGTGTGAACAGAGTGCTGGACTAGATGGACCCTCGGTCTGATCCAGCATGGCTCTTCTTGTGTTCTTATGAAATAGCAGTAAAGCTTTCAAAACATGGGTTACAGTTGTATCCTCCTCCTTGCCATGGCTAGTATTGGCAACTACCTTGATATTAGGACCCAAATTAAAACCACTATAATATGCAGAATATGAAGGCGTTTCTGTCAGGACTGGGAGGTACGTATGTTTAAATTATATGCAGACAAAAAGGAACACCATATTTGAAGCCTTTATAAAGGTGATCTTGTTTTGACCACAGAGCACTTCAGTAATTGAGAACGTTGAGAAAACAGCAGGAGAACATTTCAGTTTCCCGGGACACACAGTTGCTCACCTCAATGTCCCCATACTTCTGACAAAAAACAAGTCTTCAAAGGGAAGCTCCCATGTGAAGCTACTGAACTAGAATGGATTAGCAAATCCAGTTGTGTTGAATTCAGACTACAGACAAGAGGGGAGTTATCTTTCCCACGACAGGAAACAATTGTTCCTTTTAAGATGTCAAATTAGCATTGTAAGAAAGACATCCTTATCGCCATTGATTGCTGTTCTGAATGGGCCTCCCTCTCCTTATCTTGTATACATTTGGTTCTGAATACAAATGTGACAGGCCTACTGCTGTGTCTTTCGTGCATTGTTTACAAACTGGAGGACTGGGTTCCATTTCATGAAAGCTTCTAGCACAATCATTTTGTTAGCCGCAGGAATCCTAATTGTTTTTGGTAGGGCTGACATGAAATCTACCACCCCCACACACATGCAAATATAGTCAGGGCCGGCCCTGCCGTTAGGCAGAGTGAAACGGCTGCCTCAGGCAGCAGACGCTAAGGGGCGATGAGTGGACAGACCTAGTGTACCGTGCAGCCTGCCCTGAGTCCCCTATACTAGCTGTCAGGGGCGCTGGAGGATGCTGTGGTATTGCCCGTATTAGAATAAGTTTCAACAGCTAGTCCACTTGACTTTTGCATATGGAATGGGAAAGGTGCCGTCTTGTCTTTGGCCTGAGGCAGCTAAACGTTTTGGGCCTGCCCTGCACCTAGTTAGTCTGTGAAGTTCGGAGGGTCATTATGGCAATTTTCAGGGAGGACAGCAGAAGGGCTTAAGACTACTGGTGAGCTGTCCACCAGTGATTAGCACTCTGCAGACTCACAAGTGCTAACGGGCAGCTGCCCTTCTTCCCTCCCAGGAGGCCTAGAACAAGGGCAAAAAAGCATTGCTCTCATTTTGGCTTTATGACGATGCTATGTGAAGTCATGCCTTCATGAAGCCAACCAAGAGTGAGGGCAATACGTCCTGTTCTCTTTGAAGGCCTCCTGGGCAGGAAAAAATAGTGGCTGTCTGCCGCCCAGATTCCAGTGAGAATCATCTTTGTCTTCTCCTCCAAGACTATGAAATCTGTGGCAGTGTTCAAAGGAGAGCAGAGAAGGGGAGGACTGATTTCATCCCCTTGCTTTTTTTGACTCCCAAACATCCCTTGACAGAATTTCATTTAAAACATTCCAGTAAGAACTTGCAGCCTAGTCTTATGTTTTTTATTTTTTTGCATTAACAAACTAGCACAGCTACCCTTTCAGAATTAGAAATATACAGGGGCTCTGTACAGCTCACCAATCTGCGCTGCATTGCATGGAACTGTGCAAATGGTCGTCACGCACAGGGGCAGGAGGAGAACTCACGATGGCTTCTTCTCCCTACACAATCATCTGAAATCAGTCACACTGGCTAGATTCACACAACATGCTAACCCACCATGGATTATCATGTTGTGTGAACGCAGTGCTTTTTCTGCAGGGTGGGTTATTCTGTTGTCTGAACACTGTGCAGCGTGTTTTCCACAGCGTAGCTTGTTAACCATGCAGTGTAGTTTATTTTTCTCCAACAAGCCGCCTTGAGAACCCATAGCTTGTTGTTGGGTTGTTCAGCATGGTTAACGAGCCATTCTGCAGGGTTCAGACAACAGAATAACCAATGCTGTGGGGAAAGTACTGCATTCCAATAACACAATACCCTACCCTGCAGAAAAAGGGCGGCATTTAGACAACATAATAATCCACGGTTCAACAGCAACCCACACTGTCTTAGCCTGTTGTGTGAACTCAGCCACTATGTAGTGCAGATGGAGGTCTGTGCCCAGTTCATGATTGAGTGGAACTCTCTATAGATACATCCAAGTGATCCTGAGACTGGACACCAGTCAGAGCTGGCCTTAGGGAGTGGGGGGCAAGCTGGGCAGTCACCCGGGGTGCCACACTGAGTTGAGGAGGGCACCAAGCTGCAGTGGATGTACCAGCTCTGTATGTGCATGGCCATTGCAGAATGGGAGCTGCCGTTATTGTGGAGGTGGGTGACCCGCGGGAGCTGTGCGTGCACATTGTACTGATAATAGTCATTATTACAATAATTGCTAGCTTCTTTTATCACAGTTCATTGTGTCATTAAAGAGGCCTGTGGGGAGTCTTCTCATTGCACACTGGGAAAGGTGCCTACCAGGTCAGAAGTAATGCCTAACAGCTAAAGGCCTTCACAGGAAGGCATCTTGTTATTACAGAAAATTGCCAGTTGCCCGTGATCCTACAATTTGGTCCAATGCTTAAATAATTATCTGTATATATCATTACGGGAACACAATATTTATGATACCAGATATATATGACTTACTATATTTTATGATACCTGTCACCCATTTCATCTTGCCAAAGGAAAACGTGATCTTTATTTCCAAATTTAAAATAATAAGACCAATTCTTACAGTTAGATTACTGCAACATGTTCTACATCGGTCTGCCCTTGAAGCGTGTTCAGAAACTGCAGCTAGTGCAAAAAGCAGGTTGCTTTCTAGCATGCACTTTGTTGACCATATTACACCGGTCCTGCATCAACTTCACCAGCTGCCAGTTTGTTTCCGGGCACAATTCAATCTGCTGCTGCTTACTTATAAAGCCCTAAATGGTTTCAGGCCAAGGCATCTGAAAGACTGCCTCCTCCCGTATGAACCTGCCCGTAGTTTAGGATGTACTTTGGAGTCCCTTCTGCATGTCCCATCACCAAGAGAAGCTAAGTTTGTGGGAACGTGGGACAGGGCCTTCTCTGTGAGGGCACCCCAATTGTGCACCACTCCATAAGGAGGTTAATTTTGCCCCTTCTTCACATAGTTATAGGCAGGATGCCAAAATGTTTTTGTTTTTCCTCTTTCTTAATTGCGCTGTCTGTGATGTTCTAGGTTTCTAACATTGCAATCTTAGGCATGTCTACTCAGAAGTGAGTCCCACTGAATTCAGTAGGACTTAGTCCCAGGTGAGTGTGTATAAGATTGGAGCCAAAATTGGTTTAAAGTTTTAAACTGTAAGGGTTTCAAAGAAGCATTAACTGAACTTATGGAGAAAGGTATTTGCTAGAACTGGTGCTGCAGGGAAGGAAAGAAACTCATTTGTCCTTTTATTTGTTTCTTCTTCTGTTTTCATTTTCTTCCTCGGATGGCGGGAAGGCAATGCCAGTTTGTCTGTATCTATGCCACACCACAGGGTGTAAAGCAAGGAGCAAAGCAACAGTATTTTGAATTATTTGGCAAAGATACTGTATATTGGTAGCTTTACAAACGGAAGTTAGTAGACTTTGCTTCAGGAAGAAAACGTGCCCCCACTCATGGAACACAAAGGACATCAGAGTGGCTCTTATCAGTGGATGCTGGTGGCTCCGAGTTGGGTGGGGCTACTGAATCGTATCCTCAAAATAGGTTCAGCACCTTGGATATCTTCTTTAGAGTTCTGGCTGGTTCTGACTAAAACCAAGAATGGATTCACAGCCCCACCCAAATCAGAGCCCCTAGCCCCCACTACTGTCTGCCTGTCCCTTTTTGTTTTTGTTTTAACTTCTGGGCTGTATCTGGTGTGACTGCTTTGTGTACCGAGAGCTGCATGCAAGCAGAAGGTGCTTCCATCCACTTTGGGCTTGATGTGCAATAGCACTTTGCAAATGGGGTGCTGTGTGAGCATTAAGGCTGTCACCCAATAAAAGAAACCGCACTGGACTAATCACACAACTTTGTTTCTAATCAGTGAATTGATGCTTTCATTGATTAAGTCTGCATACATTTGCAAGAGCATATAACAATATTTTTAAAAGCCTACTCTCTTGTTGTTTTTTATTGATTCAAATTAGTTCTATACCGCTTAATATATCAAAATCCCTCAGCGGTTTACATTAAAATATGAGATAACAATACAAAACAAGATAAAAATAATAAATAAAAACAGCTAAGAACATGGAGAGAACAATCGAACGGCCCCTAGACAGCACCTGGAGTTTGGGAGGCATAGGATGGTTCAGATTCCTGCAGCAGAGGTTGGAGACAGGACTCCGACATCGGACCCAGGAGTCTTGCTGGTGTAGATAGGCATGTTCTCAAGAGGTGTTTAAGAGGCCCATTCTCTTCGCTCATGCACGGGAGAGGGTTCCAATGGGTGTTGATAGTACTTACACATATTGCACCAGTCCCTGCCTTAAGATTTTAGAAAGCTGCCTTATTATCAAGACAGATTGGGTTGGCTATCAAGCTTAGTGCTGTGTACTTTGACAAGTGGTGGTCTCCAGGGTCTCGGGCAGAGAAGTGTCTTTTCCATTACTTGCTTTCTGGTCCTCCTCTCTTCTCTCTTCTCCTTTCCTCTCTCTGCTCTCTTTTCTTTTCTTCTCTTCTCTCCTCTTTTCTTTTCTTTTCAAATTGGAGAAGCCAGGGATTGAATCTGGGACCTTCCACCTGAAAAGCAGTAGTTGCACCACTGAGCAGCTACCTCCCCCAATCTTTGATGTTAGGACCAAACTAATTGGTTCCATTGTCAGTATGACAATGGAACCAATTGCCTAGGGAGGTCGTGGGCTCTCCCACACTAGAGGCTTTCAAGAGGCAGCTGGACAACCATCCATCAGGGATGCTTTAAGGTGGATTCCTACATTGAGCAGCTCTGCTATTCTATGATTCTAGATGTGACAAGAGAGCTCTGTGATCGGAACACCTGACATATTTTTCTTATGCCACAGGCAGCTGGCGGGGCGGCATCCTTGTTTATCCCTACGTTTTTCTAATTGGGGCCAATAACAGTTATTAGGGAGATTTTCAGTGTGAAAAGAGCACAGGAGAAAAGGTTAGCCCCCCACATGCCATGGGCCCACACTGCTTTTTGTAAGACAAAAAGGTGCCAGGGTTTTGTTTTGTTTTACCAAAACCAGATGTGGAGAGGGATGTGAATTGGGAGTTTGGCACTTAGCTGATTAACCCGTCCCCCTGCAGCGTGTGTGTATGTGTGGATTCAAAAACAGCTTGTGATTCGACATGGAGGCATTGATTAAGGCTACAGTTATACTGAAAATAATTAAATTGTCCTACTTCATGTGAGCAATCTTTTACACATACATAAAAGGTCACTCAGGATCACAGCTGTGGAATTTAACAGGTAGCTGAAATAACCGCTGACGTGTGAGTTGAAACCACATAGACCAGGAACTAGTTTGTTGGATGCATCTTCTTTGCTATATGCATTTTTATCTCCTTATAGCCTTGTGAACTCCGCAAAAGCCTGCCCTGTGCTCTCAGTTAATCCAACAAAAAATCATTACACTCCAAAGAGACTGACATCATGGGCTAGGATTCCTCATCTCCGAGTATCATTGGGCTGTTGTTGTCTTTTGTTTTGTTGTTTTCCTCAGAAAGAAATCTCTTTCATCTCTGGAGCTCAAGGTCTCAGCCACCATAATGGACCTAATTTGTTAGTGATTTGTACTTGCACAAATGCCAACATTAAAAAAAGAAAAGAAAAAGAAAAACAGTAACAGAGTAAGTCTTTGGCAACAATGCCAGCACAAATTGTACAGTTTGGATTATGGAACTTGAAATGTTTGTGCAGATAGCATGAAAGAAAGCTGAAAACAGCTTGGCCAACTCAAGACTGCCAATATATGCATTTTCTAGAGGCCTGTATGATGCTGCCCTGAAGGAGGAAAAGGGGACATAGGTTGGTCTTCGCCTCACCCACCATCAGCTTTAGTTATTTTTTTTTCTCCCCAAAGGTAAACTGCCACGTGAGGAGAAGCTCCTCACTCTGCTTCCCAAACTGCTCTGGGAATGTTCAGTTTCCTTTCCACCCTCTGCCTCTTTAGTATTTCCAGGTTCAGACTTTCAAAGGGTCCTTGTACTTACAACAAAGCAGCCTGGTGCGGGTGCATCAGGTGGCGCAGAATGGGAAGAACGGCAAATTGCACAGCTCTTCCCATCAAAAGGGCCCACCATTGTTTAAACAACCCTCAAATAACCCATGGTTTGCTGTAGGGTTATTGTTTAATCTTCAAACAACCCCTGCTACCCTTGGTTGGATGATGCAACAAACCATAGCAACCCCCCATTAGGGGGTTGAATATTCAAAATGGCTGCTCACATGTGCTGCAACTCACCGTGGCTTAAGCCACCGTGGGCTGTGGTGATCGTGTGAACCGGTCGACTGTTTCTTTCCTGGAATCCATCTCCCTCCCTTTCATCTCTGTTAAATATTTATCTTGTTTCTGTTTTCTTGCTTTATCTTATTTTGAGTCACTCTCTTTGATTAATATTGCTCTGTTTGAGTATAAAAGGTTTCAGTAAGAAAAAAAACACCACCAAGTTAGTCCATTTGTTCATGCCCTTCATTCTACTGACTTGAAGACTCAAATGCTTCAAAGAAAGTTATTGATGAGTCACGTGCCGCTGATTCTCATCCAACATAATCAGAAGGTTCTCATGGTAGTGGCAGGAAAAGAATAGTGCCTCACTCGAACAATTCAATAAATGTATCTTAACTGGCCCATGCCTAATCCCTTAGGAACAAGATCCAAGCTATCGTCCTTATTGCCTTCTCCAGAAATGCATTGCTCTAGTTGAGATTCATAATGGTTTCAAGCATTGTTTTTAAAAAGTGATGAAAAACTATCTTATGGTACAACGCACAGACAGTTTTCAACAGGGGTGGTGAACAACAAGGAGATGTTGTTGGGCTGCAACTCCCATCAGCACTAACCAACAGAGCCAATGGTGAGGGATGATGGGAGCTGCAATCCAACAACATCTGGACGGCCACATGTTCACCATCCCTGGTGTTAAGGGATATGATTAGAATCCTTTAAACATCAGAAACCAAGTTGAGGTCAACTTTTCATCTAAAATAAAAATCAAGATGTATTTGGGCATGGTGGTTTTTTTTTCCAAGCAAAGCATCTGAGGAATTTCGTGGGATTCGAAAAAGTTTCTGCAAGGCCAGAAAATGGAATTAATTGATTGATCAGTCAATTAATTAAAGCTATGTATGTCGTGCCTTTCCAGCTTGTAAGATGGGGTAGGCAACTTGGTAGCCTCCAGAAGTTTTAGATTATGATTTCAGTCAGCCTCAGCCAGCAGGGTCATCAGTCAGGAATTCTGGGAGTTGTAGTCCAAAATACCTGCAGCACGCCAGGTTACCTAGCCCTGTGGTAAGGTTTTTTCAAAGCAGCTTAAAATCCAGCTCATGATAACATCTACGTACATTAAAAATCATCATTCAATAAACAATCGGCCTTTAAAAACCATGGTACAATAAACAGGACTAGCAGCAGCATTAAAATAGAAACAGAGATTGTATTATTGCCCGCCAAAGGCATGAGAAAATAAACAAGGTTTTTGTTTTTTAAAAACCCTAAGTGCGTAAAAGATAAAAAAGAGTAGGCGGACGCCTGATGGATATTTCTGGGAAGAGATTCCATTCTTGGCAGGAATGGGGGTTGGGGGGGGGGAATTTGCCTCCCACTGCTTCAGACCGTTGGCTTATGTAGTCCAATACTGTCTAACTTTGACTGGCAGTGGGTCTGCAGAGACTCAGGACCAAATTAGACTTGACATTAAATGTGCTTTTGCATTTCATGTGCACTTTAAAAAAAGAAAGAAAAAAATAGCTGTGGGGGGAGATAATTATCAGTATTTCAGCAGGAGGGAAAGGAGTTTAACCCTTCCCTTGTCTGCTGTAGCCCTAATAAAATCCACTCCTTTGAAGCCGCAATGGGAAATCCCCCATTGACACCAATCAGTGGAGGCTGGTGGCTCCGATGTTAAAGGGGGGGGGCAAATCTGCTCCAGGTTTCAGTCAAGAGCAGCCAGAACTCTAAAGGAGCTATCCAAGATGCTGAACCCAATCCCCAAAATAGGTTCAGTGCCTTGGATAGCTCCTTTAGAGTTCTGAATGGTTCTGACTGAAATCTGGAGCGGATTTATCACCCCTTTGTCGTCGGAACCACCAGCCTCCCCTAGCATCAGTGGACATTATCTTCATCTTAAAAACAACAACAACACCATGCACATTAAATACAACCATGCATTCACTTCCAGTTTGGCTTTCCTTCCCCAAACCTCCCACTAGAAAACTTTTAGCAGGCAATTCCACGGATTGAAACTTGGACCTTTACAAATGCAGCGCATATCCGATCTGGTTTTAAGGCAGGGATGGGGACTGTGTTGACGTACAACTCCCAGCAGCCCTCACCGTTGGCTGTGGCTGATGGGAGTTGCAGTCCACCGACATCTGGAAGACCAGATGCCTCCCTCCCTCGCCTGCTTTAAGGTGAACACTCTTTATACTTGTTGCTGAGACGCTTGAATTCACCATCTATCTGTAAATTCATACAAAGCAGTATTTTCACAAAGACTGTGGTCCAAGGGGCTGTTGTCCAAATAAAAGTGACCCAGCAAAGTTTGCCTTGAACTTTCCACTGCTCAGTGAACAGTCCTTCGCTTGTGAGTAAATTGTATAGATGTAGTTCTGAGTAGGGAGGTAGGAATGAATACTTGCAGCCCAGTCCTATGTTGGCTTACTCAACAGCATTGACTGCAGTGGGACTCGCCATTTCTTTATTTGTAATGCTTATGTGCCACTTAATATAATGAAATCCCTAAGTGGTTCACATATAAATATTAAAAATCACATTACAAATACACCATTAAAACCAATTCCAATAACAATACAAGGAGCAGTAAGATGGAGCAACAATTGCAATTAATTGCAAACCAGAGAAAGCTTTGGTGAACAAGTTTGTTTTCAAATTACTGTTGAATAACTTTGTGAGTGTAGGATGGGAGGTACTCTTATCCCCCCCCCCCCCCCGGGTATACTTTTAGAGTGGAAAACAGAATTGCATTTATTCCTCCTTCCAGACTTCTGAGCCCAAGGACACAGTCTGTGAATGTCTACCTTAAGCTGCAACCCTCTACACACTTACCTGGAAGCAAGCCTCATTAAACTTAATGGGTCTTGCTACTGAATAGATTTGTACAGGATTGTGCTATGAGAGATTAACCTGAGAGGTCAAATGGTGTAGTGCAGCCTTCCTCAACCTGCTACCCCTTCAGACTTCAACTCCCAACAGCTCCAGCCACCGTGACCAATGTTCAGGAATGCTGGGAGTTGTAGTCCAAAACAACTGGAGATCACCAGGTTGGGGAAAGCTAGTGTAGCACTCAGCAGGCTGGTTCGTACGATCACCATGAGTTAAATAAGCCAAACAATAGCCCATGGGTTATTTGAGGGCTGTTTCCTCCTCTCAAGAAGCCTTGCAGCCCCAGTTCAGATGACACAACAAGCCGCCCCTGGGCAAGTGATTATGCAAATGGTGCAGCCCATCTAAAACAAGTCACCATGCCTTGTTTAAACTATGATGATCAGGCAAACCAGGTAGTGTCTTCCTATGTTACAGAGGGAGCAATCCTATGTCCCCTAGGTTTGGTTTCTAGGATCCAAGGTCGGATCCAGGGCTCTGACCTCAGAGCCCAGAAACTGTGATCTCCTCCCTCTTATTGCTGGCGTGGTACTCTCTGCACCAGCTATGTCTCCACACTTGGAAACAGAACACAGAGGCAGGGGAAAGGGTCCGATCCCAGGTACAGAGAGTGAAAGAGACCATAAAATCGCCTTTACACAGCTTCCTATCAAGTCTCCATGATCCTCCCCCACCCCCAAGCCACGGCTATGAAATCGCCTATCTATGGCAGCTGTAACATGGAGGAGAGGATCCTCTCTGTGCCCCAGCTACCCTCCATAGCATAGTCTACAGCCTCCAATTTCGGAGGCTGACAACTATCCGAATAGGGCTGCACCCTAAGGGTCCAATCCTTTGGGGTGGGTGGGTGGAAAAGCGCTACACCTCCCAGCATTCCCCAGCTAGCCATGGGAATGGGAGGTGTAGGACTTTTCCCTATCATTTTCTGGTTAAACATGCACAGGATTGTGTTCTAAGTTTGAATCTCCATTCAGTCATGATGCTCCCTGAGTGACTTTGGGCTTTGAGCTTAACTTGCCTCATGGGGTTGTTGTGCTGGATAAAATGGTTGGAAGGAGAACCGCGTATGCTGCCCTATGCTCCTTGAAGGAATCGTGCAATTAAAATGCAATGAATAAATGAAATTCCCTTTGAGATGTTGTAGAGTTGTACTTCGCTAGCGTTAAAACACCGGCAAGTCTGTTCAGCGGGCAGAATGGTTAGGCCTTTAAATAGAAGACTTATTAGAACTTCTGGTTGTGGGCTTGTACAACTGCAAAACGGAATCGTTCTTTGTGTTCTTGCCTCTAAAGCCCTTGGGGGTTTGGCAAGAGTACAGTCTGTCTTGAACTTGTGAGTTTATGGATGTATCCGCTTTTTAAGAGAGCAGAGCAAAGGTTTATTGTCCTTAGTCCATCTTTTGAATGTAGAGAGCATTTTGTGTACTCTGCACAGGGCATGGGAAGCTTTTAGCAAGGTTGTTTCATAGAGATATTGTTGTTGTTGCAGCTCAACTGCTCTTATAACGGAGACATTTGCCCTGTTGCGTACCAGAGTGGGAAACTGTTTTCCAGAGAGAGAAATGACAGCTTATATCATCCATCTCTTAAAGTGGGCAAAATGAGCTTGCCTCAGTATGTTGAAGTTAGAAAGCCTGTTCGCCACCTTTGGCTCGTACAGTTTGTCAGCCGCAATATCATTCCATGTATTTCTAAATAATTAGTGTACTGTAAAGATGTCCCGCATTTCACACGTGACTGAAAGTTCTTTGATAGTACCCGACTGCAGGTACGTGGGCAGAAGGTTGTTCCATGTAACTGTACGATGCAACGGAGAATTGGTTATTTGTTTTTTGGTTTTTTAATGTTTACATCCCACCTCTTAACCTCAGCATTTGAGGCGGCTTTTAGCATAATTTAAGGTACGTACAAAAACGATAAAGCAAGAACAAAATGGAGGCAACAGTATAGGCAAGAATGAAAGCAGCAACTGTCACTTGAGGCACATGTGGACTCAGTGGCAAGGAGCAACTTTTATCAGCTTAGGCTGATATACCAACTATCTGAACAGAGAAAATTTAGCTATAGTTATCATGCTCCGATAACCTCTCATTTGGATTACTGCAATGCATTATACCTTTGAAAACGGTCCAGAAATTTCAGCCAGCCCAAAACAGGAACTGGGCAATGAGACCACATTACACCAGTACTTTTCCAGCTTCACTGGCTGCCAATCTAGGTCCAGGCCCAATTCAAAGTGCTAGTATTAATATTCAAAGCCCTAAATGGCTTGGGGCAAAGGTTATCTGAAGGAATGCCTCCTCCCATATGTACCTGCCCAGACCCTAAGATCATCTTCAGGGGTCCTTCTTCATGAACCCCTGCCAAAGGAAGTGAGGCAGGTGGCTACCAACAAGGCTCTTGTTATGTTCTAATTCATCTGCAGCCCAGAACTAGATGATTTAAACATATCCATAGACAAAACTGCTGAACTAGTTGCATTCCAGCTCAGGACAGATATGTGAGTCGTTATCCTTAAAATGCTTCGAAAATATATCACAGTTGGCCTCTGTGGGTTCCTCAATATCACCCTATGGGCCAAGTTAAAGTAGACCTCAAACTTAGCTGCTCAGAAAAGCTGTGCTGGATGGCACCCCAAGGACACAGTGTTTGTGGAGAATATTGCTTTTTTGCCACTATCACGCCACACAGTAGGCTTATAATGAGATCTTATCTGTGTTGTTGGACTTGCTTCAAGACTTCCAGCACTAGCTTTTTAGTTGTCGGGTTTTACCATATTATAGAAGATGGTGACCAGGTGATATGTGGGCCTGCTTAGATTGCTGTTTAGATGCTGTTGATGGGCAACTTCCAGGCCGCTGCTCTCTACTCTTATGGTTCTTTATCTTTAAACAGATGTTGGACCAGAAAGCCCTTCAAATAGAAGGAAGCTTCAAATAGAGGGCTGTCCTGTGATGTGTCTTCAAATAGAGAACTGTCCTCTGTAATGTAGGACACATGGCCACCCTAGGAGCAGATTAGGTTCTGAAGAGTGGTTGAGGGTGCTTCATGTCTACCACCCAAGTGACCTCTGTATCCATAGAACTGACTTAGTAACTGGAAACTTCCTGAGAGCGGTTAGGAATCTGGGTTTCCTGTAAGCCTCTGAGGGTGGTACATCATAATTTGTCAATTGTCTATGAACTGACCCTTTTCCTTGAGATATTGGAGTGATCATGAACATTCTGTGACATCACTTGAGTTCAGCCAGTGTCTAGGAAAGGTTCAAAAGTGACTGGCAAAACACCAGAAGCAACACGTTGTTTGCTTCTGGCCTTTTGCAACGATGATGATCAGGGGTCTGAAAACAAAGCCCTGTGAGAAGAGACTGACAGAATTGGGCATGGTTACCCTTGAGAAGAGAAGAGTGAGGGGAGACATGATAGCACTCTTTACACAGAGGGCCAGGATCTTTTCTCGATCATCCCAGAGTGCCGGACATGGACTAATGGGCTCAAGTTACAGGAAGCAAGATTCCGGCTGGACATCAGGAAAAACTTTCTGACTGTTAGAGCAGTACGACAATGGAACCAATGACCTAGAGAGGTTGTGGGCTCTCCCACACTAGAGGCATTCAAGGGGCAGCTGGACAGCCATCTGTCAGGGATGCTTTAAGGTGGATCCCTGCATTGAGCAGGGGGTTGGACTCGACGGCCTTATAGGCCCCTTCCAACTCTACTATTCTGTGGGTCTATGATTTTTAATCGGCTGTATAAGATGTGTCTTGCAAACCCTCTGAAGGTTTTGATGTATGGTTTATAGCATTAGGAACTGGCCACCTGTCCTAATATTAGGACATATGCATGGAAGTATGTCTATGAGGATTCAGTTTGCCTCTGTGATTGTTTTCTTTCTTTCTTTCTTTCTTTCTTTCTTTCTTTCTTTCTTTCTTTCTTTCTTTCTTTTGAAGCTTGTGCTCCTGCTACCCAGGCAGCGTTTCTTTTGTGAACTGTAAGGTTCTTTCTCTGGGTTGTCAGTCTGGCACCTTTTGCTAACATAACATTTATCCTTTTAAAATGGTGAGTGCAACTCCATGTATCATTCATTATATTTATTTTTAGATCCTGCCGTGGGGGCTGATGCTGACAAAAATGGAACCAAGGGAAATAAAACCAGCACACTTTTTTTTAACAACTCCAGATTTGTAGCAGCATTGTAGCTTTATATTTCTACACATTTGCGAGGAGAGGTGCCAAAATTAATGTCATGGTTATTTGACAGAATATATAGTTCAGCACCTTCCTGGCCTGTTCCTCTCGGTACTGTGGAATGAATGGTGCCTATAGTTTGCTCAGGGTTCTGTAGGATAATAGCATGTATTGATTCACACTTGGGAGGGAATATGTGTAATCTGTGGTGTCCATGCGAGCGTAGCTTTCTGTGTGGCCATCCATTTGACTGCGTGTAAAGGACTGGATGGCACTGCTCTATGTGACAGACCACCCATACAAATAGGTTTACAGTGCTACCTTAAGGTTGTTTACTTGGAAGTAAGCCCCACAATGTGCAGTGGGACTTACTCCCAGGAAAGTGTGCCTACTAGGACTGTGGCTTTATTATTGCAATTTATTTAAAATATTTATGCCCTCCCCATCTTCTTATATTTCAACATTTTGATTATTCTGCTCTTCCAAAGAAATGAAGCAAAAACGTGCTGAAGTGTTTCTCTTCACTTATGTCCATATTATCCCATTGATTTTAGATGCAAGGTCAGAATACAAGGAAATCCTGTTCAGCCGTTTAGACTATTGAAGTGCACTCGATGAGGCTGTTCACACAACACGCTAAACCCACACACAGTGGATTGTTGTTGAACCGTGGCTTGTTAACCATGCAATGTGGCTTATTTTTCTAGAACAAGCCACAAGCCACCATGGTTTGTTGCTGGGTTGTTCAGGGTGGTTAACAAGCCACACTGCATGGTTAACCAGCTACCCTGTGGGAAATGCCCTGGGTTCAGACAACAAGCTAACCCATGGTTCAACAGCAACCCACACTCAGCCACTGAGGCCTTAGCTAGACCTAAGGTTTATCCTGGGATCGTCCCGGGGTCTTCCCTGTTCATGTAAATGACACACAGGATATCCCAGGAGCAGGCAGGGACGACTCTGGGGCAATTCCGGGATAAACCTTAGGTCTAGCTAAGGCCTGAGTGTGGGTTAGCATGTTGTGCAAACCAAGTCCATGTGAGACTACTTACTTGCTCAGAAAACACAACTACTGCAAAATGCTGCAGCCTGCCTTCTGGGGTAAAGCAAGGCATATCGCACAAGATTTAGCAGCTGCACCCAGGCTGGGCATTAGCATGTGGCCTTCTTGTGCAGGTCCCAGGGTCCCAGCTGTCAGGGCTGAGCCCTGGGCAGATGAGCTAGGAGCTGGGAGCCAGGAACCGTGAGACAAAGCCCAGCAGTCAGGACCAAAGGGCAAACTAGGAGACAAGATCAACAAGTAAGCCAGACATCAGGATGAAAGAGCAAGACAGGATCAAGGGACAAAACAGGAAGCTGACCAAAGGACACCTGAAAGATACACGAATATGCCAAGTCCAAGTCAAGTTTTTTGTAATTAGCAACTAGCCATTATACAGTTTCGCATAGAGGTGTTCTATTCATTCATCCACTTGGCCTTTTTTATGCAAGAGCAGGGTCGGCACAAGAAATGTAGCCGTTCTAAAAGTTACGTATTTATTAAAATTGTTCAGTAAAAAGCCCAGCTTTTCAAGGGATGATTTCCTTTCATCCCAACCAGAAAAGGAAAGATATACATTTTCCTAATGTCAGAGTAGACTTCACATTCTAAAATACAGTGAGTGATGCCTTCTCAAATTAAAAGGTTGCAAGGACAACACAGTTTGCCAGAGCATGCCAGAGCTCTGAAAATGCCAGAGTTTGGGAAGACGTGGTCACCCAAGCAAGGCTTAAATGGATCAGAAGCCCTCTTATACTCTTTCCTGTCCAAGGACCAGCATGGGTGGGAGGGAGCTGTCCAGGATCTGAAGACAACTAACCTGCAGATGCTCCAATGTACAGTTTAGCAGTACATGAGGCAGCCACACATAGATCCAAAGTTTTCAAGTTCGAGCCCCAGCAGCTCCTGAGTCCCGTGCCTTGGCAGGGCCCACTGCTGACATCTGCCCTGGTCCCCCTTTCAAACGATTTCCCCAATTCTCCAATGAATTCCAAGTGACGGGGTCTGAGGGAACTGACATTTTAACCTCCCGCAATGCTCCTGCTATAGCGTCACTCTGGGATATTGGTGGCTCCTCCGAGAGAGTTTAACTTCACTCCCATCACAGTGATTCTCAAGGGAAAGATGTGGAATGAAAAGCAGGGAATAACACTGCTGCTGATTTTATCCTGGTTGTGTTTTCATATTGTATTTTATATCATGGTTTTATACTTTGAATGGTTTTGATTTTTGTGAACCGCCCAGAGAGCTTCAGCTATTGGGCGGTATAAAAATGCAATAAATAAATAAATTCATGAGGAGTCATCCCCGCTCACTATTTTTCCCTAGGCATGTCTACACCTAGGGACTGGAGTGGGAGGATCTCGCGATATAGTGATCGTGAGATCCTTCCCCTCAGTACGTCGTGCCTGCCATTTTTTTAATCGAAAACAAGCGCGGGAGCGCTCCAATGATAAAGGTACTTTTTTAAAAAAAACCTCCTGCTCCTCCCACCCCACCCGATGGGCACAGAGCTCCTGAGGAGCTCCGTTTCCCGTGCCCGGTTCCCTGTGAAAAACCGGGACAGCCGCCCACACATCCCGCAGTCTCAGGATCATCCCGGAACCACAGGAAAAACTTGGTCGAAAGTGTAGGGCAATATCCCAAGGAAATGCAGGGAACTTCCCTGCCTTCTCCCAGGATTCCCTGTGCATCATGTGGATGCACAGGGACGATCCCAGGACAATCCCCGGGACATTGCCCTGCCTAGACATGCCCCCTGTGGTATCAGGCTCCCACCACTCTGCCAAATAGCTGTTTGGCAGTTTGGCAGGTGCCCCCATACATACAAAACCTGCCAAAATGGCTGCTTCACTACAGAAATTTGGCTGCAAACTGCGCCATCGTGCTACATAGTGCTTTCATGGTTAAATTTAGCAGATAACCTAAATTTGGCCATTTGGGCATTCCATAGCCACTAGAGGCACCATTTCTTCCCACCCCCATTTCTTTTTGTGGGGGGCAGTGGGGAGTGGGGGCTGCATCTTGGGGGGGACTTGCAGGTTGCCCATCCCTGTGGCATGGCCAATCTGTCTGTGGTACTTTTGTGCAATGTATATCTCCCTTTCCCCCATTTCATTTTCATGAGCTGGTGAAGATTCTTCCTTTATGGGGCCTCCTTCCCCAGCAGGCTGCTAACAAGGATTTTATGTCTAGTATTTTACAGCTCTTCATATATGGCTTTGACTTGTTTTTATTGTAATTTGTGTCTTTATTTCTTTATGAGTACTTAAAAGGCTAATAAATAAATTCTATATTCTTCTGAGAAGAAATGCTTTGCGCATAGGGCCAGATCTACACCTTGTGTCAAATCATTATGAATGTGGAATAAAAAGCGGGGAATAACACTATGAAAGTGGTATATGGAATGTGCCCCAACAGTTATCAGTGCACTTCAATACCACTATAAAGCAGTAGTGTAGATCTAGGTGTAAATTTGTTCACAGCACTTATTCATGTAGAAGAAACAGTTATCAGTGCACTTCAATACCACTATAAAGCAGTAGTGTAGATCTAGGTGTAAATTTGTTCACAGCACTTATTCATGTAGAAGAAAATAACTTTATTTATGAATTACCTGGATGCATGCGTTCATGTACACAATCCAGAGGCTAAAAGTTTCCAAAAATAGTATTCCATAAAGTAAAAAAAAGAAAGAAAAGAACAAGCCAGCCAAAAGTTACAAGCTTTTATGAACTGTTATTTTTGAAAGGTGAGATTGCTTACCTCCTCCGTTGGAATCAGTGGCACTTAAAAGTGCTTATTTTTTATTGGTTTGTTTCCAGATAGGAAAAAGGGCAAAGTCTGGGCCTAGCTGGGTTTATGAAACCTGGTATGCAAACATCAAAGTGTCTTGTAGCTATATATTGTGGCCTAAGCTTTCAGGAGCCAAAAGTTACAAAGTCTTAACTAGGCAGGGCTGAATGTATCCATTCAGTTTCACATTTTACATGATTCAGTTCGTCCCGACTGGTTTTTAAAAGAAAGTTCACATGAAAATTTGTATGCATTTTTGTGTGCATTTTTCCTATGACATGCATTTTTATATGCAATTTTGCGTAATATACACGTATTTGAAAGCAGTTTTCCTACTATCATGCATTTTCAAATGTTA